>NC_052349.1:87863200-88112537 GCF_009727055.1 Benincasa hispida | reverse complement strand
CCCCACCCCACCCCGTGGACATCTCTAGACTCTATTTACATATATACCTTGCAAATATAATTTTTTATTGTTGACATTGATATATTGAGTTGAATTCTAAAATGCATGTTGTTTTTTCTTTCATGTCTTGTGCAAATCTATTAAAGTGAAGAAATCACCTAGCAAGTTATGTATATGTGTTTTTTTGTTGGGATAATGCCAAACGTTTTTGGCAAAACTTATTCTATTTAGTCTTTGTAAATAACTTACCAAAGTTTAGTTACTAGTTTCCTTATATATAGTTTCTTTGTATAAACAATACCAACTTTGTTATATATGAAAGTTCATATTTATGTTTGTATGTATTAGGTGTCAAAATTGGAGGAAATATAGGTGTAACGATAAGGATGAAACAAATAATTATCCATCATTATAAGCACTTTTTTTTTTTTTACATTTCACATATATTATGAAATGTATCTTTTTTTGGCATTGGAATACTGTCATTATTCAACCTTCAATGACTATAAATAAATGTCAATGTATTAATTCTGCAACAGATTTTCACTGTCAAGGTAAATGTCTAATTGACAAAAATAGTCAACTTTCAAGTCATTTATTGACAATAAAAAATTGTCATAGAAAAATGTTATCATGATGAGTATTTAATGTCACTAAATGATCATTGTTGACTGAATTTAGAAGTCATGAAACAACTAATTATGACAATTTTTCACGTGTCATCTATACATTTTCCTTTATGGTGGATTCAAGGACTAAAAAAAGTGTCATAAAAAGTGGTAGTGACATTTTTTTAGAGTCATGAAAACTTATTTTTGTTGTAGTGAATGTGTGGTGTGTTCGGTGTACTAACTCCGGTGCTTAAAAGAAAAATACAACAAGCTTTAGGTTTAGATAATGAGGATAAAGTTATACCCTTATAGGATCATTAAAACTGTCATTAATATTGTATTGATACTATGGTTGATGGCCTAAGATTCATGGTTGAAAAAAATAGTTGAATCCAATATAGAACGATACAAGTCAAATACAATGTTATAACAATACGAATGACACAAATGTAAACTAAAAGATAAATAGAGATAGAAAGACACAGAGATTAGTAATTTAGTTCGATGCAATATCACCTATTTTGTGGGTAGTATGTCCGGTGTAAAGAAATTTCACCAATATAAGAATTGAGGGAAACTACAATGAAGTACTTAGATCCGTTAGATTCCTTCCATTGTGACGCACGTCCAACCCCACTTAGTGTTTAACTTAGGCTCTCCTTATCTAACACTATAATTCTCCTTCCAAGTCTAGTTTGAAATCCTCTAAAAAAAAATAACCAAACTCATTTAGGCTCCCCAAGTATAAAGACGTTTCAAACTCCCTCACAGAAGTATACAACTTGATTAGACGTTCTCCACCCTAGCATTAATGACTCTCAGCAATAGCCTCAAAGGAAGGTTCACACGACTTTCTTTTCAATAAAACTTGAGCATAAATACACTCTTATACATAAAAGGGCTAACCCTAAAAGAGAACAAAGCATGTAATATATAAGAGCTGCTTCAAGAATAACTTCAAAATGGAAAAGAATCTTCTTCGCAAGAAGTATGGAAAGTAGCGCCTGCAACTCCGAAACCGAGAAGGAAAGTATTTTCAGACAAAACTACATTTTACCTACAAAAAATCAACCAAACATACAGCAGTAACAAATGGTCTTGCTCTCATATAGACCAAAAGATATTGAATTGAGTCTACTAAGGTCTCTTTGGTCCATATGGTAAAAAGCTTGTCTCGATCGAGATGGGCTTTTGGGCTTTTAGACCTCAAATTTACCTAGATAGAGGCCGAGGTGTCCAGATTGGAGCATCTTCTGAATGAACATGTCGCGAGTCGCGAATGGTTAATTTTGAAAAAATGGTAATAGCCACAAGGAAGGATCCATGGAGGAGTTAGAAGGGCATATTTGTGAGGAGAAAAGAAAAAAAAGAAGCAGCACCACACAAGAGCTCCCTGAAAGCGCAACAAAATGGGGACCATAAATAAGGAGACCAATAGTTAAATACATTTGAAAAAGGGGGCTATTGAATTATTGAATCTCAAAGGCAAAAGAACAAATGATGGGTCATTTTCAGATTCAAAAACAAGCAACAAGAGAGAGAGATTTGTGAAGTTTTTTTGTTGGATTGTGGTATTTGTTTATGCATGGAATCCCCTGTAATAGACAACCAACCAATGAAATTTGAGGGAACAGGATGGAGTTGAAAAGTTTAGCCAATCAATGAATAGAGAGATCAATATGGTAGGTCCCAAAAAGCGCAACATCCCCTCGTGACCATCAAATGCCAACTTAAAATGAAAAAGACCCTATTTTTGTTCATAACCTTTTAATTTTAATTTGGTATATTTAATATATCATTTTCTTTTCTTTTTTTTTTAAAAAAAAAAAACAACAAAAAAAAAAACAAAAACTAAGTTGAAGCTAAGACAAAGAAATTGTGAGAAACCATTTTACTCTCTTTTTTTTTAGTTTATTATTATTGTTAGGACTACCACCAAAGTTTACACATTTACTAAAGAATTCAATTAATGAAAAATCCTCATAAAATATAAAGCCAATTACATATATTGGTATATAATGAGTCATTTGACTGATGGGATTCGAGGGGCATATTGACTTTTGAAGTCAAGCAAATGTTTAGGTGGTTGGGATAAAATAGATTAAGCTAAGAAACCAAACTCATAGGTTTGGAAGAGGGATTTTGAACGAGTGTCATGGGTCTGGAAAAAAACATTCATTCCTTACCTTCCGCTTCTCATCTCTTACCTTTCATCACCAGTCATCGATGATCGATAACAATTATCATCAGTCGACCACCAATCATTTGATTCTCAAGCTTTATAACCTCCTCAACTCATACATTTGATTTGGACTTTTGATTCCAAAGAAAAGCACCCTAAATGCTCAAGAATGAAACTAAAAGGAAAATTATGAGAGCTCATGCTTAAAATAAACAATTATATGTTGATGCTCTGTTAACCTGATCAAACACAAATTCAGGGTGCATGTGGATTAATTTTTCAAGTGTTTAATTTTGAAAATAAATCATTTAAAAAAATTGAAATATTTGACAACCACACTCAAAATAGCTTTTGTAATACTTTCAAAGTTCATTTAAATAAATTTTTTGAAAAATACTTGTTCCTCTAATCAAGGGTCCACCAGATGGATGACCCAAAAATTAGGCAGAAAACATGAAATGACCCGTTTTTTTTAAAAAATACCGAATGACCCTTTGTTGATGTCAAATTTGAGTGAAATTACCAAAATATACTTGCATGCACGCGGAAAAATAGTCTCATTCTTACTCGTCTCGCTCTCTCTTCTTTTTCACTTACAAATCACTACATCTCTCGCTCTCGCTCCTCTCGTTCTAGCTCGTCTTGGTCCTCTAGCTCTAGCTTGTCTCTCTCTCTCTCTTTTTCTACTCACAAATCACTATGTCTCTCGCTCTAATTCATCTCTCTCTCTTTTCGTTTCATCACTCACAAAATCACTCCTCTCTCTTATCTCTTGCTCATCGGAGTTGGTTGCATTGGAGATGCTCGCATGGACTCGTTATGCCGGAGAAGAAGAAAAAGACATACAAAAGAGAAGAAGTCGAAGAAGAAGAAGATGTGCATAGGAAGATTTCTCGCACTGGAGAAGAAGAGGAAAAAGAAAAAAGAAGAGTAATAACGTAACTTCACATAGTCATGACATTAACAAAGGAGTATTTGACATTGTTTTAAAAAATTGGGTCATTTGCTATTTTGGACCTTTAAAATGGACATTTTGAGCAATTAATCCTTTAATCAATCCAAATGGTCCCTTAGTCTAATACATCACACACAAACAAGTACATGTGAAAATTATCGATGGCGGCATTACAGTGTGGTTGATAATCTTTCACCTCTAGAGGGGTATTTAGACCATCAATTTCAATAAGTTGGTGTTGTATAATTCAACTTCAATAGTCAACATTATTAAAGTTTGTACATTAATCGAAAAACTACATTTTTCTCTCTCTATTTTTCACATTTATTGATAAATTTCTTATTACAATTTTACACCTCAAACACAAATTTTCTAATTCTATCATATTAACTTCGGACTTCAAAATTCAACTTAATATCCAAACCACAACCGAAGAGAAGTGATTCAAATTTATATAAGTACATAACTGACTGGCAATCTCAGTCTTTTGCCCCCCCACTGGATCTCTCTGAGTCTCACAGACCCTACACTCCCAATAATTGACAAACCCCACTTGAGCAATTCCAATTCCTTTATTCAGTTTTTGGCCTTAGCCCTTCAAAACAAAAAAGCTCTCCCTTTTCTTCCCCAAAAAACCCCCTCTCCGTTTTCAAATTTCCATATGATACAAACCGAAGAGAAGACGGCAGCGACGACAACGGCGGAGACGATGGGAGGGCGAACGGCGCGTGTATGCGACAGCTGTTTATGCAAAAGAGCGCGTTGGTTTTGTGCAGCTGACGACGCTTTCCTTTGCGCAACGTGTGACGTGTCAGTCCACTCGGCCAATCAACTCGCCAGAAGACACGACAGAATTCGCTTAGAAACGGCGTTGTTTGATCATCATCTCCCTCCATGGCTTAAAGGCTTTACTCGCAAGGCAAGAACTCCACGCCCCAAAATTTCTTCAACAAAAGCCTCGGTTTTTTCCCTTGTTCCTGAAATTGGTAACGATAATGAAGGATTCTCAATTGACGAAAACGAAGACGAACACAACCAATTTCTTAACCTTCATCAACAGGAAGTTCCTGTTTTTGACCCATTATTTGATGACCGAAAATTCTTGTTAACTCATGAATTGGAGGATTTTGGAGATGGGTTTTTGCCATCCGAAGTTGATCTTGCAGAATTTGTTGCGGATGTGGAGAATTTATTGGGAAGACAAGAAGAAGAAGAAGAGGGACGTGAAGAAAATACAATTATTTTTAAGGTGAAAGATGAAGCATTAGTACAAGACTGTATCAACAACAACAACAATAATAATGGATTTTTGGTGGATTGGAATTTTAAAGGGGAAGAAATTGAAGAGGATGAGATGAATAAAGTTGAGGAAAAATTGGAAATTAAGAAGAATAACAAGAAGAATATTTGTTTAAGGCTAAATTATGATGCGGTTATTACAGCTTGGGATGACCAATCTTCACCATACACTACTGGGAATCGCCCTGAATTCGACCTCGATGATTGCTGGGTAATATTAAATTCTATAAACTTCTTTAATTTATTTTAAAAAAATTAATTAATCTGTTCTTGCAATTAATGCTAAAATACACACATGAATGTGATCAAGTTTTAACATTTTTAGTTGAATTAGATAGAAAGAAATTAAATATATTATCTTTATGTATATACTTAATTTACATGGAAAAAGTTTTTTCACGTCATCATATGTAATATGAGAAGAAAACAAAAGTATTTCTGACAGTAGGGCAAAATGAGACCACTTTTCTTCTTGTTTTTGTTTTTTGTTTTTGTTTTTGTTTTTGTTTGTTTGTTTTTTTTTTTTTTTTTTTTTAGTTATCATATGGACATAATTGATAATTCTTTCATACAACTGGTTTGGCTTTAAATGTTAATGAAAACGTTAATTTTGCCTGTAAAGTGCAACCAACGTATAATCAAAATCAAAACAAAGCTAGAAATTTTCATATCCAGTGGCAAGTTTCTATTTTTAAACATCTCATATATATAACCATTTAATTTTTAACAATCGAGAGAGTATACTTATACATAAAATTTTAAAATTTTAACTATGCTTGATTTATTTTGTTTTATCGTTGTGGATGTTTTTAGTGCCATTGTAATTAGAGAAAAATTGATCAATTATCCTGCAAAACAAGCTTTATGGTCAACTTTATGAGTCGGCCTTTACAGCCTTTCAATAACTACCGTTGTTGGGCAGATCGACCTTAGTGTCTTATGGTTAACCCATTCGATGCCTCTTTTGGCCTCCAGCCAACCTTGTAGGTTTGTCTCCCTTAGTCCTTATGGCCGACTTTATCCTTAGCTAAAAGAAAAAAATATATTTTAGAATGGTTCATTGAGTCACATCCCTTTCGGTTATCATATTCCAACCAATCCGCTTCATAAATCATCGAAAAACAGTGAGCTAAAGGAGAGCTCCAAAAGATAAAGGGGAAAAGACTACAAGAAAGCCCTCCAATTAAGCGTGATAGTAGGAACATCATAGCTTTTAAATAATGTAGATTTAGCACAGCCACTTTCAAAATATCACCTCAAAGTTGTTAAACCCCTTTTTTTTCATGTATAACTTAAAATTTTTCCTTTGGATATTGGTTTTATTTTGAAAATTGGCTATATAAATTCAAATGTATTGTAAAGAAAGAAGACGAAAGAAAAGCGCACACAATTTTCAAAATTCAAAATCAAATGGCCATGAAAGAGAGTTGAGGAATTTATCCTCCCTTCTTTTGAATATATGATGGGTTGAAAATAGTAATAATAATAATAAAAATAAGATGGTATTATTAATGAATAATTGTGATATTGCAGGAGGAATGGAATGGATGGGGTTTAAATGAAAGTAATGGAGGAAAATGGGGAGGAAGAGATCAAGAATGGAAATACAAACATGGAGAAAGAGAAGCAAGAGTGTCAAGATATAGAGAGAAGAGAAGAACAAGATTGTTTTCGAAGAAAATAAGGTACCAAGTTAGGAAGCTCAATGCCGAGAAGAGACCAAGAATGAAAGGTCGGTTTGTCAAGAGAACAACACAACCATTAACCCTTTATTAATTAATCCCATCATTTGATCTACCCTACAATATTATAATTTTATAAAAGAACAAAAAACAAAAAAACCCATCTTATAATTTTCCTTAGTTATTAGTATTAATTAGTGTCCTTTTTCTTTTTTCATATATATATATATATATTATCCATCTCTCGAAGCTTCGTTGCTTCGGTTGCTGCAAAATTTTTGGAAGCTTTAGTTTTTAGGAAATAATAATAATAATATATGTGTATACAGAACTTGCAGTTAATGAAAGGTCAAAATCAGCTCTTTTTTTGTGTCTAGAAGTGAGGGAGTGACAATATTAACGTCCTCCTTCTACAAAAATGTGTGTACTACTTTGATATTATTGAATATGATCCTTTAGGTTAATTTCAGCTCTTGGATGGTGTACTCTACTCTTATATGTTTGTATGAATAATAACATTAAGTATTTAATATATGTCTAACCCTAATCTAATGTAAGTTTAGTTAAGTGTCTTCAAGTAGGAGGGGGAGACAAGAAAAATTCAACTTAATTAATAGTAATGGACATACTGCATTATCTTTTTGGAGATGGTTGAAAATTACTATTGACGTAGAAATTTGGAGATTCTAACAAAAATTAGGATCTGAAATGATAATACTAGTGGTGAACTAGAATGAAAATCTGGATCGTCAAACCATTTTACGTCTCAATTTATGTATTTGTAATTTTTAAAAGATATATATTATAATCATTATTTTGAAACGTTAGGGAAAGATGAAAAATGCTATCGGAGTTTTTGAAAGAATATGAGTCAAAATCTTCTTTCCATTTTTCCATTGCCATGGAACCAAAAAAGAATATGTGCATGACTTTCTTCTTCTACTTTTGTTTGTATAACTTAGAGTTAAGTTGTCTCGATTCACATTCACATAATCTAACAATAGAATAAGTTTTAAATTAGTAATGAAAAAAATGGTGAAAGGAACTCTATTTTTATAGGTTTATGGAAATGGTAGAACATGGAGAATCATATGTGATCGGAGAGAGTGAGGGAGAGAATTTGGAGAGGTGTTCATTGATTTGCTTTTCATGAAATAGTAACCAAAGAAAATATACAATTAGTATCACTCACAAATTTAAGTGAAATTATTGATTTTAAAAATTGGGTATATAGGTGTGAATGTTTTTTTGGTCCGTGGATTTTAGGGTGTGTTTAGAATGTATTTTTAGGTGTTTGATTTAACAGATAAGTTATTTTAGAAAAAATTGAAGTATTTGGCAACCACTCAAAATAGCTTTTAAAGAATATTTTCAATAATTTTTTTCAAAGTTGTTTAAATGAAAACGAGTCTCTTGAAAAGTCCTTTTTTTTTTTCAAGTTAATCCGGTTTTTAGTGGTAGTCTTTTAATGTGGGTAAAAAGTGGTTTAGGTATTATATGAAAACACAAGAATAATATTGCCCAAAAAAAAAAATCTTCCACATTCTTACTTTTATATATATTATAGACAAAACAAAGGGAAAGTTGAAGGTTATCGTTTATGCTGATTTTTTTTTTAGGGGAAAAAATAATATATTCCCTTGTATTATAAACGTTTCTAACAATTTCTTGTTTGATTTAAATTTTATTCCATTTTAAATAATTTTTAAAATCTAAAACGTCTGAGCTTAAAATAAAATAATAATAGTGCATGCTCATCACATATGAACTGCCGAAAAATAATTGTCATAGTTGCATGCACACCCTTAAGAAAAAGAATTTTAAAAGGAAATTTCTAGTTGCACTAGAGGAGTAAGGCTAATTGATTTTTTTTTTCTTTTCCCTTTTTGTTTTTTAAAACAGAGATTGAACCCCAGCTTAGTTGAATTAACTCATTTTGGTGGAGTAAGGATTTTCGTTAGAGAAAATAATATATAAGAATCGAATATATTAGCAAACTGAATATACCTCAATTTAGATACAACAAACACATTGTATACAATTATAATGTTCAATTTTTTTTAAAACAAAAAAAAAAAAAAATCAAATAGTATAACAAGACTTATGAATTGAAATAACTAAGTAGGCTCAAGATATGTTGGAGACGTAAATAGGTTAGTTGAGGCATGCTTCTTAAGCGTTATCATGAAGACAATTATTCACTCTGCACCATTTGTAAATAGATTACAACAATTATTTCAGAATGATACAACGACTAATTCTAATGGAACAACAACCTTGAATTACTCAAATCTTACATAACTCTTGGATACTTGCTCTCAACTCAATTTAACTCAATATCAAAAGAATGAAATAAATGAGAGAACTCTTCAATTTGGAATGGGGTGCTACAAATGAAGAAGCAAGTTGTTATTTATAGGCTAACAACTTAGTAACTCTTCAAAATATCAAATAAATATAAAAATTGAAACATTTGTCAAATTTTAACTCAATTTAATTCATTTGTCAAACATAATTCATTCAAATTGAAGAAACTACAAATTTAGCTTTCATATATATTAAATTTGTACATGAAATATCATTTAATTTGAAGTTTTAACCTAATTTAAAAGTTTCTAACCATAAATTTAATCTACATATAATTAATTTTTTCAATATTCAAATGTTTCATATTCTTACCCCGTAAATATCCAACATTTTTCGCATGTAATCTGTTATTCTCTACATTTTAATTAATACAAAAATGGCAATGCGCACTAAAAGAATTTTTACCTTTTCCCCACGCAAAAAAAAAAAAAAAAAAAAAAAAAAAAAAAAAACGTTGGACAAAATATTAAAAACGTCGGGATAGGTTATGCGGATGCATTTTTTTGCATCGGCATAATCGTCATTGTATCCATGTTGGGAGAAGTTCCTCCCAACGAAAACTATTTTCGTCAGCATAAATATCATTTTTAGCAACACAATTGCTTGCATCAGCATATATTTTTTTCCCAACAAAATACAATTTGCGTTAGGAAAAGCATAGTCCTAAACAACAAAATTTCAGTTCAATAGACAGATTTCTACCTGCATCGACATAAGTTATTTATAATTTTATATATTTTTTGTAACATTAAATAATCAATCTTTTATTTCCTTAATACTTAATTTTGCACAAACAAAAATTAATCTTCAAACAAATCAATTGGGGATAAATATAATAAAAGTAAACTTATATATATTTAAAAATAAGACTAATATTCAATACACAAGCTATAAATTTTATGAACAAAGACTATATATACAATTAAATTTGAGCTTTTCTAACATCTTACAAATCCTTTATACAAAAAAAAAAAAAAAAAAAGTTTATGCTTTCCCTAAGCCAAAATAAGTGAGATACTAAGTAATCATCTCACAAAATCTTCTTGCAATCTCCAAAAAAAATTATCTTTAAAAATTTACACGAATAACCTAAAATAGAAAAAGCAAAATGTTTAAAATGGTTATGAAGAATGATCCCTCTCTTAAACTACAAACATATTGTCAATGTTCATAATTAAAACATGAACACCACAAACAACAATTTTACTATCTAAAAAGTGATTAAAATGGTTATAATTAAGACGTGAATAATTAGGCTTCAAGATAATCTAAAACACAATTATAACATATACATCCCCCTTCCCCTCCCAAGCTACGAACGTGTCCTAGTTCCACCTAAACGCTATTTATATCACAAAGTAGCAACAAATGCATAGAAAGCGTCGAAGTGAATCCCTCCTCCTAAATCCACCTAAATTTCTTTCAAGGCTAAATCCATCATTCGATTGTCCTAAAAACATATAACTCAACTCTCAAATCCGTACAAATAAATCCAAGAACAAAGTTCCTTTAAAGTGCACAATTAGGCTTCAAAATAATCTAAAAAACAACATCCATCCCCCCTCCCCCCAACGTCACTAGTACACTAAAATATACATATTTAAAGTGGCTTCGCTTATCCACACATCCTTCTCTAAGAAATGACTTTTGTAAAACAATTCTACTTGGCCTACTTTTTCACCCTTCTCGGTCGTTTGTAATTCAATAAACAAATTTATTCTTTACATTCAATGGGAGATGAATAAAACAATAATGAATTTACATTATACTATACCAATTCATTTTGCAATTGAAGAAAGAATTTGACCCACAATAATGGTTGAAACTGAGACATTCTCTACTCTTTTTGTTCTTCTCCCCTTTTTATTACACAAATTACAATTTATTACTAAGAAATTTATGTAAACAATAAGTACAGAAAAATACATAAAATTTACCTACTATTCAAGAGTCTCCCATCGATCACAAAGAATCTTCCAATCTTCTTTATTTGTTAACCTGTCTGGTGGATTTTCACGAGCAATTACTGGATTCTCAAAGCTACAATAGTACTTATGCAGTTCTGATCTATATTCTCTAAATGAGTTATGCATTTGCCGATTTATGTACTTTCCACAATAAAATGTGTCTACATTTTCAATAAAAGTTATGGCAAGTACACATATGTGATTAACACAATAAAAGCATAAAACTTACCTGTAAACGAGCCTTTATAGCAGCAATGACATCACTAGGTACATCCTTCCACTTAGAATAACACAATGATTTAACACTAGCAAGTAAAAAGTGTGAAATTTAGTTAATTTGCTTTAAACATCCTTAGCAATTCCATTTTAAAACTTAAAGCATATTATATCTATAAAAAGGAAAGATTAAACTTCAATATTAACAAATGAATCTCATGTACAAAATTAAAATCAAAATACACAAATAATTCATCATTCATTATATCCATCCATATACAAACTAAAAATAGAAGAACAATTTCATCCATAAACAAATAAATATCGTAATTCTAATCTGAAACAAAATCCCTTATCAAAATAATAACACAAACACAATCCATGAATAACATTTATTAGAAAAAAAGCAAAGAGAAGAAGAACCAACCCGTGTGTGCGACAGTAGTATGCGACGATAGTGTGCGATGGCATGCGAAGGTAGCGTGCATTAGCATTCGACATTGAAACGGTGACCGTTTGTGTAAAAGAACGGAGGAAGAAAGGGAAAATAATAGGGAAAGGAAGAGTAGGGGTGGGGGGTGAATCGGTGAGGTGTGGAAGGAAAAGGGAAAGGAGAGTGGGTGGGGGGGGTGAATCGGTGGAGTGGAGGAAGAAAACGGGAAAGGAGGGGGATGGGGGGTGTGAAGAAGCGAGGGGTGGGAGGAAAAGAAAAGCAGGAGTGAGGGTAGGGGGGACGGAACAACATGCGTGGAGGGTTGGGGTGCGGAAGGGGGCCAATCACTTTGCTCTATTTTGGCCGACACATTAAATTTTTGTTGAAATAAATACGTCTATGCTAACGAAAATGAATGTGTTAGGAAAAAAATATCCGAACAATTAAAAATTCTTGTAGTGGCGAGTCTAAGAACAATTGATTTAGTATATTATGAGAAGTTAGAAGTTCACACTTCTTTTCACCTCATATCTTTGTTGAACACTTGAATTCTAAAGATAAATAAATAAATATCAATGAATCAATGAAATTCACTTTCTTTGACTAAACTTTCATATAATAAAATGCGATGGTAGAATTTTGAACTTCAAACTTGAAGAGATACTAAATGTATATTACTGTCATGATGTGTGTCATCAATTACAAATATTGAAATGAATATTTAGTGAAAATCGATATTATGAGTGTAATTTTGAAACTTGTATTATTTGGGGTGCTAAGTTGGGATATATGTCTGTGTTTGAGATGCAAAGTTATTTGGTTTAAATTCATATGTCTATGTTTGGGGTGCAGAGAGTTGAGTTCATATATTTGGGCTATTTTGTGCATTTTTTTAACTCTAAGGCTTCGTTTGGTTACTAGTTGATTTAAAAAAAAAAAAAAAAAAAAAAAAAAAAAAAAAATTAACCTTATTTCATTCATATTTCTTGTAATCATTTGCATTCTTTTCACGTTCAATAGTTGAATTCTTAGCCAAATTCCAAAAACAAAAATAATTTTTTGAAAGTTACTGTTTTTAGTTCTCAAAATTTGGCTTAGTTTTTTAAACCATTGGTGAAAAGTAGATAACAAAAGAAGAAATTTGGAGGTAGGAATAGTGTCCATAGACTTAATTTTAAAAAACATGCCTAAATAATCAGATTTTATGGTTACTATTTTTGTTTTGAAACTTTTTATTCAATAATTTCACCAATCTTTGTTTGAATAAAATACATTGCAATTTTTTTAAAAAAAAATTTTAGAGTCTTTCTTTCTCTTTTCTTTCTTTATTTTTTGGAGGTAATGAACAATAATTAATCCACTACATTTTCTATAAAAATATGGTTAAATAAAATGAGAAACCAAGGAGAAATAAAAAATGTTTATTCCTAATTTTTCTCCATGAATTTCAATATCATTATCTTCTTTTTCTTCTTCTTCTTGTTGTTCTATATTTTTACTTTATCATAAAGTTTTTTAATTGAATCTCTCCCATCATTTTAGCAGCCAATGGAATGCCATCACATTTCTTCAACAATTTCCCTTTCAATTTCTCTGAATCGGAGGATCATCATAGAAAAATCTCAATTTTTCACTAATTCTTGCTAGAAAAGGTTTTAGGAAAAAAATCTCTATTTTCTAAGGTTTTTTTTGCTATATGTTATATACTTCTAAACTACATACATACTTTTCCAAATATTCTTAACACTCATTTGATATGCGAATTCAATTAAATAAAAATATATTTTACAAATTTCTATGCATAAATATTGTACTTAATATAGACAAAATCTACTATTATTTATATAATCAACAATCATACAATATACTTTAACAATCATTAGTCTTATAATAATTGGAGGTGATTGGCGAAGTTGATCATCGGAAGTGATTTTTTTCTAGAGTTTGTAGTCGGAGGTGGTTGCCGGAGTCTGAAATTGGTCACATGAAGGTGGTATTGGAGTTGGTCATTAGAGTTTGTTGTCAGAGGTAGTTTTTGGAGCCATGAGTTTGTTGTCGGAGGTAGTTTTTGGTGCTCAAAGTTGATCATCGGAGCTAGTCGCATGAAGGTGGTCGTCAAAGTTGATCGTCGAAGATGATTTCACTGGAGTTTGTGATCGAAGGTAGTTGTTGAAGCCTACAGTTGGTTGTCTGAGTTACTCGTTCAAAGATGGTAATTGAAGTTGATTATTAAAGATGATTTTCGTTGGAGTTTGTAGTTGGAGGTGGTTGTCAGGAGCCTAAAAGGTGGTTTTTGAAGTTGGTCATTAGAGTTTGTTGTCAGAAGTGGTTGTCGAAACTTGAAATTGGTTGTCGGAGTTGGTCGCGTGAAAGTGGTTGTTGGAGTTGGGTCACCAAAGTCGTCATCAGGGGTAGTTGTCAGAGCTTGTAGTTAGTTCTCGGAGTGTGGCAACTATATTCAGCTACCGTGGTCGATGGGTCACTAGAATTTATTGTTGGAGGTCATTGTCAAAACTTGACATTAGTTGTCGAAGTTGGTCGCGTGAAGGTGGTTGTTGGAGTTTGGTCACCAAAGTTGTCATCAAGGATAGTTTTCGGAGCTTGTAGTTGGTTCCCGGAGTGTGGCAGTGATAGTCAGCAACAATGGTCGATGGGTGAATAATTAAAATCATTGGAATAAGGGAGAGTTGTGGTGAGTTGATAAAATATACCAACTCAACTCCACCAACATTTAAAGTTAGTGGGTTGGTATATTATACCAATTTAACTTAATTCATATTAATGATCCAAATGCTCTCTTAAAGACTAAATTGAAATAAATTTTAAATTTCAATCAAATTTATAAACTAAATTGAAATCAAACTCAAGACCGAATGACTGTATACGTAGCATTTTTAAATTTAGGGAAGAAACTAGATCCCAAACATATTTGTTTCCTTTTACTTATATTTATATCAATTTACTAATTCTCTTTTTTTTAATATATGTGTAACTTACTATTTTATGGACAAATCAAAGAACTGCAAATTCTGCGCGCTGTTGTTGCAAACTTGCGAAGAAGAACAAAATATGAATAAGATATATAAATATTAAACTTGAAAAAAAAAATAAAAAAATAAAAAATAAAAAAAAGTAAAATTGCCGCTAGAAGGAGGGCTTGAACCTCCGACCTTGTGGTTAACAGCCACACGCTCTAGCCAACTGAGCTATTCCAGCAGTTGAAACGAATGATGATATTTATATATGTTACTAATAAATTGATAAAATAATAAAAAGGAAAATAATAATGACAAACGCTAGAAGGAGGGCTTGAACCTCCGACCTTGTGGTTAACAGCCACTCGCTCTAGCCAACTGAGCTATTCCTGCAGTTGATATGTTATAAATATTACTAATAAATTGTAAGACAAACCGCTAGAAGGAGGGTTTGAACCTCCGACCTTGTGGTTAACAGCCACACGCTCTAACCAACTGAGCTATTCCAGCATTCGAAACGCACAATGATATACACCATAATAAAATACTTATTAAAATAATAATGTAAAACGCTAGAAGGAGGGCTTGAACCTCCGACCTTGTGGTTAACAGCCACACGCTCTAACCAACTGAGCTACTCCAGCATTACGTTTGTATAAAAGAGATAAAATTAATTTATTATTATTTTTATTAATTCATCTTCACACCAACAAATACTAAAAGAATAATTTCTTTTTCGAAAATTATTTCAAATGGCAAAACTGGGACCCGAGACCCTTGAAGAATCTTTTCCATTCTTCAGTTGCTTATCAATAATATTCGATTTATAATCTATGTGATGTGATAGGGTTCATTTGTTTTTAGGGGTGCAGAGATAGCCAGGAGGTTTGCTTAGAAGCAGCCACCCTTGAAAGAGTGCGTAATAGCTCACTGATCGAGATTCAAGATAAATTCATGAGGAAGTGGAATCTCTTTAGGATCTACTCCAGCATTTAGAAATTGGTTAATCTTTATAAAATATATAAATTTTTAAAATCTATTAATGATAGACACTGATAGACTTCTATCAGTGTCTATCATTGATAGATTATGGAATTTTACTATATTTTGTAAATATTTTGATTCATTTTTTTTCTATTTGAAAACAACATTTTTTTTTTCAAAATCAATTATCAAAGCTTATTAAAAAACGTTGTGATATAGTGTTTCATTATCGTAATGTTTTTCTTTTTTTGTTGAAATGTCAATATCCCAATGTAACTACTAAAACTTATAGAGATTGTTGTGTTGAATAACAAATACAAGGAGTAAGAGAAATATATTTTTGGTCCTTGAATTTTTTTGTCATTTGGTTTTTGTATTACGAAGTGTTGCACTTTTAATTTTTAAGTCCTCATTTGGTAATTTTTGGTTTTTTATTTATGTTTTTGAAAATTTAGTCTATTTCATCAACATTTTTTGAAAATACAATAGTTGAATTCTTAGCCAAATTCCAACAACAAAAACAATTTTTTGGAAGGTATATTTTTAGTTTTCAGATTTTAATTTGGTTTTTTAAATTATTGGTGAGAAGTAGATAACAGATGAAGAATTTTGGAAATAGAAATAGTGTCCATTGGTTTAATTTAAAAGACAAAAACAAAAAATAAAATGGTTATCATGATTAGGATCTAAGTTTTAAGTTTGTATTCGATTAGTTCTTAGGTTTCAAAATATTACAATTTTCTAAGATTTCATTTTTGTGTCAATTTGGTCTCATATGTTTCAAGATTTACACTTTTCACCGTAAAATTATTTATCAATTTTTGTTATAATAAAATTTAAATATGTCTGTATGTTTCTATTCATTTCAACTACATAATTATCTTTTGAATCATTTTATAATGTCACACACAAAATCAAATGTCTCAAGTCTCTTGTTTCAAGTTCTAAAGCCATAATTAAAACTTAATTTCAACTCTTATAAGGTATATAATATAGTTTAAATTATTTTTAGGTTTTGAATTGTGCAATAGTAAATTTAATTATTTTTTTAAACTTTAAAAAATTTCATAAATTCGTTAAAAGTAAGATGGATATTGAGACCACGACCAATATGTAAAAGATAAAAGATGTGCATTACATCTGATTGAATAGGATTAATTATGTAAATTTTTGACAATTTTTCTTTTCAGATGGATTAATAGGATAATAAATGATATATATATAGAACAAAGTTTAGAAATTAGAAATAGTAACATATATCCATCATAATTTTTAGATATTAGTTATCAATTTTTTTTTCTTTCAACTAAAAATATCTTTTAAAACATTTTTTTTAAATGTCAAAATAGTGTCTTCTATCACTAATAAGATACTGATAGTCTATTAACCTTTATAAAAAAATATTAAAATTTTACTATTTTATGTAAATAGTTTTCTTATTTACTCTTTTATTTAAAGGTATTTTAAAACAATTTTAAAATTAAATAGGATGTGTTTTAAATCCCAAATCCATTACTACCGTGAACATGTGATTCAATATATTAATTATTCTTTCTTTCAAATACAAATATAACAATATCCAATTTGACTAACACTTCACAAACCCTAAATCTAACCTCAACAAAAGGAAGATAAAAAGAAAAAACTCATTTGGTTTTGTACAACATCAAAAGCCAAATCTGTGAGACCAAAATCATACATCTATCTTTACACGTGGCGTTCTTATAGTCCTCGATCTAGTCATGTCAGCATCCGACTGTGCCCAAACCCTAAAGTAAGTTCTAATTCCACGTCACCACCCTGGCCCACCGGAGAAGCCTCCACTGTCTCCACCGACAAGCACTCGGTGTCGTCGCTACCGCAGTCCTTCTCCGGCGACTCACGACTCTCCCAATTATCCAACTCGAACTTCAGACACCGAGGCTCCGATACAGTCCGGGTCGGGTCGTCGAATTTGAACTCGGGCACCACCACAACCGGCTCCTGCTTTGGCTTCAACTTCGCCGCAGAGCGTTTGAACCGCCTTCGCGTCTTGATCTTCCTGAGCGCGGAATCAGAGGCGGAGCCTTGCTGTTTGGAGACATGGCGGATATCGCAGCCTTTCAAAGGTGGACCCATGTGCGACGCCGCTGTTTCGGAAGAAACCGGCAGAATCGGCGCGCCTTTTAGAACAGCTTCGACGGCGTCCTGGCAGAGCTGCCAGCTCCCGGACCACAACAATCCAGCGGACCCAAAAATGGGATTCACAATCCGGCCACATGCCTCGAATAGCAAAGATTTAAAGATAGCTGAAGGACCCACAAAAGAAAAACCCACCATAAGTGATCAAAACAGAGTAATAAAAAAACAGAACAATCGAAACAGAGTAAAAATGGGTAAAAGTAAAAATACCTGGGCGGAGATGGTCGGGGCCGGCATTGATGAGGTTAACAAGGCCAGCACGGCCGTAGAATTTGGCGAGGAAGAAAGTGGCGTTGGCTTGGGATTGGGGGGATTTGATCCATTGAAGACAAGGTCTGATTGAGCAGGCCTCACTGCAGCCTTTGCGAAGAACTCGGCATCCGTTACAGCTCATACGCATGGTGAAGGAATTGGATTTGCGATGAAAAAAATTGAGAGAGAAGACGATGGAAGAAGAGAATGGAAAAGTGGGGAAGGAATCGACGGTGGGTTTTGTTTTTGTAATGATGGCCGCAAGTGGTTTTCCAAGAAAACGGGTAGTTTTCCAGTTTTGGTCGTTCTCTGGTTTTGCTAACCATTGGGGAAAGTTTTTGTTGACGATTTCTCATCTAATTCCATTTATTAATTCTTTATTTACCATTATATCAATAGTTAATAATTTCCATCTATTTTATTTTTTAGTAGACATCTGAATTACCCGTATTTATTATAATATTTGATATTTTAATATTTAACAATTTTCGGACATCTTAAAATATTCTTACAGATTTTTTTGAGATCGAAGTTGTCCAACTTTTTTTACCCTTGATTTTATATATATAATTAACTTGCATTGTTTTAATGAGAAAAATAACATATACAAATAATATTAATTTAAAAAGAAATTAAAATTTTTTATATAAATTCAAATTATATTAATTTGATTATAAATCAATGAAGAGTTAATTAGAGATTTTTTAGAATATTATGTAAATTCGAGATATTTTCTTAGTAGAAATCATACGAAATAAATACAGTTAGTTATTCAAATATTCTTATATATCTATAAAAATATTATTAGAAAATAAATATGGTTATCTAGAAATGTCAAACATCCTTAATTTCAGACATCTAAAAATTTAGATTATCTACCTTCTAAAAAAATAATCCGCCCCTAATTTTGTAGTGAATTAAATTTTATCAATGAATAACTTTACTAAAAACTTACAAATTCCCATTTAAAAAAACTAGTGTAGTGTTATATTTTGTGATTTGTCTAAATTCGATCAATTATGTACTTAAAATGTGTTTTATAATTGATTATACCTATACAAAAACTGTTTTTAGTTCNAAAAGTAAATGGTAAAAATTTTTAAAATTCCAATTTAGAAAGTGTTTCAATTTAAACTTTTTAAATTTTTAAAGTGATTCATTTTACATGTTCAAGTTATTAAAAATGAAAATTCCCCATTTTTACTGCACTGGAATGTTTAGGAGATTATTAAATTGTATTTTCATATTTAAACCGTTTATAAAATAATAATAATAATAATAATAATTAGTATTATCAATTTTCTAAAACCATTTCCACTTACCATTATTTCTCGGTATTTTCTTTTGCTAATCATTAAAACCATAACGATTTAATATTTTCCATTTCAAAGGAGAAAGATCTATGTTTTCAATCTCTATTGATTCATTATTATTATTATGGTTTACAACTTTAGTAATAAGAATAAGATAAGATTGGGTGATAAAGTAAGATGACTTTTGAACAATCCTAATTGAGTACTCATCCAAATTCATTGTGAATAGAACATTTAAATAAATTCATGTAAAATTTTTTTTTAAAAAAAAGAACTTCAAAAACTTTATCCAATGAAAGGCAGAAAGAAGTATTTAAATAAATAGCTTAACCTCACTTACGTGATAACTAAAATTAAAATTAAAGTTAAAATCCTTGTACAAATTGTACGTGTTGGTGTTGATAGATAAAACAGACAACTAGATAAATAAATATATTTAGATAAATAAAATTTAAATAACTAAAGTTTTGTTTGATAATTATTTAATTTTTATATTTTTATAAAATTAGTTACAATTCACAAAGTGGTATAACATTTAAAAATATGTTTTGACTTAAATATCAATATGAAAATAATGATAATAAAAATAGTAATTTGATTATAAATGACAGACTTAATTTTCTCAATTATGTACTGAGAAGTGATGTAAAAGGAATAAAAAGAAAAAAAAAATAGAAAAGGGAAAACCAGAGGGCTGAGTACAAAGGGCGCCCACAGTGTGGGAGTTTGGGTATGAATATTAAATGTGGTTGAAACCCACGCGCTTGCCTTTCCATGTTCCAATCAACTCGGACTTTTATTATCTGCGGATTCCAATTTCCCACACACACAGACACCCTTTTCTTTTTCAATTTATTATTTCCTCATTGGGCCCTACCCAACGGCGGCTATTCAAATACATATGCCTTTTCCAAAAACCTTCTAATTATTAATTTCTAAATATTGACTTCTCGATCTCAAATTTATATTAGTTTAAACTTCAACCCCCAAATTTATAATACTTGTATAAATTGAACTCTAAACTTCATGTGATTATTATATTTTCTACGATTACGTAATTTAAAGGGTCTGATATGAAAATTTTTAGGCGTCATATTATTAATTATATTATATCTAATAATTTTGATATTTAGTGTTTTACGATTACATAATTTAAAGTGTTTAGTGTTTTAAAGTATGGTAAGTAGGTTAGTTTTAATTGTAAGTTTGAAGTTAGTAGGTAAGTTAATGAAGGAGAAAGTTTTCTAAGTGTTCCAATGAACTTTAGTTGAAAAATATTCTAGGTATAAAAAGAGCTCGCAAGTGGAATTGAGCAATTTCAACACGTAGTAAAATTTGAGAAATATTTCAGGTGAAGAAGGCTAGGCGTTAAGACTTATGGCTTGAAGAGTGCATGTAAAGGGCCTTGGCGGCAAGCTAAAGGAAGGTTTGGTGTGGCAAGCTTTAGGCGATGACCTTGGTAGACAAGACATAGGAAACTTGCCAAGGGGCAAGGAAGACTACAAGGACGGCCTAGACGATGAAATGAAGGTGGGCCTTGGGCAAGGAAAAGTGGAAGTTAGAGGCGGTGACAAAGGAAGTGGCATGGGCAGTGAAAGGAGCCTATGGTCGAGAGATTTGGGAGTGTGAAGGCTGTGCCAACTTAGGCGTTGTTATACTAAGGAAAAAAATTTATTCAACCTAATTAGTGGGTGTGACATAATTAGAAGCTTAAGAAAAACGTGCGTGGCATAAGGTGTCACCTAATTAGGCAAAGTAGCCATGCAAGAGCAAGCATAAATAAAGGCTGGACAGATGAAGTCGGTTTTGCCAATTCTCTCATGCAAAGAAGAACTTCAGCAATCAAGTTAAAGCTTCATCAGTCTAGTGAATGCTTCAGGGCTGATGTGAAGAAATTCCCACGGTTTGATGTTGAAATCTTCAATCAATTTAAAAGTGTTCTTATTTCTCGACTATTCCGAGCAAGCTGTGAAGGTTGGTGATTTTTTAGCACTCTAGGAAGAATTGAAAGCTCAGATTTTGAAGTAAGATAGTTTAAAGGATTTACAAGAAGTTCATAGGAGGAAGTTTTGATTTTTGATGAATAGATTTTAAGTTATAAGTTCTAGAATCTAAATCTGGAATTTGGTGTTGAATAAGTACGTAACTGCATAGGTTGAAGAAACAGGTAGCTAGTCGAGGATTGAGGAAGCTGACGTTGAGTAAGGCTGGTAGTGGAGAGTCTCTCGCATGCCCCACGCCCATCAGGTGAGCAATCGTGCCCAATCAGGTGACCAAGTTTGCCTATTGCTCAGTCCTTGCATGCTCTGACGCCTAGCATGCGCACCCTACTACTGATCGCACCACTCACCCAAGCGTCTGTGCGCGTGATTGTTGCCCATGAGAGGCCACTTGACTGTCTGGTGCGCGCGACTTGTAGGACCATGCACGTATCCCAGCGCTCACATCTAGTGTCAACATGTGTGTGCCTTGCACCCATCAGGCCTACTGGTGTGCATAAACTGTCGTGGGCTTGGCATTTGCCTAGTTTTGAGATTTTAGTGTTGGTAAGCTATTGTTAAGTCCTTTAAGGAATATTATGAATGCTATAAGAATTCATAAGTGTAGACTCTAGAAAGAATGAAAGGTTCAACTTAAGTTAAAAGAGAAGAACCTAAAAGGCTAAGTTAGTTAAAGTTATTTAAGTTCAAAGGTGAGCAATTGTCATTAACCAAGGGTTATTTATTATGTGATAGGCCAAACAAAGATTGGAAGGGTCTATAACCGATTGGGAGCTAGCTAGAGATAGTGAGTGACAAAGTTTTAAAAATGTTATTTTTAATATGCTTTCTATGCATATATTTTATGAATGCTTTACCTTAAATGATTTCAAAGCCTAGTTTAGCCCAAGGCATGATTTATGATTGAATACATAACTTATCTAACATGAACCAAAGTTTCCAAAGCATGTTAAAGCATGGGTTTCCCTTTTAATAAGACATAAGCTTCAATGTTCTAAAGCATGAATTTCTTCTAAAGCAAAGTTATATACTATGATTCCATATGATGTTTTAAGAACGATTTCAATGATGCAAAGCATTCCTAATGTGCATGAGGCTTTATACCGTGTTTTCTATCTTTAATGTCATGTTTTCTAAGGAATGAAAAATGAAGAAGATGAAGGTATCCAGGGGTTACATTAATCTTATGGTCTTTGGGACACACTTTAGTACACAAATAGGCTTTGGGCCATGTGTTAGGGTGTTATTAGCCTTTGGGGGATATCTACACGCACGTATGAGTATTAATGACACTAATGGTGATGTAATAATTCCACCACAACTAAGGCTATTGACGTTGGGAGTATGAGCAAAAGAGCACTACCTCAACTAAGGCATTAGGGTACAAAGTTAAGTATGAATGTTTTATGTGATCTGCAAAAGATATGATACATTTCAGGGTTTTTCAATGCCTCTATGAATTGTTTTAAAGCTTATAAGTTTAAGCAAAGCATGCTACAACCCTGAATCCATGAAAGAATTTTCAATTATCAGATACTTTCTAATTTCTTCAATATAGTTTATGAACGTTTATTTTAAAATAGTCATTCATTGGGCATCCCAGCTCACTTTTTCAAAAGTTTCTCCCCCCAGATAGCAGTCGAAGTCCCATAACCTAACTTATAGCAGCCAGTCTGCCACAAGATAGTAGATCCCTGATAGACCCTGAAGTCTGCTTAGGTCCTTATTTTGACTTAGATGGTTTTGAACTCATGTACATATAGTGAGGAAAGGGTATAATCAAAGTTTGTAAGTATACTCTGGATTTTGTGTTGTGAACTCTGGTTTTAATTATGTATATAAGTTGGTGATATGTCAACCCTTTCTATATGAAGATTTCTAGTTGCTTAGGGGTTTTAAGTTGAAATACATGAAACAATACAAATATTTATACTTATCTGTCAAGTGATACAGGAGTAAGGAAACAAATTACAGGTCTCAGTTGGGTTGTAGGTGTCATAAGAGAGTTGACATATGTTGTCTTTACATCTTTTTTCAGGTCAAGAGGGTAACATGGGAGGGGATGTGACACCTGAAGACTAAACCCCACTCCTTGAAGCTTAAGTCCTAAGGATACAAACATTCTTCCAAGACCTCAACTTCAAGAACACCACGCGCTCCGCATCTTCGAGTCAAGTATATGCATTGAACCGAGAGAGAATTAGAGGATCAAGTACTAGAGATCGAACCACATATGCATTAAATATACATCAATACAAATTCAACTCCATAAAACAAGCTTTTCTGGAAACCTCGTGCGACAAAATTGCACGCCCAGTGGGACCTCTCTACCTTTCATCTCTCTCTCATCCAATTCACCAAATCAACAAATGACACCAAAGAAAAACGCATCCAGAGTATCTTCTACAAATGACTTCTACACGGGACCTGTTGCTCGTAGTCATTCGAAAAAGACCATGCAAGAACAAGAGCGAGGTTCCATCATCGCACATAGCATTCTGAAACAATTAACTGAATCTCCAAGAGGCGGGGTCATCAAGGAAAATTCCTTGTTTGACAACTCTACTTCTGCGTCTGACCGAGAAAAGAAAGAATTACCCAGATGTAATATCTGTCATGATGGTGGATGTAATAGCAATGTGACCATGGTAGAGATGGAGAGGAAAAATAAATTTCTTGATGAAAGCAATTGAGGAGCGAGATCATGAAATTGTTACATTAAAAGATTAGATACAGGCTCGTGTAACTGTTGAACTGAGCTAAACTCTGGTTGTCAAAACCAATGACAAAGGGAAAACCGTTTTGCAGGAAAATCTACCACAACAATCAACATATGCTGCCTCTTTGTCAGTCTAGCAATTACAGGATATGATCACCAACTCTATTAGAGCTCAGTATGGAGGCTTATCTCAAGCTTATTTTATGTACTCCTAGTCGTACACTAAGAGAATTGACAACTAAAGGATGTTTGCTGGATACCAACCCCCGAAGTTCCAAAAATTTGATGGAAAGGGCAACCCCAAGCAATACATTACCCACTTTGTTGAAACATGTGTAGCAACAGAAGAAACTTCTAGTCTTTCTTCTTTACTTGAATCCTTGAGTGGCAGAGTAGCAACATAATTAACCTCTGGAGAGTTTACCACTACCTGGGGAAGGAAAAATATTTAAAAATAGGGTGAGCTACAAACCCAATGAGTGACTTAAATAAAACATAATTCTCATGCTTAAAACTGAAAACTAGAAAATTGAATATTGAAAACTGAACTGGCCAATCAAGCATGTGCACAAAAATTGTAACCATATCGTATCTGAAAACATAG
The DNA here is from genome assembly GCF_009727055.1 of Benincasa hispida. Lineage (NCBI taxonomy): Eukaryota > Viridiplantae > Streptophyta > Magnoliopsida > Cucurbitales > Cucurbitaceae > Benincasa > Benincasa hispida. The sequence goes on along the minus strand of NC_052349.1, from coordinate 88,087,797 downwards.
CTAAACTTATCTTTAGTTGAGAGAGAACCCTTTTGTTCAACTCTCAACGTCATCTCTACCTACGTGCAGGTGGTTCTAGATAAGTACCGTTATACCTTAGGTATTATTGCTCAGATACCTTCTCAGTGTCCTTCAATATCGAGCTGCACGGATACCTTCCCTAAGTTCTTCAGGTTGAGCTACTTGGATACCCTCTCTAAGTCCTTTAGTATCGAGCTTAACTTATCCTTAAAGAAACATCTCTATTGAACATGCTTACTGAAAACATGATATTATAAACATAACTTTAACATAGCTTTCATGTGAACATGATTCTTTGATGCATGCTTATGAACATCAAAAGTACATATACTTAAACAGAACAACATGTACTTTATACTTTGCATATGCCATAGAAACTTCCTTTGAAAAAAACTAGCATGCGTTAGTTAACCTTACTAAACATGCTTTAAAAACTTAATAAACTAGCATGTTTTCATAACTTAGGAAAATTAGTTTGTTTGGAACTTTTTGTAAAATGAATAGTATGAGAATATACTTCATTAAAACATGGATTTCTAAAACATTTAGAGAATAGTCATAGTCACTTACGGCTTTGACAATCTTCCTAGGGTTGATAAGCTTCCCCTATTAGTGTTAACCTTGTAGACATGACAACATATTTTAACTTCTATCAATGGTCTCCCTTTTGAGACTAACTTTCCGAATTGAGCTCATATTATTCTTGACATATTGACCTTACCTTCCAATGCCAACTTCCCAAGGAGTTGGACACTAAGGATTATTCTGTAGATGTTAACTTAGCTTCTGCAAAAATCTTTCCTTCAACCGCATCAATCGTGCGTCAAACACCCCACCTAGGTGCCCTACATGCTGTCCAAATTGCAAGAGCCTTCCCTTGGGCATCTAAGCCACCTATGCTCGCCTACATAGCCCCATGGTCAGCTCAAGGCACGCTGATGCTCACTACAGCCCGTGCACGTTTGACCTCTTGGAGCTGCCTGCTTGTTCAACCCAAGCAGCTGCTTGCTTGATCAAAAACTTTTAGATTCAATTTATAATTCGAGTAATTCATGATACAGACCTTATCTCAGAAAATTTTCTTCTACAAACTTGTTCAAAATTGTCTTAATAAGCTTACTTTAAATTTTTAGCTCTGAATTCCTCATGGATTGGTTAGAAACTACAAACCCTTGACACTGGCCCAGATTCACCCGAGAATCTGTCCTTTCTGCAAAATTTTCAATTTCCAGCTCGATTCCTTTAGAGTTTTCTTTCGACAATCCTAGCTCATCAACTAAACTCACTTAGCTTTCAGATGGCTTTGAAATCATCCCAAAGTGAGCATCCAAAGTCGGCCTACCTTTTATACCTGAGGCTGTGAGCTGCTCTTTATTTACTAAATTGCCACCTACCCACTAAGTGGGATCAACCTATAGGATCATGACAGTTGGCCCTTTAAGGAGTCTAATTCAGCTGAAGTCCTTTGCAATATAACAAACAACTTACTCTTGATCACTTAATAGCAGCCTCAACAACTAGACACTCTCCTCCATTGCTTGGTTTCCCTTGCCTATGCAACTCGCTCACAGCTTGGCTTGGCAAGATCATCGCCTCACCATGCCATTGTCCAATGCTTTGCTTTGCAGCACGCATCGCCTAGCTCACCTTCTAAGGCTTAAATTACCGCATGCCATTTACCAATGGAAGACAATTGCCCACATTCATGGTCACTTGCACAAGCTCATCGCCCATCCTTAGGCCATCGCCTAGCATCATCACGTGGCCAACAAATTAGCCATCAACAAGCCCACCTAACCTCCACTGACAAGGTCATTGCCCACTAGGCCTCCTACCAACGCTCATGGCATCCAATGCCTAGCTCCATACTTAGCCAAATTTCTTACTTGCTGGGCTACGCCTATCCACCCGAGAGCCACACTTTTAAATACTTAGGACCTCTTTCAACGCTCTTCTTATTCCTCAACTTTCCCTAAAAATTAGCATTAACTTATATTTTATCCCATTTATCATACTAACCACCCTATTAAGTATACTTAATTAGGGAAAATAAAGCTTGGGGTCTACATGAACAATGTGGCGCCACACCCTCTCCTAGTCCGAGAGGGGTTTGGTCATAGTTAGATGTAACTACAAGGGCAAAATGGTAATTTTGGTCCAGTTGTACTTACGAGCAATTATCTGAAGAGTCAACGCATCATTGATTGGTTATATCTAATGGATACAAAAATATATCTGTAGTGCGAAGAGTGTAGTTGTTGGTCTTTGGTGGAGTGACCGCCAGTTAATGAAAGTTGGTTAATTTAATTAATGAGTTTAATTAATTAACCAAGAATTATTAGAGCTTCAATCCATAGGTCCATAAGGTCCCTTCAGTAGCTCAAATGGGATTACTGAGAATGGAATTAATTTTGGATTAATTTGAATTGTTCAAATTAATTGAGAGAATTAATTATATATGATATAATTAATATAATGTATTTGATACATTATAATATAAAGTTTTATTTAAGAGGAAACAAATATTTGAATATGATTCAAATATTAATTATATGAATATGATTCATATAAATACTATATGTTAAATTTAATTTGAATTTGATTTATATTCAATATTATATGTTAATCAAGAGAATATAAACTATAGGTTATATTATATATGATATCATATAAACTATAGGTTATATGTTATATTAGATATAACATATAGTTTAATATATGTTATATATAGTAAATTAGTTATTATATAATATATATTAAATTAAATTAAAAATAATAATTATTTAATTTTAAAATTTTGAAATTAATTAAGGGGGGAGTTATATAACTCACTCCCCCTCTTTCTCTGAATCTTTAATCGCGGGTGTGGAAGTTTTTTGTTTTTTGGGGTCTTTTTCTTCTCATTTGTTGACACACAGAACGAACTTTTCACTCCCAATATGATAATTCTCTACAAATTTTCTCTCAAACACTCCCTCTTTCTCTTCCAAAACTATCACAAAGCCCATAATTCTTGTGGATTCTCACCATAAAGAGAATACTAAGGTAATCAGATGGTTGTTTCCAACCTTTATTTTTTGGCATTGCTCGTTTTGACGTGTTCAAAGGGAGTTCAAAGTGTTCGTGATCAAGGAGAGAAACTCGAGAATAATTTGTGACTTCAAAAGTAAGTTTTTTTTGTCCTCTAAATTTCGCTTTTTTGAAAAAATAAAAATTTGGACACAATTCGCTTCTGCACGAGTGTTCACACATCATGCAATATGGATATAACCAAATATGAGTGGCTCTCGTAGATGAGAAAATGACGGCTTTTCAACTCCAAAGGGAATATATTGTTATAAGGTGATGCCTTTTGGGTTAAAGAATGTCAGTGCTACATATCAACGTGCCATGCAATAAGTGTTTGATGATATGCTGCATAAACATGTCAAATGCTATATTGACGATCTTGTGGTCAAGTCCAAGAAAAGACAAGATCACCTGAGGGATTCAAGAGTTTTGTTTGATCGCCTGCAAAAATATTAGTTGAGGATGAACCCTCTTAAGTGTGCATTCGACGTGACCTTAGGGAAGTTTCTCGGTTTTACCATAAGACATCGAAGGATCAAGATAGACCAATCCGAGATCGATGCGATTCAGAAGATGCCAAGGCAAAAGAATTTACATGAGTTAAGAAATCTTCAGGGTCATCTAGCTTACATCTAGAGGTTTATTTCCAACTTGGCTGGTTGATGTCAACCTTTTCAAAGATTGATGAGAAAAGGAGAAAAATTCGAGTGGGGTGAGGCCTGTCAGAATGCTTTTGACAGTGTAAAGAAATATTTGCTTAATTCTCTCATTCTAGGCATTCTCGTAGTAGGCAAACCATTGATTTTGTTCATCGTCATGTAAGAAAGATCATTGGGAGCATTGTTGGTACAAGAATGGGAGAAAGGAAAGGAACGTGCTCTCTACTATATAAATAGGACGTTAACTGGAGTTGAAATCAACTACTCTTTTATCGAGAAAACATGCCCTGCACTCTTCTTCTCTATCGATAAGTTGAGACTAAATGCAAGCCTTTACAGTTCCCCTAATTGCAAAAGCCGACCCCATCAAGTTCATTCTATCTAGGCCAATCATCTCCGGTTGCCTAAATAAATAGGTGATCATGCTCCAACGATATGACATTGTCTATGTATCAAAGAAGATGATTAAAGGATAGTACGCCTCCCGAACATTTCGAGCTGGAATAGGAGAACAAACCTCTGTAAGGGCAAACATTGGATCCTCGATGATGAGTATCATCGTGATCATATGTTTCCAACTTCAATAGTTGTCGCCAGTAAGTTTTTCGGCGCTAAGAAATGCGATTGTGGTTGTAGCCATTTAAAAAACCGTTGCTGAAAAAATTACAAACTTTTATAATACTTTGCTAAACCACATTTCAACCAATTATTTTTAGCAAAACGGTTTCCAAGTACTCTAAGATATAAGACTTCTATTTTTCAATGATGTCTTAGCAAGGCAGGACAAACGTCACCGGTGGGGTGATCAAATGCCCCTTCACTAGGATGAGACATTCTCAACCATTAGGCAGAACCAACTCTTGGAACTGAACCTCACAACCACCATTTATTCGGTCCAGAACTGTTAACCCTTAACAATTCTGTGTAAGTGTGACCCCTCGTTTTTAGCGCTAGAGTCCCACCCAAATAAGCCCATCGTAGGCAAGAAGCAGATTAGGACAAGAGACTAAGTAACCTTATCCTCTTACAGGAGACCAAATAAAGAAACGCGCAAAACTGCCATCCTATAAGGGGACACTCCTAGGGTGCCTCGAGGTGATGTGTAGAAACTTTATTCAACCTAACGAAAGAGACCGTGGGATATGCTGTCACACTTCCCGCTCCACTTACTATGAACATTCTCTCCATCCACCTTGATATTGACCTACCCAAACACCATCCTTTAGGGGGACACTCCCAGGGTGCCACGAGGCCGAGGGTAGATCTCACAGTGTGAACTATAAAGGAGAAACGCGAGAGGTTTAAATAAAGCATCATATGCCCCAAGTACCTCCCACTGAATGTTCTACCTAGGGATTCATTAACCTAGGCAATCCGACTACTGATTTTAGTTTAAGTCATTTATTAAGTCTACTAAAAAACAACTTTTGTCTTTGAAATAAAACAGTTCAAGTAGTCACACTAAACACTTTAATGGATTGTCCTTAACTTGCAATTCTTTGCATCAATGAATTGAAATATCAGAAACCTAGCTCTGATACCAATTTAAGGAACTCTTATACAAGAGTACTTATGAGCGGAAGCGGATCTTTCCAAACCATTGTGATAGAATTTCCACATTTATATTAACACATACAGATATGCATTAAACAACTAAATTACCTGCATGCTTCAAGAAATAAACAAGATTTGTATACCCAGAACAAACTGAGCCTCTCATAAATCTTTCATTTAAAATTGGGTTGTTAGCCAGTTCTAACTACAATCAGTAGACCTACATCATTCCCAATGAGTAGGATATCCTCTGCATACAACACTAAGAAAACTACTGAACCGTTGATGTTGTAGACACAAGGTTCATCAATGTTTTAGTCAAAGCCATCCGATTTGATCGCGGTATCAAATAAAATGTTCCAAGATCGAGACGCCTGCTTCAGTCCAAAAATGGACCGATTCAGTTTGCAAACTTTTTTCTCTTGACCTTGGGCAGTGATCCCTCGGGTTGCACCATGTAAATGGACTCCTCAAGATTGCCATTCAGAAAGGTCGTCTTGATGTCCATTTGCTAGATCTCATAATTATAATAAGCGGCAACGGATAGGAGGATGCAGATCGACTTTAACATGGCAACAGGTGAGAAAGTCTCCTCATAGTCGACTCCCTCTACCTAGGTATAACCCTTTGCCACAAGTTGAGCCTTGAAGGTTTACACCTTCCCATCAGCACCCCGTTTCCTCTTGTAGATCCATTTACAACCTATAGGTCTTACCCCATCAGATGGATCTACAAGATCCCATACTGAGTTGAAGTACATCGACTCCATCTCAAGATTCATGGCTTTGACCCATTCATTTCGTTCTATATCCTTCATTGCCTTCTGATAAGACAACGAATCTTCAACATCGTCATTTGCTAGCATAGTGAGGATTTTCGTGAAACCCAGATAGTTCACGGGTGGGTTCGTAACCTTCCCACTGCATCGAGGTTCCCTCAACTCTTAAGTTGGAACCGACCTGCTAGATGAACTATCATCAACAACTCTTGCTGAAGAAACAGGCCTTTCAACAACTCTTGTTAAAGTTTCAGTAGTTTCATCGGAAAGCTCACATAACACGACTTTACTATGTGGACTGTGCTCCCTAATATGACCCCCCTTCAGGAAAGTAGCGATCGTGGAAACAAACACCCTATTTTCCGACGTATCATAAAAGTAACCCCCTCGTGTACCTTTGGGGTAGTCTATAAGGAGGCATAACCTCGACCGTGGTTCCAACTTCTTGGGATTTTCCTCAAGCACATGTGCTGGGCAACCTCAAATGCGGAAGTGACGTAAACTAGCTTTACGCTCGTTCCACAACTCCAGAGGTGTTCTCGCAACACTTTTAAAAGAAACGCAGTTGAGTATGTATACCGTAGTCTCCATTATGCAATCCCAAAACGAGTCCGGTAAGGAAGCGTAACTCATCATCGAACGAACCATGTCCAACAAGGTTCTGTTTCTCCTCTCCGCTACACCATTTTGCTGAGGTATACCCGGTGATGAGAGTTGGGAAACGATTTCATGTCCTATCAAATAGTCCTAGAATGCCAAATCTAAAAAATCTTCACCTCGATCTGATTGAAGTGTTTTATTCTGTCTATCTAATGAATTTTGAACTTCAACCTTGAACTCTTTGAACTTTTCAAAGGATTCAGACTTCTGTTGCATCAGATAAACATACTCATACCTAGAGTAATCATTAGTAAAACATCTGTGCCTCCCACTGCCAAGGTGGGACGACATGCCCGGTGCCTATTCGCATCGTCGTCTCACTAGCCTCTAGTTGTCGCCAGGATCTAATCCTCTGTAAGAAGAACAAACATGATTAGTGGCGCCCAAATCAATTATCCAGGTCGAATCGTCATTCTCCACTAAACAAGTTTCTAGCACAAGTAAGTCATATTTACCTTTGTCTACCTTGGCCTTAGCCTTGGTTGCCTTCCTTTCCTTTAGCCAGCAAGGACAATTCCTCTTCCAGTGTCCGTCCTGGTTGCAGTGGAAACATTTTTCTTTTTCAACCCATAGCGGACGCCTCCTTGGGGCGACAGGTGGCAGGTTAGCAGACGCTTTCCCTTTTCTTTTACCATCCTTCTTCTTCTTCCTCTTTGCAGAGTTAAAAGTAGAAAGTGTAGACTTCGTCCCTGAGGTCGAACCTTGATGGAACGTCCTAGAAGATGAAGCAACATTTGTCTCACCTCTTTTCCTCTCCTTACTTTTCAGTAAAGATTGGTATGTCTGCAACTCGTTGAGGAGACTTATAAGGGTATATTCCACTTTGTTAAGAATCGCATTGCTAACAAAGTGAAAGAAGCTCTCCGGCAATGAATACAAGATAACCTGACTGTCCTCATCAATTCTAGACCCATTCATCTCCACTACATTGAAGTGGACCATCATGTTAAGCACATGTTCACGAACAGAGGTGTCTTCCTCTATTTTGGAGTTGAAGATGTATTTTAGAGCCTCGTGCTTGAGCTGTCCAGACGGTTGTCCAAATATCTCCCGCAGGGACTCCATGATCTCACGAGCTGAGACCATGGGCTCATGCTTCTTAGCCAACACGTCACTCGAACTGGCCAAGATATAGGCTCGGGCCTTCTCGTTTGCCCATGTTCATCGCTCTACTCCTCCCGAACATTTCGAGCGGCATTTGAAGCTGGACTAGGAGGACAGACCTTCATAAGGGAAAACACTAGATCCTCGATGATGAGTATCATCATGATCATATGTTTCAAACTCGAATAGTTGTCGTCAGTAAATTTGTCGACGCTAAGCAATGCGATTGTGGCTGTAGCCATTTTAGAAACCGTTGCTGAAAAACGAACAAACTTTTATAAGACTTTGCTAAACCACATTTTAACCAATTAGTTTTAGCAAAACGGTTTCTAAGTACCTTAAGTTATAAGACTTCTATTTTCCAATGATGCCCCAGCGAGGCAAGACAAACATCACCGGTGGGGTGATCAGATGCCTCTTCACTGGGATGAGACATTCTCAACCATTAAGCAGAACCAACTCTTGGAACTGAACCTAACAGCCACCATTTAATCGATCCAAAACTGTTAACCCTTAACAATTTCGTGTAAGTATGACCCCTCGTTTTCAGCGCCAGAGTTCTGCCCTGATGAGCCCACCATAGGGAAGAAGCATATTAAGACAAGAGATTAAGTATCCTCTTACAGGAAATCAAATAAAGAAACGTGCAAAACTCCTATCCTATAGGGGGACACTCACAGGGTGCCTCGAGGTGATGTGCAGAAACTTTATTCAACCTAACGAAAGAGACCGTGGGATATGCTGTCACATTTCCCACTCCCACTTACTATGAACATTCTCTCCATCTACCTTGATATTGACCTACCCAAACACCATCCTTTAGGGGGACACTCCCAGGGTGCCACGAGGCCGAGGGTAGATCTCACAGTGTGGACTATAAAGGAGAAACGCGAGAGGTTTAAAGAAAGAATCATATGCCCCAAGTACCTCCCACTAAATGTTCTACCTAGGGGTTCATTAACCTAGACAATCCGACTACTGATTTTAGTCTAAGTCATTTATTAAGTCTACTAAAAAACAACTTTTGTCTTTGAAATAAAACAAGTTCAAGTAGTCACACTAAACACTTTAATGGATTGTCCTTAACTTGCATGCATGCATCAAATCTATCTAATTCACCTTTCCAGGTAGGTTCCCAGGTAGGGTATTACATTTTTGTCACCTTAAATACCCCAGACTAGACAAACTCATCTTAGACAAAAGGTCCCTTATAGATAGATTTGCTACACTTTAACCTTTTATTAGTCAATTTAATCCTATTAAATTGATTAAAAGATTAAAGCCTAAGGTTGCTAATCATGCTAGAACTGTAATCTTAGGTCTATCTCATCCAAGTTTTATACATTTTAAAACCATAAATCAAACCTAAGTGGGCACACATGTCTTTCTTATTGCTTTTAGTTCTATTTTCTTTTTATAACCATTAAAAAAGAAACAACTAAAACACATTGCCACACAACAAGGTATTTATAACGCTTACAAATTTAACTTATGTGTCATGCTTCATGCAATGTCCGGTCATTACTATACATAACTTTTATAAGACTTTGCTATACAAGTAACAACCAAGCACACATGCTTTCCATACACCCTTATACTATAACAATTATAATATAAATATGTTGCATGTCAATGCTTTATGCATGCATAAATATAACTCTTATATTATATGATGCATGTGCATGCTTTTACGTAATTTAAATCATGCTTCTTGAAATCATAACACTTATAATAAAGAGATGATGCATGACCAATGCATAACCTAAAGTGGGATTTTTCTATATGTGCATATCATATGACATATAAAATAAACCATATATCTCATGTATTAAATCACAGATTAATGGACTGGGATGAACCACCTCAAATACCGGAATAAAAAATTCTATCTATTACATTTTTTTCACCGAGCAAACTGGTTCATAGGCGAACCAGGTCTTGAACTGCAAGGCGAAGCTCCCATCGTTTAGTAAATGCCTCCTGGTAAACGATCATGTATCGCACTAGACGATAACGTGCGGATGCTAAACGATCACTTAGACGACAACGAAGATGCGAAGCCCGATTGTCTAAACGATCGCTTAACACGCGAAAGGTAAATAATTTACTACGTAATTAACTCCGCGATTGTATAGTCAGCAACTAAGTGATGAAGCTTGCTAAGCTATATGATCGTCTAGTGTGTACGCATTAAACAACACCCGAGTATCCGATGCTCAGCGATCATCTACCCATCGTCTACACGACCCGACCAACGCTTGATTGTCTTCTTCCTCGAAGAACAACACCCCTTGCTCTGAAGCTTCTTTACGAACCACTCAAAACTCAAACTAACTTAGAATTACAGACTCGGTAGCTGTTAATAATGCCCAAAAACGAGGGGCCTTTATAATTAACATGAAATGTAAAAGAATTTAACAAACCGAGATTTCATCCCAGAAAATTCCATTAATCCACACATCCACAAACGAATTAACACTTAAAATAGAGAGTAGACATGTTTTTACCCACCGAGAATGTAAATGTAATTCTTTGCATCAATGAATTTGGAATATCAGAAACCTGGCTCTGATACCAATTGAAGGAACTCTTATAAAAGAGTACCTATGAGCGGAAGCGAATCTTTCCAAACCATTGTGACATAATTTTCACATTTACATTCACATATACAAATATGCATTAAACAACTAAATTACCGGCATGCTTCAAGATAAATAAACAAGAGAACGAGGAACTTACCAGTTGAAGACTCTCTTCTTGGAAAAACTCGCTCTCTCCATGAACGGCCTCCTTGTGCTCTCACTAGAACAATAGGATATCGTTCAGCAACACCCCGGTCGTCTACTCGAAACGGATTCACACGAACAACAGGAAGATGAGGACGACACCACCACTTGGAGCCCTTAGTATTCTCGGAGTGAGAATCTAAAGAGTGGGCTCTTTTGGATTTGGTAGAGGTGAGGAGGAAAAACAGATCATATACGACGATCAAGCAAGTGGAAGAAGGCAACTACTATCGTATAGTCAAGATGCTTGATCATTTAGGCGAAGTACACGATCATCTAGGAAAAGCTAGGTGATCACCTATACGATCGTTTAGTCAAGCTCAGGCGCTAAGTGATCGTTTAGTAAAATGTGGACGATCGTTTAGAAGAAGCACGTGCGGTTGTAAGCTATCATCTAGTAAACTGGCGCTAGCGTATAGGCTCCAAATTACTAAGCGATCAAATGCAGAACACCCTGTGAGCAATTTTAGTGTGTTTTCTTTGCAAAATGAAAACAATTTTCATTTTATTCTTCAGTTACGAAAACCAAATTGAACTTCCCACTAACGTATGGTTACAGAGAAAATGCCGGACAATTATCCCATAACTGTCCAATTATTAAAATAATAAATATAATCACATTATATTCATAACCTATAGTTTGATATCATCTATCAGCCATAGTGTTTTCTCCTCCACTAAACATAGATCATATTTATATCCAATTTCCTCTAAATTTATGTATCTCATACATAAAGTTAATTATATTATATATAATTAACTAGTTCAATTATATCATATATAATCAAACTCCCTTTTGTCAATTTGAACATTTCAAACTGATCCAAAAACTAATTCTCTACTTATATCCAAGCTACCGTGGGGACCTTATGGACCTATGGCTCGAAGCTCTAATGGTATGTGAATAGCTGACTAAACTCTTTAGCCACGAGACTACCATCCGTTAACTGTCAAGCATTCCACTAAAGACCGACAACTGAACTCTTTTTACCATAGATAAATTTTTGTGTCCAACGGATATAACCAATCATCAGTAAGATAACCCTTAATAGATGCTCGTAATTACAGATGGGCTAATTTACCGTTTTTCCCCTATAGTTACATCTTACTCCTTAAGTACCACAGATCCCTCTAATGAACAATACAACATAGTCCTACTATGTGTGGACATCTCTCGGGCCATGAGAAGAAGTGTGGCGCCACATCGTTCAAGCCCCGGGATCAGCCCTTAAGGGAGCAATCTATCTACTTACCCCTGCTTCGGGGAAGGAGTGAATTCCATCTTGTGCAGCTGAGTTCCCAACTCCCAAATCAAACGAATCCTCAAAGTGGTAGGTTTGAGTCAATGACCTGGCCAATCGCACCCATGCAAATCAAAGGACGACCCTCAATGGCAGGAGTTCCCAACTTATTAAGGATTGAGGTCATGTTACCTATGGTCATCCTAGTGAAGTGAAGTCTCTGTCATGAACAACGTTATATAACGAGACGTTGACACTTCGTGGTCAGACCTTATACAAACTCTTTGTATAGGACGCCTCCGCTCGCATGTCCCCACACAAATGATCAGGATCAGATCATCTGTAGCAAGTCACAACACTTGTAACTATTCTACAAAGTGGGCCGCATCTGTAGCATTACCAGGATAAGGTTTCCCTCCTATATCCATATACTACATACCATTTTAGTTATCACTTAAGACATGATCCACTTGTATGTCACCACATACATGCTTAAGTTACATAATGACATCCAGGGATTTTAGTTTATTGGTTTGTGGTAAAGCAAATAAAACATCTAATGTGAAAAGTCAAAAAGTAAAATAAATATCATATATCATACATCACAAGCGTTCGTACAAACTGTTTACAAATTACAGGACATGAGACTTTAGGGTATCATCCCCAACAGCGTAGGCATTTAACTGAGAGAGAATTGGAGAATCAAGTACTAGAGATCAAACCACATCCGCATCAAATCTACATCAACACAAGTTCAACTCCATGCAATAAGTTTATCCGGAAACCTCATGCAACAATAATTTTCAGTTGATGACAAAGATTCATCACCAACATTTGCAATTCTTGATCTAGGGTTACATGCTTGAACATTTAAGTAAGATTGATCAACTTGCTTGTGAGTGTTCAAACCTTGAGTAGAGGACTAGTTCTCCTTATCTCTTGGTCTTCAATAAAAAAAAAATAATCCAAATATAATCATTGCCTTTGGATTGACATCAATTGATTTGAGGGTCTTAGAATTTGTTACTAGGGGTTCAATAATTGAGTTCCTAATCTTCAAATTTCTAGGGATTTCGTATCAGGGTCAAATTTTAAAATTTTTATAAATTTGAGGGCTCAATTTTTACAATTGAAAGTTTGAGGGTACATTTGCAACTACCATTATATCTTACTGATGATTTTTTTACAGTTTATCCTTAAATCATTCGTTGATGTATGAGCAAAAAGTATCTCAAATTTGTGTTCAACAGTTATTATAAACTTTTGAATCTATGTCTAATAGTGACATTTTTTTTATACAAATATCGCGAGTTTGGAATCATTTTATAAAAGTATATAAGTTATCAAACTTATTGGAAGAATATTGTTAATTTTTTTAAATGTGCATGTTGAGGATGCGAACTTCTTAAATTTTTTTTAAACTAGGGTTTAGGTTTAAATAGATCACATATTCACAATGTGATCTTTTATCTTTTTTTTTTTTTTAATAAATTAATTAGGTTACATCTTCAACATGCGATCTTCTCAATATTTTTGTAATAAGTTTTTGTATACACCATGTTTTTCTTTCTATTATAAATTTTAGATTAAATTATACAAATAATCCTAAATTTTGTATTTTATATCAAAAATACCCTTAAAATTTCAGACGTTTCAAAACCTTTAAACTTCCAAAAAGAGTTCAAAAATATCCTTACCGTTAATTTAAGATGGAAACCGTTAATATTTTATGTAAAAAAAAAATACCCCTAAAGTTTAGAAGTTTCAAACATACCTTTAAATTAAAAAAATATATATATTTAAAAAAATACCCTTATTGTTAGTATATGAGCATAAGCCGTTAATATGCATTTACTTCCCTATTTTCTCGATTTGGCTATTTATCGTTTTGGCATGTCTAAGGAGATATTTTGATTTCAAATTTTTGTGAGATTTTATGTTTTAACTTAAAGTTTTTGTTTTTATTTTGATTGCTGAGAAGGTTGGTGTAAGAATTGGACAAATAAGAGAAAAATGAGAGTATTTATATGAAAGAATATCTATAATGTTTTAAAATTGATTCTTTTCGAACTCAAGAAAACTTCAAATAATTTGATCACGGTTTATGTTCATATATTAACATTAGTAATATTTTTTAACTTCTTGTTAGTTTAAGGGTATTTTTTTTTTTTGAAAGTTTATGGGTGTTTTGGACAAGTTTCCATCTAAAATTAATGGTAAAGGTATTTTTGAAATATTTTCAAAAGTTTAAGAGTATGTTTGGAATACATTTTCAAGTATTAATTTAAAAAATGAGTCACTTTGGAAGGAATTGGATTGTTTGCCAATCACTCCAAATAGTGTTTTGTAAAACGTTGACTCAAATACATAGTACAACTAGTTTAGTTTTACATAATAAAATTATACATCATGTAACTGACAATAGGTATACAATATAAATACCTACTGATCAGATCCACAATATGCATTCATCATTTTTCTCTTGTAAACACTAAACTGCTGTAAAAGGCAATCTTCAAGAAGTAAAAGAAAAGAAAATCTTCCCGTGGATGTAGCCATCTTGGCCGAACCATGTAAATTGTGCTTTCTTCCTCTCTTTCTCCTAATCTCCTTGCAAATCTTCATTTATTTCTCTGCAAAAACAACACAAATATCATTTTACAATCAAGCTACAAAATTTTCAGAGTATCGAGTAGCATCAAGTAAAAAGAAAAGTCATCGAGTAAGAGAGAGAATGTCGAGTAAAGAAGAGAGATCATTGAGTAAGGAAGAAAGAGAATGTTTACTTGATCAAGTCTGTCTTCCGAGTTCAATATTCTATTCAGCCGGTTGAGGAAATCTTGCCATACATATGTTCCCCGATTCTCCAACACTCGTGGCTCATCTTCAGCCATAATTTCCACCAACCGCAACTGATATTATCTGAAGTTTTGGGCCTTCAGTGGAAAATCTTGGTTTTGGACATGCAGACATCAGAATAACCCAACATTTTTTAATAAGTTTTTATCAAAAATGTTTAAATAAAAATAAGTTTTTTTTTAAAACATTTTTTTAAGTCAATCCAAACGGTCCATAAAGGCATTTTTTAAACTTTTAAAAATTTAAGAATAACTTTTACACAAAATGGAAAGTATAAGCCAATTATTTACAATTTAGCCTAAATTTTATTTTCAACAAATATTAATTTAATTTTAGGTCTAAAAAGAATACTTTACTACAAGTTACCAAGAAGATCTTATCCACTCTAGTTATCACTTATCACCTGCATTCAGAAGTGGTCCTAAAATTTAAATGAGTGTTCTGCTCTTTTATTGTACAGTTACATTTTCCTTCATTTATTATTTTATAAATTTCAACATGACAATTAAATACAAAAAGTCAAATAGTTTTGTTTTTAAAAAAAAATGATCCTTTTTTTAGAGGCTTAGATATGGTTTATGTAATATAATAGGGTTCTGTATTTTTTTTTAGAAAGATAATGTAATTCTAGAATAAAATAGGGGAATCGAACCTTAAACCATGAGATTGATAGTATGAACACTATACCAATTGAGTTATGCTCTTGTTGGCAATAGGGTTTTGTATTAAAAAGTGGAAACTTGCTTCAATAATTTTACTAGAGAACTTCATTTTTTTTTTTCTCGAGATAAACTAGCTTAACTTTATTTTCTAAAAATTTTTAGATATGTATTTTAATAATAACAAAAAATATAGTATTTTTTTCATTCAATAAATGAACTTAAATGATATTACTAGTAAATTATAACTTTTAGTCCATATTAAGTCAATAAGTTGATACAATATCGAGTAAGTTTACGAAATTTCAACTTTGTTTCTAAGAACTAGATGTCTAAACTTAAAATTTCTAAATAGACCTTTGTACTTTTAAATTGATGTATAAATAAGTCTATACTTTATTCATCACTTTTTAAAATTAACTAATGTTTTAGGCCAACTTTGTGTATAGTAACATACAACTCTTCTATATATTCTATATTTTTACCTTGACATCACTTTGGACAAAGTCTTTGCTTAAGTTTTGGTATGCAAATGGTCAAACACCACACTAGTGTAAGGTTATGTGATCGGACGAGGATTTATTGATTCTATTCTCTCGTCGAGATTCATGCATCAACATAGTTTGAATAATAATTAATAAATAAAAAATCGTAATCTTTCTGCCATAGTTTTTGCTATTAGTCCATGTATCTCTCTCACTTGATGATAGAGGCTTTCTCTACATCTCACATTTTGAATTATAGATATCTTTAATCCTTATTAATTTGGTGGTATTGTATTACTTGATATTTGTATAAAGTGGCTTAATTTAGTAAAAAAAAACCGACCCATAACCAATTTTGGGTGTGTTTAGAATATATTTTCAAGTGATTAATTTAAAAGCTAAGTCATTTTGAAGATATTTCAAGTATTTGACAACCATTCAAAATGAATTTTGGAAAAATAAATTTATAAAATAAGTTTTAGGATAAACATGTGAAACCAACTTTTAGACCTCTGGCCACTCCTTGTGGGTGATTGCCATCGGCCAACCACCATTGTCGAAAAATTCTTTTATAATAACTTGACCCTAATAAAAACACTTCTAATATATAACAAACTAAAATATAAAAACACCTGAAAAAAAAGTTGTCAAACATATGTATGTTTTTATTTGAAAGAGATTTTATCAACAGTATTTAAATAAAAATGAATTTAAACTTTTTTTAAGTCATTCTAAATAGACCTATTATTTTGAGCATCTTGCAAAATATTTAATTGGATTAGAGATAAATTTAAGGGAAAATACTTTTTTAGCCTCCAAATTTTGAAGAATAGATATGTTTGGCTCCTTAATTTTCAAAACATACTTTTTTAGCCCTTCAATTTTTTCGAATGGTGTATTTGAATCCTAAGCTTTCAAAATATATCTTTTTAGTCCAAAAATTTTTAACAGTAAGTTCAAAAGGTTCTCTAAATTATTTTTTATTTTTATTTTATACAATTATATAAAATTTTGAATTACATATCTGAAAAACATTTTTAGAGGGAAATGGTAATTCAAAAGAAAAATAACCTTTTAATTTAAAATAAAAATACAAAAACGACGTTTTAAACTTATTTTTAAAAATTCAAGGATCACATAGATATATTTAAAAAACTTAAAGGCCATATGAACTTAATTTTTAAAAAATTGGAGACTAAAAATATAATTTTTTTCTAAATTTCATGTGAACGCGATTGATCTAAAATCTCTCCTACTTTTTTAAGGTTGAAAGTTTAATCTTCTATCCCAATAATTATTATATTAAAAAACTTCTCGGAATTTAGACTCGGCCCAAATTGAGTTGACTCAGCGAGACAACTCGTTGGTTCTCGTCTAAACAAAACCTACCAAACAAAACAGGCCATGTGCGAATCCAATTCTAATAAGCTCCCTTCATTCAACCAATTTAATGTATCCTAATTATTAACAATCATTTCAGTTACCAAGAAAGAAAAAATAAAGCTGATCTCCAAACTAAATTTTCAAACTTCATTTTTTCTAAAGGGAAAAAGAAATGATAATTCAAACCTACTTTACATTGTTAAGAAAAAAAAAATGTTCTTTTTTAAGTTCAATAATTGTAGAATAATGGACTAAACTACAAAGTCACATTTAAATTTGTTAAAATTGTTAAGGTTAAATTACAAGTTCAGTAACTAAGATTATATTTGATTCTAAAAATTAAACCTATAAATATCCACCGAATCAAGTTTTGAAAATTTGAAATTAAACTAAAAATTCAACTCTTTTACTTAAGAAATATGAAAGTTATCGTAAGAAATTGAAAGAAAACGCAAAACTAGAAACCAAATAGTTATTAAATGGAATTTAAAAGTTTAATTTTGTGCATATTAGATCCATAAACTTTAAAAGATATTTGAAAGGCATATTTTACATTTTTAAAAAATAACCCACATACGTATTAGACAAAAGGTTATTAGACACAAAATTATTAAATAATTTGAATGTATAAATGTATTAGATTTTTTTTTTTTTTTGTCTTATTTCATTTTTACTCACTCAAAATCAGTTTAGGATTTGAGTTCACACATTTAAATGTGATCTTCATACCATCAAAATTGATTTTGAATTATTGAAATCATGTTTCACGATACTTTTGAACATGACAAGTGATTTTGGCCTTTACAAAATCACTCTCAAACATGTCTTTAGACACAAAATTGAAATTTGAAAATCGAAGGGCTAATTTAACATATCTAAAGTTAATTGACCTATTAGATATATTCTTTTAAGATTCCAATTGAACTTGCTCCTCTCTTATAAAAGTTACAAAATCTAGATTTTGATTGAAAACTAGAAAATAAAAAATGACAAATTCCATAGAAATTCTAACATATTCGCTTTGAGATTGAGACCATTCATCTAGAATCAGACAACATTACCTGAAAAAAAGAAAGCGATAAAACATTAAACATATAAAAGCATGTCTTCTTCTCCTTTTATTACCACAAAAAAAAAAAAAAAAAAAAAAGATTTGAAGGAATCGAGGCTGTGTAAATTCAAACTAAAAAGGATAAAAGTTTCACATTCAAAGTAATGGGAAATGGGTTCATATTTTATTCCCAGTTACCATCTTTTAAAACTCTCCAAAATCACAATCATAATCATCATCAACACCAAAATACAAAGAAAAAAATAAAAAAAACTCTCATAAAGCTCTCCACTTTTCTTTATAATATCTCATTTTATAGTATAAAAATGGCCACCAAGGCTCCACCATTTGTAGCCAATAAAATACAAAATCATTCATGCGTGGGCATATTTTCGAGTCACATATAGGATATATGTTGTACGGATTCACTATTTGCTAATTTACGAAAGTGACCTCTAAATATATTGTTGGAATGCCTTAAATCGATTATACAATGCTTCGAATGATTAAGTACGAGAATATTACTCTATAAATTCTCTAATCTAGAGTCATCTATTCTTTCTAATAGTAAATTGTTTCCCCCCTACTCGTGAATGTAACTAATACATATTAGTGAATCACGGAAATTTCTGTGTCGATTCTTTACTATTTATGCTTTTCTACTTATCTTTATCTATCGATTTCATAACATAATATTATAGTGAGAGGACGGACACCCAAGGAAAGAAAACAACAAAGAGAATGAAAAAGGCTTGATCTACCTTTCTCTAGTTTATTTCCTCAGATTAGATATAGTCCAAAACATCATTTCATTAGTCACCTTAATTACAGAGATATCTCCTTTGAGATGATTTGATGAACAACAAAAGGACTCAACAAGAACAACCATCATGCATTTGATTGACTCTCCTATGTACAACTTTACACACTAATGAAAAAGAGGTAAAAAAGAAAAACATCAGTTTCAGTTTCAAATTCAATTCCCTGTCTCAAATCTCCTCCCACTTCAAAAACTTAGGCTACCTTCCTGTGGTTATATATATGGTCTCTAAGCAACAGCAGAAATGCTGCAGTTTCGGGAATCGTGGTTAAGACAGTCGAATCCTTCGATTCGAACTGCTGCAGGTCGATGCCCGAATTTCATTCGGGCGCATCCTCCTTTACGAGTTGATGGAGATGGTGGCCCTTCGCAAAGTTGGTAGATATTGTTACCATTGCCAAATTGCTCATCTTGGACTAAAGGGTTGGAAGCTCTACTTGGTGGAGACCCCCAAAAGGATGGTGGAGATGTTGCTAATTGGTGGCTAAAATTTTCACCATAACTTTCCTATGATATATACATAAACCACACACTATAAGATTGTTGGTAGAGTAGCTCGTCAATCTCATACACGAGAAATAAGTAATCAACCAAGATAAACAAACAAGATCATGGTGAGCGAGAGAGATGGTAATTAAGAACCTTAGTGAGAATCATATCAAGAAACTCAGCTCCAGCTCTTGAATTTCCAGTCCTGGAATGGCTGCAAGGAAGCATATTCACATATCAGAAGCTAATTCGAAGAGATTCAAGTTCAAATCTAAATATTTGAAAGCGGAAAGTTCCTGATTCTGGCAAAAAGAAGTTAAAATTGGGATTGACGAACCTGATGGGCCATCTATAAGCTCTGATGGGATCGTTATCTGGAGGGGTTTGAAGAACCAAACGACGTGGCTTTGGACAAACCACAGATTCCATCCTCATCTCTTGGCAAGCAGCCATGGCGTTCTGCTCGTAAACCCACCTGTTCATTCTCTCTGATATTCCTCCTTACAATTTAAAGATCTAAAACAAACAGACAAACAAACAAACACCTTTCAGGCAACTTAAAAATGTTCAGCCAAGTGGAAAGAAAGATCAGCAGAAGAAAAGCCCAGTTTAAACTCTCTTGACGTGTAAATCAAGAGAGCCTTTTCTCTCATAACAGATTTGAGAAAGACGTGGATATGCACAACACAGAGCTCAAAGAGGGCCCCCCAAGCAACAACAACAACAACCGGATAATAGTTCGAGAGTCAAAATTGAGGGAAAACAAAAAATGGGTAGAAAATATAAACATATTCTCCATCAATCCTTGTTGAATTAACATTCGAACCATACAGTCAAGTCTATTATCCTCCACTATAGATCAGACCCACAATTGTAAAACTCAAAAAGGAGCATAAAATTCTCGCAGAAAAGAAGCAATTCAAACCCCAGAAAGATTTTCACCAGAAAATGTTCTTAAAACAAATAGACAACCAACGGAAACAGAGGAAGAGGAGAGACCTGAAATGGCGAGCTCCTCCGCAAAAAGGAGGGTCTGAAGGAGGAAAAAGGAGAGAGAGAGAGAGAGAGAGACAAGTGAGAGAAACAGAGAAGTTCAAGTTTCAGTGGTTTAGAGAGAGATTTGAAGAGAAAATGGAGAAAGAGGAGTTGCAGAGGAGTTTGAGTTCACTATTCATAGGACAGGGATGAAGATGATGGGTAGGTTAGGAATTGGAGACGAGTAATTCTAAGCTGCACCAACGACTATCGAATTCTATATTTTCAACAGTTGATTTCTTTTTATGTTAACGTGGTTACATCTCCAGCCGTTCATTCAGCTCTGTGGGCCCCGCTATTGGAGATTTTTTGGCCACATGATTCCGGATGCCACGCGTTTATTAATTTTAATTTGTAGATCTGCAACGTCATTTGAAATAAAATTAAAAGAAAAAAAACACCCACACATGCTTTTCTTTTTTCCTCTTTTTTTTTTCTTACTTTTTTTTGCAAGTCTTTTTAGAAGAGAAATTCTAACGCTAAGTCGAATAAACTGATGGTGTGATTTTTATTTTATTTTGACAATAACTGATGGAGTGACGTTGCAATTTGCAATTTGCCACTCCATTCTCTCTAAATTTAATACAACAAAATTTATTCTTATTTATTTTCTCATTTATGTATATTTAATAAATTAGGTTTAAATAGTTTTGGGATTTTTTTTAAATAATATATTTTTTTAATAAATAATGACAAAAATAGGGTTGGAGGGAAAGTATTCCCAAAAATAGGGTTTTAAATCGTGTACCGAGTACACAATTAGCTCTAAATCGTGTACCGGGTACACGAGTCCCTGTCCATCTGGTACGTGCAGTCTGCCATGGCAGTCATGTAGGGTTGACTGAGGAGTACATGATTACCTTAAGTCGTGTACCCGGTACACGACTTCCTCTCCATTAAATCACCGCCCGCCCCTTCTTCTTCCTCACCGAGACCACCGAGACCTTCTGCCTTTCATCTTCCTCACCGAAATACCTTCGAACGATTTTGCTCCATTTTGCTTTCTGCCTTCCAAAATCTTGCTTCTTTTACTCAATTTTCCTCACCGAAATCTTCCAAAATTTCGATTTTGCTCAATTTTCCTCACCGAGTCCTCCATTTGTTCGTTTGTCCAAAATCGTCCAAACGCTTCTGTGGTAAAATTCTTTCTCTAGTTGTTTTTCAATATAATCATCTGAACTTAGATCTTATATTTTTTTTTATTGGGCTGATTTAAACTTAGAAATATACGTATGTTAAACTTAGAAATATATGAATTTGCTGGGTTGATCTTATATGTATTTGTTGGGCTGGTCTTATATGTATATGTTTGTAGATCTTAAATCTTAGATCTTATATTTGATCTTATATGTATATGTTTGTAGATCTTATATTTTCTTTATTTGTTTGGGCTAATTTAATGTTAAACTTAGAAATATATGAATTTGTTGGGCAGATCTTATATATATTTGTTGGGAGATGTATATGTTTGTAGATCTTAAATCTTAGATCTTATATATTTTTTTATTTGTTTGGGTTGATTTAAATATATAGTTTATAAATATTAGATTTGGGCTGATTTAAATGTATAATATTTAGATCTTATAGGTTAAACTTAGAAATTGAATTTTGTTGGGTTGACATATTAACATTTTTTTGTCAACTATAACAGTTGAAAAAAATCATAATAAATATGTCGATGCGTCCTAAAGATTTAGTTATTCTTGAACCTGGAAATGATGGAGATAGTGACATTGCGTTGAAGTTGATGAATTATTTGGAAACGACAGTGTGGTGAACATGATCTTGAGTTAGTACCGTTGGAAATTTCACCCAAATAGATTGGGAAATGACAAATTCAATGAGTGAACTAGGATCTACTTTGGAAGAAAGGAATATAGGTGTAGATAACTGTAGTTTAATACAAAAAGAAATGTTGTTTAATACCAAAGAAATTTAAAGCTTGCTGTAAAAAAATATTGTGTGACAGAATACTATAAAATTGTCGTAGTGGAATCAAATCAGGATCTTTGGTATGTTAAATGTAAATCATGGAGTGACGGTTGTGCTTGGAGGTTACGGGCACGTCGGCGTAAAACTCATGGGATGTTCGAAATCACCAAACTTCAAGAGAACACTCAAGAAGGGAGGCGACTGCACAACATACTATCCCATTTGATCACCGCATTATTCTGTATGTTCAGCCCATTTGATCACCGCATTATTCTGTATGTTCAGCAGGCAAGTTTTCTTGGGGTTGCACAAATTGGTTTTATCCAGCTTGATTGGCACCTTATTACTGCTCTAGTTGAGCGCTGGAGACCAGAAACCCACACATTTCACCTGCCTTGTGGGGAATATACGATTACACTGGAGAATGTTGCCATACAATTTGGATTACGAGTGGACTGGCAACCTTTGACAGGTTCACTACAGTATGACTAGAAAAACGTTTGTGAAGAGTTCTTAGGTGTTTTACTAGAGGATCTGAAGGGATCAAGATTGAGTACCCCTTGGTTGGCGTCCTAGTTTCCAGAATTACCTACCGATGCTGACAACATCAGCGTAAGTAGGCACGCACGAGCATATATGCTACAATTTATTGGAGGATTTTGATTTGCTGACAAGTCAAATACTCTGGTGCATCTCATGTTCCTCCCACTATTGTTCGATTTCGAGCACGTTGGTATGTACTCGTGGGGTGGTGCATTCTTGCATGGTTGTATAGAACTTTGTCGGGCTTCCAATGCACAAGCGTTGGAAATAGCGGGGCCACTGCATGGTTGTATACAGGCCCCAGATCATCAGTCCACTTAGTGCCAGATATTATTCATTTATATATTTATTCTGTTACAATTTTATGTAAGAATATAAATTAATTGTATTTTTTATAATTTTAGATGAAGCGGTGTATTAGTTGCCTCTGAACAGTCACAAATATGTTACTCGTGTACAGAAAAATATTCGACATGCTGATGCACAATCAGGTAGTAAATGTGTATATAAATGAATATTTAAAACATTTTATATGTATACTTTTTTTTTTTTTTGTCAGATTGGACGCCATACACACAGATTTGGTCATCCTTACCTGATTATTGTCATGATGGTGAAGACATCTGGTTGACCGTTAGCCCTCTTATATGCTTCTATATAGTAGAGTGGCATCATCTAGATCGTGTGTTGAAACAGTTTGGTCTGCAACTGTAACGCGCTAGGCCTAGGATTCGGAATTCGGATTCGGCCCCTAATGGTCCCGACATTCCCCTGCGTCCCCTGTGACTTATTAAGCCACCGAAAAGGAAGGTGCACTTTGTTGGTATAGGTAGTAACTTTCAATTCTTTTAAGCATTTTCTTAACCATACTTTCATGTCCTCAGGATCCCTCTCGTTCGGATGTGATACTGGTTCATTCACGTATCCCTCTGAACTCAGGTCGTTACAACAACAAACGATACCTTCGTTGTCCTATACACTCCCAACACTACACCAGATCGATTTGAGAGGTAAGCACGACCAAGACTGGCGTCGAATCCATGCAGAATATTTATCCTACTGGCATGGACGACATGATCCTTGTGCACAGGGAGAATTAACAATTAGGCCAGTTGTATCAAACGACTACTTTCCTTGGTACAATTCGATCACGAGGCGATTTATCACATCTGACGATGCTTACTATTACTGCATGGTAAGAGATTTAAAATCAGATATTTTCCATATATATGATATGAATATTGTTTAATATTTATTTTTTTTGTACAGAATAATTTTATCGGCGATGTTCAACAATATTCAGTGCAGAACAGTTGGGTTCAATGTGTCAGCAAACATTGGTCAACGTAGAAGGTATTATTCAACAAACAAGATGACTCATTGTTGCTGACATCAATCGAAGACGTATTCGTCGTAGACGACAACGACAACATGGTGAACCTAATTTAGAGGGACAAGAAGACAACCCCCATGAGGGGTAAGGGCCAGGGGGGTCGTTTTTAAATCCCACATTGTATCATTTTCAAATTGTAAATTAAAGAACTAATTGTAAATATTTTTTAATATAATGGTATTTTTTTTAATATGAGTGCAAGATGTTTTATTGTAGATTAAATATATAATTAAGTTTAATAATAAAGGAATTTGTGGTCCAATTTCTAAAGTTTTAATATTGTTGTACATCTACAATTAAAAAAAATAGTCAACAAACTTTTTTTTAAAAAAAAAAAAGAAAAAAAAGATAAGCAAATCATGAACCGGGTCCACGAATTTGCGCTAACCGGTCAACCAGTCAACCGACGTGGTGCTGACTGCATTAAATGGTACTCATGTACCTGGTACACGATTTCATTACCCCAATTTTGTCAATAGTTTCCCAAAACACATCTTCTTAGAAAATGTTTTCCTCCAACTCTATTTTTGTCATTATTTATTAAAAAAACATTATTTAAAAAAAATTATAGGTTTGGATTTTGAGCTAATTTAGTCACCATTTAAAAAAAAATAGTTGTAGTTTCAATTTACTAAATTTAGTTATTTAAAGTTTGTTGATGTGTGAATTCAAGTGGGCTGGGTTGAGACTATGATTTGGCTTATTTGAAAAAGAAAAAAAACAAACTCACATTCTCTTCTGCAATGCTATGTTCAAATATGCTATAGTGTTTAAGCGAGTATTAAAGTTGATGTAATGTTGAGTTGAGCAGAATTTGATTATGTAACTTGTTTGGAGAGTTACTCCAACATTTATACAAGTCTTACCGGCAAACTTGTCAAGTTTTATACTAAAGGGGTGATGTCTGTTGAAGGAAAAATAATATATATAGAACTGAATATACTAGCAAACTGATTACACCTCAATTACTAGAAACAATACTCTCAATGTATGATATTCAAACTCAAGCGAAAGCCAAAATGGCGAAACAAGACTTAGATATGAAAATAACCAAAGACTCGAAAGAACTTCAAAACCTTCGGAGACTCAAAACGTAGTTGAGGCATGTTTCTATTAAGTGTTGTCCTGAAGACAATTATTTGCTCTGCATGGACTACAAGTGAACTACAACAATCGTCTCAGTAGGATACAACGACTAACTTTAATAGACTCGTAACCTCAAACTACTCGGACCTGACAGAACTCTTAGGTACTTGCTCTCAACTCAACTCAATAACAAAAGAAATAAAGAAAGAAATAAATGATAGAACTCTTCAATTTGGAACGAGATGCTACAAATGAAGAACCAAGTTTCTACTTATAAGCTAACAACTTGGTAACTCTTCAAATTATAAAATAAAATCAAATAAATTCAAAAATTGTGACGTTAGGTGAATCAGTCACGATAGAGGGAATTTTTCGGGAGTTGCTAATCCTGCTGCTAAGAAAGGGATGTTGAGTTGTTACTCGACAAAAATCAAACATATCTCATTCAAATTGAAAAAACCACAAATTTAACTTTCATACATATTAAATTTGTACATGAAATATCATCTTAATTTGAAAGTTTCTAAATAATGAATTTAATCTACACAGTTAAATTCATGTTATGTTTCAAATCTTCATCAAACTTTCACTTTCTTTTAATATATATATCCAACAATCCCCCACATGAAAGAAAGTGAGAAAAATCAAACAAAACTATTGAGAGCAAACAGACAAGCTATGCATCAGCAAAGGTGTCTTCTAGACTTGAACTTTCCTTAGTGAATATCCATTGAATTTACTAAAAAAAATAGTTAGACGAAGCTCTAAAACTATCATTCTCATTGGTGAGTTGAGACAACAGATATCACAGAAAACTCGTCTTGTATCTTCGACTCTATATGTTTGTATCCATTTTGGTCCTAGACAAAATCCTGAATTCATGAGAGCTTTAAAGAACATAAGCTATTTAAAAAGTTCTCATAAAAGAGACCTAACTTCTATTCTCATATGGGTAATATTGATTAAGAGCATCTTGTCACTACTCCTCTTGTAAAACAAGATATCAATATCAACATCAATAAATCATACACTCTAGAACATCATAGAAATGGGAAGAAACTATAAGTTTCTTAGTGTGTCAACCATGAATTATCCAATTAGTTTGCCTATTGAATCTAGATCTTGGGATCTCCAGTCAACTAGGTTAGGTTATCACCAGATAACTCATTTCATAGGCTTCAGCCCCATTTTCCTCGATGTATATGTGACTTGCTCTCTTGACAATCCTTTTGTTAAAGGATTTGCAATATTCTCTTTCGACTTCATATAATTAATAGAAATTATTCCATTAGATAGCAATTATCTTATCAAATTATGTCTGCTTCTAATATATTGTGACTTGCCATTATAGACATTATTCTTGATAAATACATATTGCACTTACAGGCTTTAGCCACAACGAAAAATCTTCAAGAAAATTTCAGAGCCATTAAGCTTCTTCCCCTGCTTTATCGAGAGCTATAAACTCTTATTCCATAGTAGAACATGCTATACACATCTATTTTGAAGATTTTCATGATACAACTATTCCACCTAAGGTAAAAATATACCCACTTGTTGATTTAGTTTTCATGCTATCAGAAGTCCAATTAGCATCATTAAATCCTTTTGATACATGTGGATACCTCATATAATGCAATCCATAGTCTAGAGTGTACTTCAAATACCTTAGAACTCTGATAACACATTCCAATGATCATACCCGGGATTGCTGGAGTATCTTGTTAACCTTCCTACTGAATAGGCAATATCAGGTTTTGTACAATTCATTTTGTGCATTAAGCTACCAATAACTCTAGAAAATTCTAAAGAAGACACCTTCATCATTATTTTTCTTCAAATTAAATTTTGGATCAAATTGAGTAACAACCAACTTACTCTTAAAATGATCAAATTTTCTCAGTACTTTCTCTATATAATGAGATTGTGAAAGTATGTATCCACTTGGATTTCTTGTAATTTGAATTCCAAGGATAAAATCAGTAAGACCAAGGTCTTTCATATCAAAGTTTGATTTCAACATCCTTTTAATGGAATCAATAACATTTCTATTTGTGCCCATTATTAACAATCCATATACAAGCAAACAATGACATACTCCTGATCTATGATTTTAACATAGACGCATTTATCACACTTATTTGTCTTAAATTCATTTGATAACATAGTGTGATCAAACTTTTCATGCCATTGTTAATGTGCTTGTTTCAATGCACAAAGACTTACCAAGTTTACAAACTTTGTCTTCAAGTCCTTTAACAACAAACCATTCAGGTTATTCCACATAAATTTCTTCATTTATATCTCCATTTAAAAATGTAATTTTTATATTCATTTGGTGTACCAAATTTTGTTAAGCTGCTATTACAATTAACATCCTTATAGATGTAATCCTCGTCATTGGAAAATAGTTATCGAAGAAATCTAGCCCTTCTTTCTGGCGAAAACCTTTAGCTACAAACCAGACTTTGTACTTATCAGTAGTGCCGTCAGCCTTTAGCTTTCTCTTAAATATCCATTTACTCCCAAATGGTCTACTTCCAAGAGGTAAATCAACCAATACTTATGTATTGTTTTATAAAATGGATTCTAGCTCACTATTGATAGCTTCCTTCCAATAAGGTGCATCAGGAGATGAGACAACTTCTTAAAAAGTCTGAGGCTTACCTTTTATCATATAATTTATGAAATTCGGTCCAAAAGAAGGATTTTTCTTAGCTCTTTTGCTTCTTCTAGGTTCAGACTCAATATTCTGATCGTCTTGACCTTTCAAAAAGCTACCTTCATTAATTCTTTTGGTACCAATAATTTTATGTCCTTCCCCCTTTAAAGGATTAAAGAATCTGCTTCAATAGATTCCATTTGCTATTATTATTGATATCAGATATCTCTCATTTAATCATCATGAAGCTATCAGCAGCACTATGCATTGCATAGTCTATAAGACACAATCAATTATCTTAGGCCCAGGTTTGGTCCTTTTTCGTAAAGGAACTTGTACCTTTGCCAAACACTGCCACACTTTCAGCATTTTATATAAGGGTAACTTTCCGTTCCACACTTAAAGCGACTTACTAGTCTTCTTATGTAGAATTCTATTTAGTATAAAATTTGTTGACAGCAAAGCTTTCCCCCACAAATTGTGAGGTAAACCCGAACTATTTAACATGCAATTAACCAATCTTTTAAAGTCTGGTTCTTTTTTCAACTACATCATTTTATTGTGGTGTATAAGGTGTTGTAGTTTGAAGGATTATATTATTAACTTCATAAAATTCACAAAAGTGATGATCATTCATATTCACCACCTCTATCTGATATCAACACCATTACTTTCTTTTCATGTTGATCTTCAACTTCTGCCTTATATGATTTAAAAACAGTAAAGGTTTCATCTTTATTGTGTAATACATATACATAGTAATATTTACAACAATCATCGATGAATGTGATAAAGTATCTCTTACCACCTCGTGTAGGAGTACTTTTCATGTCACATGCATCATTGTGGATTAAATCAAGTAACTCATTACTTATTTCCACAGATAAAAATGACTTTCTAGTAAACTTTGATTCAACACAAACTTCACATTTGTGTCTATTATCAATATTAAAATTCGGTAATAGTCCTAGGTTTACCATTCTATTTAAAGAACGATAATTGACATGTCCTAATCTAGAATGTCATACATCACACAACTCAACAATATAAGCAGAAGAGTTGATGATTTTATTATTTTTTGATATTTATGCCAGTATATTCAGTTTGAACATGCAATCACTTAGATAGTCTTTTCCCACATACATACCCTCCTTTGTCAAAATAAATCTATTTGACTCAAATACAAGTTTGAACATATTTTTGTTAAATAGGATTTTTGACACTAGATTCTTTCGAATTTCTGACACATGGTATACATCATAAGTGTAAGCGTCTTTCCAAAAGTCCATTTCAGCAAGACATTCCCCTTGCCTTCCACTGAGGTAGTTGAAGCATTTCACACGTACAACTTATCACTACCATCTTGCTTCCCATATGTAACGAACAATGACTTGTCCTTACAAATGTGCCTAGTAGCACCTGTATCGATCCACCAACCTTTCGTGTTTGAAGCCATATTTATCTCATAATGACGACAACTAAATCGCCATTTTCCACGACATTGTCTTGATTGTTGGAACTTTGTCCCTTCTTGTACTTGTACATTGCAGCATTATGGCCATTCTTACCACAAACCTAGAAACTACCTTGAATGCACTTGCTAACATCATTCCTTGACCGATGATTCACATTTTTCTTCTTGAAATTATGCTTATTGGGTTTATATTTTGAAGTTTCAGCAATGTGAGTCTTGGCTTCAACTTTTAGCGGAGTTTTATCTTCTTTTATGTTATCCTCTTCTATACAAAGTTTTTCCACGAAGTTCTGCATAGATAACTCGTTTCGCTTATGTTTGCGATAGCATTTGAAGTTCTTTCAGGAAGGAGATAACTTCTCAATCACAATACAACTTGGAGTGGCTCACTAATGTCCAATCCTTCACTTTGCAAATCACCAATGATAATTTGCAATTCTTCCATCTGATTGACTATCAACTTGGTATCGATCATCTTATAATCTAAGAATTTTTCCACAAAGAGTTTCTTAGTACCAGCATCTTCTAGTTTGACTTCTTGTCTAATGCCTCCAACAATAGTTTTATTGTATTGTAGCCATTGTAATTGACATTATAAAAAGTATCCTTAAGACCAACAAGTATATAATTACAGCAAATGAAGTCCGAATGCATCCATGCTTGCTTTGCAGCTTTTGTTTCAAGAGTTACAACTTATGGCGGGATAATTGCGCAATCTTTCTTCAAAATATGAGTAAGATTCAGTGTGGTGAGATAGAAAATCCTCTTACGTTGCCATCTCTTGATATTGTCTCTCTTGAACTTCTCTAGTTTTTCAGCACGAGGTTTAACAATGGGCAATCCATTGATGGTAGAAGTAGCGACATTGGTGGAGGAGTTCACAGCCATTAGTTCAAATATACTAACTATCTTTAGATTGTTGGAGGAAAATGGTATATATAAAGCTGAATATACTAGCAAACTGATTACACCTCAATTACTAGAAACAATACACTCAATATATGATATTCAAACTCAAACGAAAGCAGATAGTGTAATAAGGCTTAGATATGAAAATAACCAAAACTTGAAAGAATTTCAAAACCTTTGGAGACTCAAAATGTAGTCGAGACATGCTTCTGATAAGCGCTATCTTGAACACAATTATTCATTTTGCACAGGTTGCAAACAGACTACAACAATCGTCTTAATAGGATACACCGACTAATTCTGATAGAACTATAACCTTGAACTACTCAAATATGACAGATCTCTTAGATACTTGCTCTCAACTTAACTCAAGAACAAAAGAAAGAAATAAAGAAAGGAGAGAATTCTTCAATTTGGGATGGGAAGCTGCAAATGAAGAACCAAGTTGCTATTTTTAGGCTAGCAACTTGGTAACTCTCCAAATTACGAAATAAAATCAAATAAATATAAAAATTGAAATATTTGTCAAATTTAACTCAATTGAGTTGTTGTTTGATAAAAATCAAACATAATTTATTCAAATTGAAAAAGTACAAATTTAACTTTCATACATACTAAATTTATACATAAAGCATCATGTTAATTTGAAGTTTCAATTCAATTCGAAAGTTTATAAACAATGAATTTAATCTACACAATTAAATTCATTTTATGTTTCAGATTTTCATCAAACTTTTACTTTCTTTCACTATATATATCCCGCAATGTCAATATTGTTGGTTTCGAGCTACAAGTTTGTTCAAAGTCTCTGTACTCATTTGAGCAATCGACCCATACCTCAACATGTCTGCCTGAATCCCTTTGAGAAGGTCCTTATCTTCGCAAACATAACATTTGATGAAATCAACCCATTTTAGCACGATTGAAATTTTGAATAAAAATTTGGATTGAAACTTACCACTTTAATTAGGTTTGTGTAAAACAAAAATGAAAAAATCGAACATCTAACCTTCACAAATTTATGTTAGTTCATTAAAATTATGCTCATTTTACTATGTTTTAATTAGTGAATAATTTAAATATAATAGATATTTGGATTAAGTTGGTAAAGGGAAAGCAAATTGAACTGAAAAGCATGTAGCAATATATATATATATTTCCTAGTAAAAATTTTACAATTAAATTTAATGTTTATAAACACTATCATTGTGTCTCGCATTTGCCTCTCCCTTTTCTTTATTTCTTTTAATACTTTATAGACATTGGAATCACAAAAACTCATTTCCCACCTTAATTATTTTATGGAAGAAAGTACTAAATCTTATGTCCAGGTCGATAACAAATGTTTTGGGTTAATTAAACTATATTTATGTTAGTTAATTTTTTTCTTTTAATTTTAGTTATTACTTTAAAGGTAGATTTTAATACCATACACAAAATAACTTAAGAACAAAATTATACGATGAATTTAAAGTTTAAAAATTAATCTATCATATATGATATATAATATTCATGTATGATTAGTTGGATGAACGTGCAAATTTGATTCGAATACCATATTTTAAAAGAAAATGAGGTGAGAAAATCAAGACGTTGCAGATTAACATGATTGAGTTTGATGAATAAATTTGAATATTCATTAATAAAGTCAAAGTTATTATATTAAGGGATTCTAATTGTCTATTTCTATTTAAAAAATTAAGACCAAACCCAGGACATGGAAACAAAAGTGACCATACTTGTCTCATCTTTGTACCCTTTTTCTTTTTTTCCCTAATAA
The DNA here is from genome assembly GCF_009727055.1 of Benincasa hispida. NCBI lineage: Eukaryota > Viridiplantae > Streptophyta > Magnoliopsida > Cucurbitales > Cucurbitaceae > Benincasa > Benincasa hispida. Next base: position 88,055,365 of record NC_052349.1, on the reverse strand, counting down.
TCCGCCCATTTTTATATTTTACTTATCGTATTGTCATTACTTATAAATTTTAAAAATATTACTTAAGAAAATCTTTTTAAGGAAATTTGTATTTGAGGAAGATAAATGGGCTTTTAGATTCGATATATATATTTGGGCTACGAGGCGATTACTTTTAATAATTAGGACGATTGGACAAATGGTCAAATCAAAATAGAAATTTGTATTTGAGGAAGATAAATGGACTTTTAGATTCAATATATATATTTGGGTTGCGAGACGATTACTTTTAATAATTAGGATGATTGGACAAATGGTCAAATCAAAATAACGTTTTAGAAAAATGACCAATATATATTTCTTTGTGATAATGACATAATGACTAATTTAATACTACTTAAATTTTAATAATGAACATAAATACCTCTACAACCATATAACTATGGTGTATTTTGAAAAAGAAAACCAATATTTTAAAACAAATCTAACAAACTTAATCAACCAAAATCTAACCTTAATTAAAAAAATACTATCTAAAATAATATTAGACGCAATCAAAACTAACGAAGAGATGCATAATCTAAAAAAATATAATTAAAAATTAATATTGAAAAGTAGAAAAATTAGACTTTAATTTTCACCCAAATGAATCATCAAGAATATTAATTATAATTAATAACTCATTTTTTTTTTTCACGAAATAAGCAAATACCTTATATTCAAAGTAACTATCAAATACTTTCTATCCATCAACTCTAAAAATCTCTTATACTAATCAATTCACTTAAATAAAAATCCTAATTTCGCGACAATCATCCTTGATCTTGATTAGTCCTAGTTTGTTACAGGTTCTGATTGCTTACAAGATCAAGGTTGAAGAACAAAAGAACTAGGGATTAGAGGAAGAAGAACTCAACCAAAAACTCGAACTCCTAAAAGTCAGTAGAAACTAACAATACAAACAACTCCTAGTTTGTTATATCTTTTCTGGTGTTCTGAGTTTGGATAATGTTGTACAAAGTTTTCCCTTCAGTATGTGCCTGAATTCCACTATCTTGGTTAATGATTTTGTATATGCATATGTGATATGGTTTAATGATTTAGCATTGTAATATTTTTTGGAACTCTGGGGTATGGTTTTCTCTTACAATTTTGTGGATGTGTTTTGTATTAGGATTTTGATTTACGGGTTGATCGTTGTTTTGGATGTATTGTAGTTGATGTCTAATTGTGACATGTAATAATAGACATAATTGGCAATCAACGTCAGATAATAATCAAACAACAATCAGATTGTAATCAATATTATTGACAATCAAATAAGTAATAATATCAAATAGCAATCAAACAATAATCATATAAATAATAAGTATCATTAGCAATCAAGATAAGATAGCAATCAGATGACAACCAATATCGTATAGTAATAAATAGCAACCATTATCAAACTGTATTTAGTAACATTAAGAATTAATATCAGATAGTAATCAATTGCAATAAGATAACAATTGGTATCATTGACTAATTATCTTTTTTCTTTTTAAAAGAAACAAGAGGAAGCAAAGGGAAGAAATAAGTATCATTAGCTAACTATCAAACAGTAATTAGACAGCAATCATATAACGATCATAGCAATCACATAACAATCAAACTTTAGGCGGAAGTCACTGAATTGGTGAGAGCATTTTTTACTTTTTCGTATCAATACCTAATTTAAAACTCTAACTATGTGAGAAAAAAAAAAAAAGAAAAAAAAGAAGGCAATCAAAGACAACAAAAAACTACTAACTAATTGACAAAATAGAAGGTAATCAAATGATGCTATAAAAAAACTACTAATTATGTGTCAAAGATTAGAAGGTGATGATAATCAGAAGGAAATCATGAGACATTCGGATGACAATATTATAAACAACTATGTATCAAAGAATAGAAGATGATTGGATGACAATGACATAAACAACTAACCATGTGTCAAATAATAGAAAGTTATTAGTCAAAGAATAGAAGATGATTGGATGACAATGACACAAACAACTAACCATGTGTCAAATAATAGAAAGTTATTAGATGAAAAATAGATGGTAATCAGATGACAATATCATAAACTATTAACTACATGTCAAATAATAGAAGGTAATCAGATAATAATTAAAAGGTAATCAGATGACTATTAGAAGTCTAACTAATTGACAAAAAATAGAAGATAATCCGATGACAATTAGATAGCAATTACATACGAATCACATAGCAATCAAATTGCATACGTAAGTCCGTGAATCAGTGAGAGTATTCTCGACTTTTCAGTTTTAATGTCTCATTTAAATTGAGTTGGACTCACTAGTCTGGTTGAGTTTGTAAAATTTTATTTTGTGTAAATATAGGTCTAATTTTTATAATTTAATTTGTCAGGCTTGCAACTACCTATTTTTGAATTTGTCCTTTATCTTATTGCCAATATTTGTAAATATTGAATAGATTAAGAGAACATTGCAGAATTAGCCAAAAAAAAAAATTGCTGCAAAATTAGGCCCATGTCATCATTTTTTTTTTTTTTTTTTAATTTTGTAATAGCAACAAAAAATGGCAACCCAATCTAGCAGAGTCCAATTCAAAATGTAAAATTTAAAAAAATATCATCAATTCTGAGTGCAAAAGAAAAAACGTACACATCCTTTTCGAAGTGACTTTAATATACTTCATTAATGAATTTAATATATCAATTAACTAAAAAAGCAAATATCAATTTATATACTTAAATTTTGGGATCCTATCAATTTAAACTTTGAACTTTAGGATTTATATCAATTTATATCCTAAACTAATAATTATATTAGTTTAAACTTTAAACTTTCTTAAGTATATTAATTTAAACTCTGAACTTTCATAATATCAATTTAAACTATGAACATTTCTAAATGTATATAAATAAGTTATCATCCACTGTGAAGGTGGGAGCAAATTTCATTCAGGGGGTCAGATATAGGAAGACAATACAGAAAGCTAAGTTCTCATTTCACTAATTTATTCTCTCTAGCTCATTAATAAGAATCTGGAGCTTTATATGTGAGAATGAAAATTAGTTACAAATTAGTTATAAAACTGATCCTTACAGATTGCTTTCACATATTAATTTTTGACTTCTGTCTTCAACAATACAGATATGAAGGAGAAAAGTTAGATACAAAGAGAACGATCCAAGAAAAGACAGAGAAAGATAGCAGGGGTGTGGGTTCTTGATCCGATTGGGGTGGGTTCGACGTCAGCTCCGGTCTGCTTCGGCAGCAAGTGGTAGCTCAACTTCGTGAAGCACCGGACGTGTTGGGCTTGAAGCTAACTGGCAGTAGAGATGTGTTAGGCGTGAAGCACTAGCAGCAGCAGGGGCGTGGGTTCTCGATCGGCAGCAGTAAGCACGTTCTTTTTCTGCAGAAGAAGAAAGGAAAAGAATTGCTTTGGGTGGAAGAAGTGAGAAGTGAAAAAATAATGAGGTAAAACTTAGGGTTTTAAATCACCCTATTCTGATGCCTTACATGGCGTCGGGAAAAATTGATTCTCCGATGGGAGAGCCTTAAAAAAATTTAAGGCTCGACGCCTCCCCTCCACCGTGAACTTTCTCCCGACACCTGAACCATAGTGTCATGAGAGGCGTAAATTCTTTTCCCCACCTTTTTTATGCCGTCAATCTAGAAAATGGCGTTGAGAATATCTTTTTTTTCTCGATGCCACTGAAACCACTGTTGGGATATCCTATTTTTTCGATGTAAAAAAAATGTTCAGAAAAAATGGGTTTTTCCAGACCCATTTTTAGCATCGGGAAAACTTTCGTCAGGAAAGACCTAATTTCTTATTGAAAGGAGAAATAAAAATTAAAAAAAGAAAGGATAAAATAGGGTAGCAAGTAGGAAAATTCTTATAAATAGAAAAATCCTAAAAATATTTACATTTTGTTATAAAAGTTCCAAAAATCTCATAGCAAATATTTTAAAATTGGAACTTTATAGTAAAGTACAAATATTTTAAACTTTTTTTTTTTATATTTAAAAAAGCCCATAGCAAGTATTAATATGTTTGATAGTGCAAACACTTGAAATTTTAGTATGTTTGTTGATTGATGCTTGATAGTTTGTTGATGTACTTCGAATATTTGTATTTTGTTGATTGATGCTTGATAGTTGGTTGATGCACTTCGAATATTTGTAAGTTTGTTGATTGATGTTATGATACACTCATGTTTTATTTCAAGTATTTACTAATTGATGTTTGATACACTCATTCTTTTATCGTTATATATCTTTGATACACCTCAAATATCATGCTTATAAAATGAAACACGCATGTTTTATTTCAAAAATAAGTTAGTGCTTGAATGTTCATTGTTGTTAAATATATTCTTAATACACTCATGTCTTATTTAATATATTTACTGTTTGATATTTGATAAACTCATATCTTATTACTAATATATTGCTAATGCACTTGAATATCATGTTTTATAGATTGAAACATATGATTTACTTCAAAATAATTCAGATACAAATTGAATGTTGTTTGTTGTTAATATACTTGAATGCTATTAGATATCCTACTAAGTCACTCATGTCTTACATCAAGTATCTACTTATTGATGATTAATGCACCATGTCTTATATCTAATATATTGCCTATATATTTAAAATATCATGCTAATAAAATAAACACACCCGCTTTACTTCAAAATATGTAACTAATTGAAGGTTGATTGTTGTTAGATTTATCGTCGATACACTTGATATGTTGATTGTTGTTAATATAGTACAAATATACCAAATTTAAAGTAAATGAAAAGATTAAATCTTAAATTAAAATAAAAAAGATCCATTCATCAAAACCTAAATTAGAGAAAAAAATAGTAAATCATCAAAAGAACATTAAAAAGGAACACAAAGATCTCCTATAATGGAACAGAAAATAAAAATAAAAAATGAAACAAAAATAAAATACAATACGCGACGATTAGAATTTTAAAAAATACATGTGTGACGAGTGCATCGGGATCATGTTAAAGAAAGAAGAAAGATGATGATTGGAAGATGAAATAAGATTCAAAAATTAAAAATATACATACATGAGACATTAGTCAAAATTTGATATTTAGGTATATTAATTAACTGATATGCCTAAAATGACATATATCGATATGTACGACTACCAAAGGCTAAAATCTAAAGGGAAAATAAAAATAAAAACATTGATGGTTAAAAAGGAAAAAAATGACATGTATATTAAACAAAAATTAAAAGTTGGTTTCGGTATTTAAAAAGCTGTATAACGCTCTTTTTTTTTTTTTTTTTTTTTTTTAACATTTTTATTTCGCCACCCATGATAATTTTCCAAAGATTAATTCAAAAAATTCTCTTTGAAGGAAATCTTCAAAGTATTAAATGGGCTTCGTGGTTTGTATTTGGTGAATATGGATCCAACATATCTCTTTGGGCCGTGGCCCATTACTTCTAAGATTTCTATTAGAACAAGAAAGGGGGAAAAAAGAGAGAATTTGAAATTTCTCACACTAAATATCCAAATATCGTTAGAGCTTTCCAATATAATATAATCACTCTATGAGTACCTCCCTTATATTTTTAGTATAACAATCGCAATGGAGTTCGAACTTTCAATCTTTAAAAAAGATCATACTAATATTGTTAAATTAAGTTCACTTTGATCCATGATTAGCTTACTTGACACAATTAAAGCAATTATCAATCAGTATGGGTAAATTTTTAGGTTGTATCAATAAAAATCTTGAGCTAATAATTGTATTAATTTAAATCTTGATCTTTCCTTACTATTAATTGACACCCTCGTTTAAATGTCGTTTGATCAATATTATATGAAACTTATAATTTTAGTCAATTAACTTTCAAACTTATAATTCATACACCAATTAATTTAGACCATTCATTACGATTACTCTTTGAAGATTACTCGTACATTAATTCTTGAATATGTGTAGACTTCTTCAAATGTTAATTTTATAAATTGAATTCATCTATTAAAGTTCATGAGTTTGATTGATGCAATTATAAGTTTTACATGAGATATTTTCAAATGGAATGTAATAAAGAGTGTAAATGGATAGAAGATTTGAATATATAAATTTATTAGTTTTAAAATTTAAATTAATACAATTCCTTATCAAATTTAGGGGTATAAAGGGATTTTTTTTTTTTGTTTGATTTTTTTTAAAAGCCTTGCTCTTTTTCCTCTGAAATAAGAGAGGAAATATAGTTCGACACCCATTATTTATTATTATTATTGTTATATATATATATATTATATATATATATATATATTTCTAACTCGGTGGCTTAATCACAGTTTGCCACATAATATTTTTTCCCCTTTTTATAATTTGGTTTATGCGTGGTCGGATTGAAATTACAAAAATGTGAGTAAAATTTAGCTAGTACGTACACAAATATTGCTCATAAAATATTTAACAAATTTAGAACACGAGGTGTTTATTAAATTTTCTTCTATAATTTCTCAAGAGCTTTTTTCCTCTTAATTCTTGTATAATTAAAAAGAACGCTATCTAAAATCTATATATTGCTTATTTAAAAATAGTTGTATTTTTTTCCCTCCAAATTTGTTCCTTTATAATATATATTACATTTATAATACTTTATAAATTATAATAGAATTTTCATTCTTTTAACTTAAAAGACAACTTTCATTCTCTCAATAACAATAAAAAAAAATAAACAAACAAACAAAAAGTCATATTCATCAACACACAACAAAGAACAATAAGAAAAAACAACTTTCAAAAAGGATATATAGCTAGGTCAACCACATTTATATTTTCACTAAACTTTTTGTTCCAAAAAACAAAACTTGTTTTTGCAAATCTATACTCTCAAACTTAAAAAAGTAAAAATCAACAAGGATAGTAAGAGATAAATTAATTTAAAATTAAAGATGAAAATGAATAAAAGATAAAAACATTAAGAGGCAATGAGGAAGTAATTCCATACAATAATACGAAAATTATTATATAATAATCACCAAACAAAAACATAACATGATTGACTATCAATCCCTTATTGAAAACTTAAGCCATTTTTATTCCCTCTCTATTTGCTAAACCCTAAAAAGTAGAAAGAACTAAATAATCTATAAAAACTATGCAATACATTCACTCTTATTCCAACTACACCCATTAAATGTAATATAGGAAGAAACAACCCATCCATCAATTCTCCTTTTTTTTTTTTTTTTTTTTTTTTCCATCATTCAAAATTAAAATAAACCTTAACTCAAAAGTTTAAGTAAAAAAAAAAAAAAAGGGGGCAAAAACTAAAGTTATCTTGTCTTTTCAATTTGTCCCCATCTTCTTTCATAACATGTTTTTGCTGCCTTTTTCCTTTCATCCCTTCTTGCTTCACTTTAAATTTTGGTTATATTTATATTTATATATATAACCACATGATCCAAAACAAACCCTTCTTGCTTTATTGCTTGAATTTTGTGTTCCCATGCACATTCATGTCCTAAGGATATTCACTTTTCCTCCATAGCTGACTCACCAAAGCAACAAAAATATCAACTTTTTTGGTGAGGTCTCGATAAAATTAAGAGATATGAGCTAGAGAGAGCTTTTTATTTTTATTTTTTTGATTGATGATATACTCAATGAGCTGGGAAGAAAAGTGGTGAGGAATCTCTATGAAGTTTCCCATCCAAAATCCTAACTTTGCTCATTTTGGCCTCGCACCAATGGAGTTGTTGTTCGCTTAAATCCACAGTTCTTAAAACCCTTGAAACCACTTTTAAGTCTATAAGAGCCATCAAAATCTCCATTTCTTCCTCCACGCTTAGCTTCCTTTTTCTCAAGCACTTCCCAGCACGACGAAGGTCTTTAAGCTTTATCTTCTTCTGAATTTTTCAAAAACATATACCAATTGCAAATCAAATTGAGTATTTATATAATCAATAAGTAAAGGAATGATCTAAAACTTGAATATATATATAGAATTATTCATAATTTGACTTACTTTTTGGTTAACTTTCTTCATCAGTTGGAGGAGAGTTGGATCAACAGCAGCCCTTTTTTTTCTCTTGAAAAATGAAGCTACAATCTGGCAAGGTTTCTCTTTATCTGCTTTGAGGAAATTCATGTAGGTTCTTATTCCATCTTCCATTATCATTAGAAAAGATGGTGAGGATATTCTTGAACCATAACCACCTCCTCCTTCCCCCTTTATTTGCTCATCTTCTGAATCTTCAAAATTAAAGTTCAAATCCACACGCACATTATGAGTTAATTTAATATGTGATAATTCATATTACTTTAATCATAGAAAGAAAATAACATTCATGGAAGAAAAGGGCTAAATACTATACAATCTAATTTTCATCCATATACTTTCAAGGACTAAATTTAAAATTTATTATAAATACAAAGACTAAACTTATACCATCTAATGCAAAAATATATAGGTTAAAATGATATTTTAATAATAATAAAAAAATATTGTGTGTTATATATTAATCAATGGAGATTATATATATAAAATCAACTAGTGAAAGCGACTCCAAAAAAAGAAAAAGAGATGTGTTTTTAAATAAAAAGCATTTTAGCTACTTTTGATAGAACTATTACATTGTTAAGAAAATAGTACCTTTGTGAGTAAAGTAAAATTTCTACAAGTATTTTTTTATTATTTATTTCTAAAGTCACTTTAATTATCGTATAAATTATATTAAAATCGCATACTCCACCTCAGATTACCCTACCTAATCTAAAACATGACAAACTGATAATATATATTCTAACTGATGTGTGGAATGTTCCATTATCACTCTAAAAATGTTTTTCGAAATACGTGGGGCATAGTAAAAGAATGTTCTCAATAAAAATTACTACAAATTTTGGTAGCATTTTTCCTAAAAATCGAAGATACCACATCTGAAAAGAAGAAAAAAGGAAAAATGGAAAAAAAAAAAACATACTCCCTAATAATTTGTTTAAACTACCACAAATTAAAGTGTGCCCCACCACACACTATTTGATGAAATCATCATCTCAACATTTACGCATAGTCCTAGGTTTGGTAGTATAATTTGAGCGGGATGCGACAAAAATGAAAAGAGTTATGTCAAGTCTTAGTATGATTGCCATTTGATTTTTAGTTTCTAATTTTTGAATATTAAATCTATAAATACTTTTTTTTTTTCTAAATTTCTTGCTTAATTTTTAATTTAGTAATTGACTAAGGACTCAACTCTTTTACTAGCATCATAAGAAATTAAGAGAAAATAAGTTTATTAATCTATTTTAAAATCACTTCCTCCAAAGACAATATGAATGTAGCATAGTAGATAGAGGATAGTATAATAATAATAATAAAAAAAAAATGGTACCTATAAATTCAGGAACTTGGAGCAAATTAGGAGCCAAAAGTCTCATACGAGCATAAATCTCAGGTCGACGGCCATGTTCATAAGGTTCATTCTCAATGTAACGTTGAAGAAGAACTTGAAATTGTTGAAATTGTTGAGCAACTTTGCCTGGACATCCATTATCCATATCTGATCTTTTACAACTACTTAGTTTCTTGTTCACAAAATTCTTGTAATTCCAATTAAGAGCCTCCCATGTCAAGCAAATTTGTGCTACATAAGCACTTTCCAATTCATGATATGGATTTTGTTTCACATCTGAACCTTTCTTGTTTATTGTTGACAATTTATAAACAATTCTCTCTGATATTGATCTTGGGCACATTTTAATTGACCTTAATGACTCTGTATAATTTATAAAAAAAAAAAAAGAAAAAAGAAAAAAGAAAACCCATTAATTTCTGTCATTAAAGAGTTGGAAACAAAAAAAAAAAAAGAAAGTAAATCGCGCTAAGGGGGTTTTGAATATAAAAGTTGATTCATTTACTACTTTAATTCTCAACTGTTGTATGAATATATAAATTATTAAAGAAAAAAAGATTCAGAAAAGTATGTTTATATTGCTAGTGTATGTTCAACTTTCTTTTATTAAAAAAATTGAATTATGTGTCTATTCATGTAAAGTTGTGATTAATTTGTGTAATATATTCATATGATATGGTGAGTATCTAAAGAAGAGTTATATGATACAAAAATATCATTTTGGTTTATGCTATTTTAATGAAGGTCAAATTTAGTTTTTTAAAATTATTATTTATCGAAATTGTCTAAATAATAGTTATAATTTTTATGTAAGAAAATATAATATGTGAATAAATTTTCAAAATTTATAGTTGAAAATGCTAATAAATAGAAAAAAAAAATTTCGAGAAAAAAAAACTAGCAATTAGAATTAAAGTTAACAAATTCTAAAATATAAAGACCAAAATGATATTAAAAAAAAAAGAAAGAGAGAGAATAAATTAGATTTATTGATAAATATATAGACTAAAATTATATTAAACAAATTATAAAAAAAGATATTTTAACCCTGTTTTCTTAAGAGAAACTTGTTATTTATTAGATTGGTTTTAGGATTAGAGATAGAATCTTTTTGTTAACTTAAGGTGGAAGGAAAATAAACAAAGAAAATGGGTCAAAAAGTTGATAAATTAATGACCTGTTTCATGAAGCTTTTGGGCAGTGATTCTATCAAGAAACATCATTTCTTCATCATATTTCTGGAAAACAGTGTAGGATTCCCACTTGGGACAGCTTCTTCTTGAAGAAGATGAAAATGGATCTTCAGTTCCTGATGAATCTCTGCAATTTATTGAGCTTCTCCACTCTGATGAACTCTTTGAAGTTGACCCAACTGTGCATGAATCCCCAAATATCTCTTCTTCTTCTTTACTTTTTCTATCCAATAATTCATTTGCTCCAAATACCAAATATTTCCCATTGTTATTCTCTTTGACAACAATCTCTTCCTCCTTCTTCATCAAGTAATTTCCATAATAACTTTCGTTTCTTCTATTATCATTATCCTCCACCAATCTCTTCTTCTTCAAGTCCAATGACATTCTACAAGAATTCACCTTCAATACTTGTCTCACAACCCGCTCGGAGTCCTACACAGACAACAAATGAGTTTGAAATCACTTTTGACATAAAAATAAGAGTAATAGTTAAGTGCAACCGCACATCTTCATGCAGATATATACTTTCGAAAGTTATTTCAAACTCACCGTAAGTTCTTCTAGCATCTGGTCATCGTCATCGTCATCTTCTTGATGATGATATTCATCTAGTTGTGAGGTTTGTGGGGACTCATAAACTGAGCTATTGGTTGTAATTTGGTCATCTAGGTCTGTGGATTCCATAGTAATCCAAGGCTCCTCCATGTCCGTTAATAATATTTCTTCATTATCTGGAAGTTGGCGTTGCCATCGACTCATCCGAGTTTCGGCTTCTTTATCAAGAAAAGACATCGCTTCGACCTTACCGTAGATTCCATTACCATATCCTTCTTCCTCTTCCTCTTCTTCTTTCCCCTCCTCGGATGACACGGCGTTGTATTCATATTCATATTCATTTCTACAAAAAAGATAAACAAAAAAAAAAAATTATATTTATATGATGAATATAGAGAGAGGGAGATTGGGAAAATAATAATGGAAATTATATGTATAGAAAAAGTGAAAATGTGGATTTTTGGTTATGAATATGACCTTGGGAATAAAGGGGAGCCAAGGAAATAGAAGGATTTGAAAAGTAAAATGGAAGAGAAGGAGAGGAAGAAGAAGACAAGGAAGAAGGAGGAGGAGAGATTGTAGAACAGCCTAACAAGAGCTTCATCATCTTCATCTTTGGAGCAATAATAATAATATTGCATTTTGTTGTTGTTGATTATTTTGGACTAAAATCACCTCCTAAGTGCTTCCCTTCTTCAAAAGAAAAAGGAAAAGCACCATCACACACAAACATTTTATTTAATAATAATAATAATAAATGAAAATAAAAAAAGAAAGAGTGAGAGATATACATAGAAGAAAAGAGAGAAAGGAAGAATGTTTCCTTTGGTGCTTTTTTATATTCATAGATAGCCATATCCCTTTTTTGGGCCAAAATGGTCCATTTCCATGTAGGAAATGTCATATTTATCCCTATTTCAAATGATAGTTTGTAAAGGATGATGATAGCACATATAAATGGAGAGGGGTAGATTTGTAATTTGGAAAGTGTGTTTGAGATTTGAAGATTTTTTAAAGTATATACTTTTTGACAAAGAGGATGATTATATAAATCTTTGGAGGGGCTCAGCAAAAGATGCATCCCCCATGTTTTTTACTTTACCATTACTTAAGCACTTAGACATACACTTAGAGATACTCCCATTTTTCCTTCTTCAACAAACTAATTGGAATCACTTGTAATTCAATGAATTTAATCTCTATTGTTAATTCACAAATTTAAAGTTTGTATCTATTTGGTTTTCGAACATTCAAAAGTGTGTAATATAATATAAATCTTTCAAATTTCAATTTTAGGAGTGTTTGGCAAGTCAGTATTAAAGAACTCAATTCCATCAACTTCAATAATGTTCCTTATTGAAATTTGTACACTCATCGATAAATTCGATTTAAACAACTCTGCACTCCAAACACGAACTTTTTAACTCTAGATTTCAAAACTCAATTCAACATCCTCTTAATATATTTCAATTATGTGTTTAAATATAGATTTCTAAACTTTCAGTCTTATTATTATTTCGGAAGCTCATAGACTAATTTTGTAATTTTAAATATTTGAAAATCAAATAGACACAAATATCAAAATTCAAAGATACATACTAGAGAGAGCAAAACCAAAGCACACGCATAAGAAGAAATATGAAAGAAGATGCCTTTTGGAAAGAAATATAAAAAATGAAGATATTTATGAGACATTGAGTATAAGATAAGATCTATGGCTAGTTCTTTGCCTCTTAACGTAACAAAGGATTTAGCAAATATACCTTTTCGCTTTTATATTTATTTATAAAATAATCATAATAAATAATTAATAATTTTAATATTGACAAATGAACTCGAACTCTTTTTATTCTAATTCTAGTGCTTTCAAATGCTCAATGTTAGTTTATATAAATGAATAAATCTTAAAATTAGTACTTATATATTATTAATTCGAAATTAATTTTTATCGTAGAAAAAAAAGCAATGGAAAGTAATTTTTTTTTTGATAAAATTAATAATAAATAAATTAAACGAACTAAATTTAAAATTTATGAAAATTCATAGATTGAAATTCAGACATTTAAAAAATGCTAGAACTAAAATATAACAAGTTTCAAATGATATTTCCAACTTAAAAATAAAAGATGGTGTGGTTCAGTTGAGGCAGAATTTTCTTTTAGTTTATAATTCTTTGTTTGAGGCTGCTGCTTGTCCTTAGCTTTGCCACTAAGGTTTCTTCACAGTATGTTTGTCTGCTCTAAATTATATATATATTTTTAGCACAATATAAAATTATATTCTAAAATATAACTATTTTATAGCTAAGCTTCACATTCAAAACCCTATAGGGATATAATTAGTATGAACCTGTCATGATTATTAAAGTTGAATTTTAGAAACCCTTGAAAATAATATAGAAATATCTACTACACGTTAAATTGTACTATGAGCAATGTTACAATATTTCACAGAACATTTAACAAATATAAATAATACAAAAATTGAACATCAGAGATTGTTACCCCAGTTCGTGAATAACACCAATGTCTGGGGGGTAGAATGCCCAAGAAAGATAACTTCACTAATATAGATGATAAGGAGTCACAACATAGTATTTATCTATAATGACAATACAATTACAGTAATGGATCAGTTCAGCTATATAACTGGATCAACTCAGCTATACTTAAGTTTTTTTTTTTTGAACAAGATATTAAAGGGAGAGGATGGGATCGGTAGGCACATCGGAACATCGCAACTAGGTTGACACCTTATTAGCGCCCTTATCACATCTCGGACCCAATAGTAAGAGCTTCATTGCAATAAAAAAAGTATATATAAACAGTTGTAGCGAGGAGACTAGAGAAAAGACTTCCAGTTAAAAGCAATGGAAGCAATATCGTAATTACCAAAAACGTTTAGATTTTGAACACCAGGAGGCCATCAAATAGATAACAGATTCCCACATATTAGTCACTGGTTGCTCGATATTGTTGAATGTTCTGTTGTTTCGTTCAATCCATATGCTCCAGAGGGTGGCTCTAATCAGATTGCACCTGAGAATGTTTTTCTGTGAATTGATGGTGAGTTGTGCAAACTCTGGTAAATAGTCATCGAGCTGTGGAATATCTTGTGTGGGCGGGAATTGGTATAACCTCATGTTTTGTGAGACTGTGTAGTGAGCAAATAGATTGTTAATAGTTATAGGGTTGTTGGTTTGTTAAATATTTGTAGGCTTGTTTTAGTGGGTTGTTGAAGATTTTACAAATTTTACGTATCTATTTTTGGGTAGTTTTATGTGTATAAATACCTTCTTATTTTTTCTATCCGAGATATAAAATAAAAAAATATACAAAATACTTTTATATGGCATCAGAGTCAAACATCTAAGTTGTGTTTAATCTACCTCTTCTGCCCACTCACATCTTTATGTCGCTGTCCAAATCCGAAAACTTAGATCCACTGGTCATCGTTCATTGTTAGGCTCACAGATTTGAAAACCCAGGTCCATAAGTCCACCGATCAACGTCCATGAAGCTCTACCTTTCCTGCCCAAGGTAGACAGACTCGTCGTTTGTCGAAGTCAGTCACCATCGCACATCCTAAGCGACTCTTTCGCCCGCCTCCGCTTAAGATCTAAAATCAGTCTGCCTCCGTCGCGTCCATCAAAGTCTTTCTCCCTTCAATCCTATTTGAGCCACATCATCCAAGTTTTTATTTATTTTTTATTTTTTATTTATGATTGTTACTTTTGCTGTGATTATGTGATTTGGTATACACTTAAGCTCTATGGACAATGCGCTAACTAGATATGAACTAATGTATGCAAGTATGCGCTCTTATCACAAGTTTTATCGTGACTTGTCAAGTATAACAAGGTCACAAGTTTCTCAGAATGCTCTAAGGTCAAACACGGAGAATTTATAACTAAAAGATTTACATGATACAATGTTCTGTAGCGAAAACTAACAATGTATGATAAAGGGAGAAAACATGAGAAAGACTATGCTATAGCTATCTAAACAAACTAAGAATAGATAGAAACTTAATCTGAGAATGCTGTGATAATCAATAGCTTTTGACGTGTGTAAAAATAAATGGAGAAGAAAGGATTTGGGGGAAGCCAATATCAAGTTCCTAAGTTGACATCAAGAGTAATCCAAGATGGCATCATCTATTCATCGTACACCTCTCGGTGGTCAGCCACATTTGTCATATCTCTATGACGCATGAATGATGTTGCATTAGTCATAAGGTTAATTCTATCTCAAAAACCATTTCTTACTTTGCGTAGTGAGTTCGACAACTACTTACCCTCTCGAGTAGTTGGTTATAGCTACTTGACTCTATGAGTGAATATAGGCAAACATTTTCATAGTCTCACACTAAGCAAACAAGGTTAACTCTTTGGACTCTCAACTTAGCTCATGATATCAAAATTTCCCTTTACCCCATAGAGAATTAGTTACTCATGGCAATAAAGGAGAAGATGGTAAAAAGAAAGAAGACAATGGATGTAGTCATGATGCGTAGAAATATATGTATAAAGCTAGAAGTTTCGATTACAAATGAAATAATTTCTTAGTTCGAAATGTAATACAACTAATAAAGATGAGAAACAAAATGAATGAAAAGCTATTTTCAGCAATCTCTTGCTTCAAACAGGTGATTGTCAAGGCTACTGGTGTTTGATGGCAGAATGAAGTGGAGAGGCTCTCTCAAGCTCTCCAACAAGATTCCGATCATCACTTGGAGGGAATGGTGGAGATGAAGGATTCTCAAAAGATAATCTCTCTTTATTCTTCGTTTGTGATCATAGAAGTCTGTCTTAAGTGGAAAGCTTAGGCAAAATCCGGATCCTTTGTCTCGCGTGTTAAGGCTCTATATATAGTGCCATCCACTGATTACTTTGGCAATCCCGCTCTTGGAAAGTCACCATCACTAATAAGGTAGGTGAGAATGTCTATGTTGTTGTCATGGTCAACCTTGTGAAGTTAAGGCAGAAAATCCACTGGGTCAATGTCAGAGATCCCAAAGCATGTGATCGGCTTTTCTTCATTGGGATCAGTGCATGCGAACAAATCTTGAGATAGCTTCAAAATATATACTTTGGCACATGTTAACTCATGATAATTAGTCAGTAAGGGTTTCAAATGTATTTAACGCAAGTATCATTTTAAGCATGAGTTTCTAGTAAGATTAACGCCTATTTTGCTTTTCTAACCTCATTATTCTAAGTAAAAGGCTACAATAACTTGTATTTCTACAAGTTATCACACTCCTAAGTTTAGAATAATACTTGTCCTCAAGCATATCTTATGCTAAGAAAATTCAAGCTTACTCTACACCTCTATTTTGTGCTGACTAACTCCTCAGACTGCTCCTTACTCGCACTCTTTTTTTAAGCTACACAACTCTTTTAAGCCTGATCACTTTTTAAGGAAATATTTTCTGAGTTTAAATATGGCAAATCCATGCTAGAAAACCTTCTACTCATTTCAAATACTTTTGTATTCCTTTTATGATGCGTTTGTAAAAGCATTTTTGAAAGGCCTGCGATTACTTATTTGAATTATAGACAATGCGTTGAACTTGGTTACACCCTTCGTTTTGGCTTGTCTCCACGGATGTCATGCGAACATCAAACTATGGTTGCATGCCAATTTCAACTCAACTCTTATCTTAGCTAAGTTTCCTTTTACCAGACATTGAAGTTGTGGTTATTTATTACTGATTAAATTCCGCTGATCCAGGTTACCTACCTTAGTTTTGGCTTACCTGCACGGTTGTCATGCAAAGTATCTAACTACGAACAAGTACCCTTCATAACTTAACTCTTATCAGGTTGGGTTTTTTTCCCTTGCGCTGATAGCAGAGTTTATTACTTGAGTATACTTGTGGATTTTTTTTTAATAGATGATGATTGTATACACAATTTGTAAAATGAACACATTTGCTCAAACCTCTCATACTCCTAAATTTTTTAGAGTGATAAGGTCCTCATTGCTTAAAAGTTGAAAACAAAATTAGTAAAAAAAATTTGTACAAGAGGTTTAAGCGGAGGCTTGCGTGCATAAAATCTTAGACCGACAATCTTTAAATAAGTTACTAAGGCTAAGTAAGTTGTGCGACAATTAGAGAATGAACTTAGCAAAGTAGCATAAGTATCATCATAATTGTTAATCCGTCAGCGCATAAAAAGACATAAAGCAAAGAAGAATTTCAGAAGTTGCGTTAAAATACCAAATAATAACAATCGAATACAAAATAGATTAAGAAAAATTAATTCTAAAAATCCAAAAACCAAACACAAAACTCCCAAATTTATAATTGCATTGGAGGATCATCATTTTTTGGCTCAGAAGGCACAAGGTTTTGCACATAAAAAAAGCGCAAAGGTTGATGGAGATGAGGGGGAATGGATGGATCATGAAAGTAGGTGGTTAGAAAATTGAAGTACTCATGATTTCACTTTGTTTGCATGCATTGGAATTGGCGGAGGATTGCTATGTTGCACTGCATATTGATGAGAGATTGGCGGATGGGCACGAGCTGAGCTTGGAACTCTTAAGCAATGAAGAACTTGAGTTCATGGAGGTTGATGGCTGGAACAAGTGGTAGCAGTGGATGGGGTAGTGGCGACGAGTGTACAAGTTCTCGCCAGCTACGGATTTGAATTGGTTGGATGCACCAGTGCCCACGTCAAGTGGGTTATGAAAATTGGACACGAGAGGAGGCAGAGGTGATTTTTCTTTGGATGATGGGGACATGGTTGAATGCGGTGATTTGGAAGGTGAGTGATGCAGTGATGGAGAGTGAGGTGGTGAATGAATGGGAGAATTATTATTTTGATTGATGAGAGGAAGAAGATTGTCAAAGGCTTCAGGCAAAGGAGATAAAAGGTCTAAAAGGCTAGTGGGAAGCAGGATTTGCAGTAGTGGAGGAGACTGGATGCACTCGTTAGGGTCCTGACATGCAGGGCTTTCTGCGACAATCTCTTTATCCTTGACCGATGGTCTTTGCCATTTGGCTCTTGGAGACTATGGGGAATTGAGGTCAACTAAGATGGGGCACTTGGGATCTGTGACTGGTTCGGAGAAGTGTGGGGAATTTCGCTGTAAAATCCATAGTATCTTGTTTGTGATCACTCCATGCACTTTTGCCATGGGCTGATCTTCCATGCTAATGCCTGCGCAAAGCCAAAGGCTAGTAGTAGTCCATGGGAAGAAGAGTTTATCCTAAGGCTTGCCAAAATCCCCCAATCTGCTTTGCGATGATGCATCTAACATCCATGAGAATGCCTCTTGCGATGCAATAAGTAGCCATCAAGTGTTCTCTTGAGATGGTCTTGTCATGCCTTTTTGGGATCAATCACTTCTTGACCAAGTATACCTACAATCTTGCCTCCAGAAGCAGATGATAAGATGCCAAGGTCTAGATGTTAGTGACAAAATATTTCCACTGAGAGTTAGGCTTTGCCAGAACTCTTAATGCGTCCACTAGGTATTCTTCGTCTGGCACTTTGATCAACTTGTTGCCCATTGCATTAGGATCGTCTTTTAACTAATAGAGCTCGTTGATGTCATGGGCATTGAACGGCACAACATGACCCTTTGTCACCGCATCCGCAGTCTCGTGCAGACTGCCATGATAAAAAGTGCATACAATACTGGGCATAACGATGGATGGGCATTGACAAATTGCTTCCCATCTTAGCTTTAAGATGATGATTATCACAAAGTCGGGTAGAGGTGTGGGCATTGGAAAGAATCCCATTTTCATCAGTAGGTCATCATTCTCTTTGTTTCCTCCCTTGGGTGCCCCTTTGGTGGGAGATGACTTAACCACCTTCTGTTTTCCTTTGCCTTAAGCCACTATGAGTTGGGTTCGTTGTCTCTTCTTCCTTTAATCTTCTTGCTTTTTTTTCTTGATTTTTCTTCCATTGAGTTATCTCTAATTTTTTCAGCTCTTTGTTACGCCTCCTTCGCGCCTCTTTTTCTTTCTTTTTCCTCTCTTCCTCTTCTTTTCCCTCCAGTTCTCGGACCATCGCATCAGCAAACATTGCGATGCGCTTATCTTCTTCTTGTTTCCTTTTCATCTCTGCCTCTTTCACTGTGTTATCGTGGCTAACCTCCTCTTAGTGTAACCTTCGTGTTAAATCGCCAGAGGCGATAATTAGGCGGGCTTTCTCCTTCAGCTCCACTTTTCTCTTCTTCTCCTTCTCATTCGATTCTTTTTCCAACTCGATGCACTTAGCTTTTTGCGCATTAGCCAGGTCCATAGAAGACTCTGTCAAAATGACCATAGGATTAGCCACTTGCTCATCAACCGTTGGCCTAGTAGCCAATCGCTTCTTTCCTTGACTTTTTGACCGACGAACTAGAGGTGCATTTGTCGCATCCTTATCTTTTTCTTCGTCCCTAAGTATGGCCATTAATGCGGCCACCCATTTATTAGGAAGCTCTACCTCTTGTTGCACTGTTGGCTCAGATGGCTTCATTGACAAACGGTCTTCCACCTTTGCAGTGGTGGATTGTCCCTCAATCGTCGGGCACTCAACTCTGTGTCGGCATCGTACCTCATTCCTCATCCGTTTTCTTCTTGTTTTCTTTGTTTCTTCTCTTCCTTCCTTTTTTCTTTCTCCTCTCTCTTCTATTCTTTCTCAGCTTTCTCCCCTTCTTCTTTTTTCTTTGTGGCCATCTCCTCCATCACGTCTCTAATGAATCCCTTATTCTGCTATCGCTTTCTTCTTAGGATCCATGATTGCAAGGGTTTCCCTTTGCAATATTACCACCACTTCAGCTTGGCTTTCTTGTTGCCGCATAGGTTGGCTAATTACTCTAGCTTTAGCCAATCCTCCATCCTTCTCCATGTTGCTTAGGATACTCCAAAAAACTTCCCTTCATTTTTTCTTTGCAGTTCACTTGTAGTGGGAAGGACTATATGGTATATCAAATATAACATATAACCTCTATTTTCTATATTGTTTCAAATATAATATATCCTATAGTTTCAATTATCTCTCACCAATGATTTTTAATATAAATCACATTTATATTAAATTTAATTATATGATTTCAATTCACATAATTAATATTTGAATTATATTAAATGTTTATTTCCTCCCAAATAAATTTATATTATAATGTATCAAATACATTATAGTAATTATATCATATCTAATTAGATTAAATTAATTATATCACAAATAGTTAATTCTCTCAATTAATTTGAACAATTTTAATTAATCCAAAAATTGATTCTCATTAATTCCCATTGAGTTATAGAGGGGACTTCATGGACCTATAGCTTGAAGCTCCAATGGTACGTGAATAATTAATTAAACTTCTTTAATTAAATTATTCACCATCCGTTAACTATCGGGCACTCTACTAAAGACAAAAAGTTGCACTCTTCGCACTACAGATATATTTCTGTATCCATTGGATATAACTAGTC
Organism: Benincasa hispida; assembly: GCF_009727055.1. Taxonomy (NCBI): domain Eukaryota; kingdom Viridiplantae; phylum Streptophyta; class Magnoliopsida; order Cucurbitales; family Cucurbitaceae; genus Benincasa; species Benincasa hispida. Next base: position 88,034,768 of record NC_052349.1, on the reverse strand, counting down.
AACAGTACGATGACCTTTCACAAATTGCTCGCAAGTACAACTAGGCCAAAGTCACCGTTTTGCCCCTATAGTTACATCTAACTCCTTAAATACCACTGATCCCTCTAAGAAACAATAAATCATAGTCCAACTATGACTAAATCCCTCTATAGCCAGGAGAGGGTGTGGCGCCACATTGTTCAAGCCCCGAAATCAACCCTTAAAGGAGAAATTTATCTACTTATCCTGACATTGGGGAAGGAGTGAATTTCTTCTTGTGTAGTTGTGTTTCCAGCACCCCAACAAATGAATCCCCAAAATGGTAGGCTTATTGAGTCAGCGATCTGGCCTCTCTCACCCATATAAATAAAAGGATCGTCTTTATAGGTAGAAGTTCACAACTCACTCAGGATTTATGTCATGTCACCTATGGTTATCTTGGTGAAATGTAAGTCTCTATTATGAATGACGTTATATAATAAGACTAAGCATTTCGTGGTCCGGTCTTATACAATTTTTTTTGTATAGAATACTCCCACTCACATGTCTTCACATGAATGATCAGGATCATATCATTTGTAGCACTTTACAACAATTGTATAACTACAAAGTGAGTCGTACTCGTAGTGTCACCAGGATAAGGTACTCAGCCTTATCCATCTACTATAGACCATTTAGGTTATAACTTAAATATGATCTACTCATATGTCTCTACATACATGTTTAAGCTATAAGATAATCTTGGATGTTAGTTTATTGGTTTGTGAGTTTAATGCAACTAAGTGTCAAATAAAATATCACATATTTTATTAGATAAATAAGATATTTGTACGGTACAATTACAGACTATAAGACCCTATGAGATTTAGAGAATCAACCCTAACAGAGAGCTCGCCAGCTCTCGGCCAAAACACCATTTCCCTCATCAAAATAGGGCTGCTTACCAGTGGAGATGAAGAACCTGGCTGGCCTGATTGGCTTCCAGCATTTTCAGAGATGGGCTTTGGGTTGCTGGGTTTCTGAGAAGCCATATAATTTGGTGAGAAAATGGGAAATAACTTAAGAGGGAGGTGATCGAAGATTGTAGGGAAGGTTAGTGCTCGGAGAGGTTGAAGGTCTTAAGGTTTAGATGAAGGTGATAAAAGTTGAAATGGGGAAAGGTAGAGTTTTTATAGGCACTAGGTTTAGGAAACGTAAACGACTAGGGTAATGATGCCAATGACTGACATCCCATTTAATGAAGGTAAGATGAAAAGACGTTTCATCTGGTGGCACACTTAATGGCCCTCAGGAACTCAACTTAAGAAACCTCACGCACTCTATGTGTTCAACTTGACTGATCTTAAAATTATCGCATAATGTTTAAGACTATCGCATACGTCAAGCAATCGCAACATTCGTCAATTATCGTATAGACAAGAGTGCAATTTCAAATATAGTTAAGTCAAGAAATCAAGAAACAGAAGTCCAAAATAGCAAAATCAAGCAAAAGCAAACCAATAAGTAATCTTGAAAACATAGTAAAGATAGAGAAGATATCCCTGAAAAGATTGAAGTGAGATCACCGCAGGGAGACTTCAACACGGACAATCAATATTGCCCCCTAAGTCAATTGTTTACTTATCTCGATCAATTGAGCATCCATAATAAGGCTTCACACGTTGACTATTGACCTTAAAGGCATTGCTGCCATCTTCATTTACCAGTTCCACGGCTCCATGAAACTTCTCGCATGATGAATGGGTCAGACCACTAGGATTTAAGCTTTGCTAGAAAAAGACGAAGACGAGAGTTAAAAAGTAATACTCGTTGGCCAACAATAAGATCTTTCTTTTAAATTTGGCTATCATGCCATCATTTGGTCCTTTCTTTGTAAAGTTTGGCGAGCTTATATGTGGTGATCTGGCACTCTGTCAATTCATTTAGTTGAAGTTTTCTTGCCTCCCCTGTGCTTTCCAAGTTGAGGTTCAACTTCATCAGGGCCCAATGCGCTTTATGGTCAAGTTCCAATGAGAGATGGCATGCCTTCCCAAATAACAACGCATAGGGGGACATGCCTAAGAGCGTCTTATATGCAGTTCGGTAGGCCTAAAGGACTTCATCCAGCCTTTGCGTCAAATCCTTTCGAGAGGCGTTGACCACCTTCTCCAGGATAGACTTGATCTCTCGGTTTGAAACTTTCGCCCGACTATTGGTTTGCGGTAGGGGTGTTCAAAAAATTCGATGACCCAAAAAAATTAATTAACCCAATCGAACCCGTGCGATTTGGGTTGGGTTGGATTCAAATAAATGAAAATTTTATGGGTTGGGTTGGATTCAAATAAATGAAAATTTTATGGGTTGGGTTGGTTCATGGGTTCACCTAATATAACCCGAACCAATCCGAATTTATTATTAACTTTAAAATATATTTTTTATTACTTATAACACAATTATATATAATATATATATATATATTATATATAATATATTGATTTTAATTTTATTTAATTCCAATATTTTTTGAATAATTTATTCTTCAAAAACTCTTAAAAGTAGTTTCTTTGCACTATAGAAAGAAAATTTTCACTATATAAATTGAAATCGAGTTGTTAATCTTAATTCAATATATAAAAATAATTAAATTAGTTTTTACATATTTACGTTTTGCTTCTTTTTAGAACAAAATTTTAAATAAATGACCCGATTAACCCAAACCAACCCAACCCAAATATTTCATGGTTGGGTTGGGTTGAGTTCATTTTTTTAATAAGGGTTATTTGGGTTGAAAAAATTTACAACTCGAACAATTGGGTTGGGTCTAAAAAGTCTTTCAACCCAACCCAACCCAACCCATGAATATCCCTAGTATGCAGGTGGTATGCGTTCACTACCATGTGTTTGACATTAAACAGTAGGTTAGAAATGATGCGATTAATGAAATGCGTACCTTCATCATTAATTATTGCATTGTGCATCCCAAAGCGGGTAAAGATGTTATTCTTGAAAAATTTTCCCACAGTAACCGCATCATTCTTCGAACAAGAGATTGCCTTCACTCATTTGGAGATGTAATCGACTGCCACCAAGATGTACTGATGACCAGAAAGTTGGGAAAGGACCCATGAAGTCAATGCCCCACACATCAAACGATTCTACTTCCAAGATGGAAGTTAGTGGCATCTCATTTTTGTTTGATATGTTGCCCATTCTTTGACACCGATCGTAGCCAACAACATGGGCGTGGACATCTTTGAACAAAGTAGGCCAAAAATAGCCACACTGAAGAACCTTAGTAACGGTTCTCTACTCTCAAAATGTCCACCATAAGGGGACTCATGACATTGCTCCAAGATGTGCTGAACTTCCATTTCAGGATTGCATCTTCTCAAAATAAGATCAGGTCCAAGTCTGTATAAGAACGGGTCATCCCAATAATAAAATTCAACATCATGCATAAGCTTCTTTTTCTGTTGATATGTATAGTTTTCAGTGTTTGAGCTCAAACCAAATAATTGACAATATCTGCATACCACGGTTCTTTGTCATTCAAACTCATTAACTTTTCATCTGTGAAGCAGTCTTCGATCTTCTTCTCTTTTATCTAAATCTCTTTATTCTCTAGCCATGACAGGTGGTCAGACACCTGATTCTCCATCCTTCATTCTTTGCCATCAGATATCTGATTGCGGAATGATCAATATATATCACTACCTTTGATCCTACTAGATATTTTCTGAATTTATAGATAAAAAACACTACGGAAAGCATCTCTTTCTCCGTAGTTGTATAATTCTCTTAGGAATCATTCAAGGTTTTACTGGCATAAAAGATTGGATGTAGGATTCTTTCCTTGCGTTGACCCAGCACAGCTCCTACCGCATAATTGCTTGTGTCACACAACAACTCAAAAGGTTGCGACCGATTTTGCACCACCAGGATGGGGGTAGAGATGAGCATATTCCCAAGAGTGTTGAATGTCTGGGTGCAAGCATCGTCAAAGATGTAAGGTATGCCAGCTTCCAAGAGCGCACTCAAATGTCTGGCAATTTGGGAGAAACTTTTAATGAAACTCTGATAGAATCCAGCGTGTCCTAGAAAACTTTTAATGTTTTGATATTCACAGGTACTGGTAGCTTGGCGATTGCATCAATTTTCACTTGATCCACTTCTAATCCTGCCTTTTAAATTTTGTGTCTCAACATAATGCCTTCAGTTACCATAAAATGACATTTTCCCAGTTGAGGACAAGGTTGGTTTCATCACATCTCTTTATTACATTTTCCAAGTTGGAGAGGAAATAATTGTATGAATTACCAAGGACGAAAAAGTCATCCATAAAAACCTCCACGGACTGTTCTAAAAAATCCAAAAATATAACCATCATACATCATTGGAAGGTCCCAGGCGCATTGCAGAGCCCAAAAGGCATGTGCTAGAAGGCAAAGATGCCAAAGGGGCACGTGAATGTCATATTTTCCTAATCCTGCTATCGTGATTTGGTTATAACCAGACTACCCATCCAGAAAGTAGAAAAATGCATTCCCTACATGTCTATCTACACCTACTCAATAAAAGGTACAGGGAAATGATTCTTCTTAGTCACTTGATTCAACTTGCGATAATCCATACAGAGCCGCTACTTGGTGACAAGTTTAGAGGGGATCAATTCATTTTTGTTGTTAGCCACAACCATCATACCGCTTTTTTTAGGCATGCATTGTATTGGCCACACCCAGCTGCTATAAGAGATTGGATAAGTGACTCCAACATCGAGCCATTTAATTATCTCTTTCTTCACTACTTTGCATATAGCTGGGTTGAGCCTGTGTTGCCTCTCAATCGAGCCCTCTTTGCCCTCATCTAGCTTGATTTTATGCATGCAATATGAAGGACTAATCCTTCAAATGTTTGCTAGAGTCCAACTAATGGCCTTCGTATACTTCTTCAACACCTACAACAGGGCAACCTCATCCTCCGCTTCTAATGCGGTGGAGATAATGACGGGCAGGGTGTCATTATTGCCTAAGTATGCATACTTGAGGTGCGCAGGTAAAGCCTTTAGCTCTAAGAATGAGTCAAAGCCATGGATCTCGAGATGGATTCGATGTACTTCAATTCAGTACGGGATCTTGTAGATCAGCCTGATGGGGTAAAACCTATAGGTTATAAATGGATCTACAAGCGGAAACGGGGTACCAATGGGAAAGTGCAAACCTTCACTTGTGGCAAAGGGTTATACCTAGGTGGAGGGAGTCGACTATGAGGAGTCTTTCTCGCCTGTTGCCATGTTAAAGTTGATCCGTATCCTCCTGTCCATTGCCGCTTATTATGATTATGAGATTTGGTAAATGGGTGTCAAGACGACCTTTCTGAATGACAATCTTGAGGAAACCATTTACATGGTGTAGCCCGAGGGATTCAATGCCCAAGGTCAAGAGCAAAAAGTTTTCAAACTGAATTGGTCCATTTATGGGTTGAAATAGGCATCTCGATCTTGGAATATTCGGTTTGATACTGTGATCAAATTGTATGGCTTTGACCAAAACGTTGATGAGTCTTGTGTCTACAAAAAGATCTTCAATGGTTTAGCAGTTTTCTTAGTGTTGTATGTAGACAATATCCTACTCATTGGGAATGATATAGGTCTACTGAGTGCAGTTAAAAACTGGCTGGCGACCCAATTCCAAATGAAAGATTTGGGACAGGCTTAGTTTGTTCTAGGTATACAGATCTTTCGGGATCGTAACAACAAAGTGCTAACACTATCTCAGGCATCGTACATTAACAAGATGTTGTTCAAGTACTCGATGCAGGACTCTAAAAAGGGTCTATTTTCGTTTAGGCATAGAGTCACTTTGTCTAAGGACGTGTGTCCTAAGATGCCTCAAGAGGTTAAGAAGATGAGATGGGTCCCATATGCATCTATCATTGGCAGTCTGATGTATGTGATGCTCTGTACTAGGTCAAACATCTGCTATGTTGTGGGAATAGTTAGTAGGTATCAGTCTAACCCAAGACAGGGTCACTGGACCACAGTTAAGAGCATTCTCAAGTATCTTCGGAGAACGAGGGACTACATGCTCGTGTATGGATCTAGGGATTTGATCCTTACTGGATACACAGATTCTGACTTTCAAATTGATAAGGACTCTCGAAAGTCCACTTTAGGTCAAATTTTACTCTTAACGGAGGAGTTGTTGTGTGGTGAAGCACTTAGCAGGGGTGCATCACCAACTCGACGATGGAGGTCGAGTATGTAGCAGCTTGTGAAGCTGTTAAGAAGGTCGTCTGGCTCAAGAAGTTCCTGACAGAGCTGAAAGTTGTTCCAGATATGTCTAGGCCCACCACCTTTCTGACTTTCAAATTGATAGGATTCTGACTTTCAAACTGATAAGGACTCTCGGAAGTTCCTGACAGAGTTGGAAGTTGTTCCACATAGTGGTGCTGTGGCGAACTCCAAGGAGCCTAGGAGTCACAAGTGCGACAAACACATAAAGTGGAAGTATCATTTGATTCGCGAGATAGTGCATCGAAGGGACGTGATCCTTATGAAGATTGCTTCGAAGTACAATGTTGCTGACCCGTTTACGAAGGCTCTCACAGCTAAAGTGTTTGAGGGTCATCTTCAGAGCATGGGTCTATGGGACTGCCCGCGGCTGGACTAGGGCAAGTGGGAGATTTTATTGTACTGGGCCTTAGTGCCCTAGTTTATTATTTTGTACTAGTTTTATGTACACCCCACTCGTTTTAGGACAAGTGGGAGTTTGTTGGGGATGATGCCCTAAACTCTTGTGTTCTGTAGTTTGTAAACACAGTTTTGTACAAACACTTGTGATATATAATATATGATATTTTCTTCACTACTTGTCCTTGAACATTGGATGTTTTATTTTCTTTACCACAAACCAATAAACTAAAATCCCTAGTTGTCATTATGTAACAGCATGTATGTGGTGACATACAAGTGGATCATGTCTTAGGTGATAATCAAAATGGTCTGTAGTATATGGATATAGGAGGGAAACCTTATCCTGGTAATGCTATGGATACAGCCCGCTTTGTGGAATAGTTACAAGTGTTGTAACTTGCTACAGATGATCTGATCTTGATCATTCATGTGGGGACGTGCGAGCGGGGGCGTCCTATACAAAGAGTTTGTATAATACCTGACCACGAAGTGTTAACGTCTCGTTATATAACGTTGTTCATGACAGAAACTTCACTTCACTAGGATGACCATAGGTAACATGACCTCAATCCTGACTAAGTTAGGAACTCCTGCCTTTGAGGGTGGTCCTTTGATTTGCATGGATGCGAGTGGCCAGGTCACCGACTCAAACCTACCACGTTGGGGATTCGTCTAATTTGGGAGCTGGGAACTCAGCTACACAAGATGGAAAGGGTAAGTAGATAGATTGCTCCTTTAGGGGCTGATTCCAAGGCTTAAACGGGTGCCACACACCTTCTCATGGCCCAAGAGGTGTCTATACATAGCAGAACTATGTTGTATTGTTCATTAGAGGGATCGGTGGTACTTAAGGAGTTAGATATAACTAAATAGACAAAACAATAAATTGGCCCAACTGTACTTACGAGCACTTGTGAAGGGTTATCATACTATTGATTGGTTATATCCAATAGACACAAAAATATATCTGTGGTAAGAATAGTTCAGCTGTCGGTCTTTAGTGGAATGTCTGACAGTTAATGGATGGTGGATCTTGTGGCTAAAGAGTTTAGTCAGCTATTCACGTACTGTTGGAGCTTCGAGCCATAGGTCCATAAGGTTCCCTTTGTAGCTCAATAAACTCAAGTTGAGAATCAGTTTTTGGGTTAGTTTGAAGTGTTCAAATTGACAAGAGGAAGTTCGATTATATATGATATAATTGAACTGGTTAATTATATATGATATGATTGAATTTATGTATGAGATACATTAATTGGAGGAAATTAGATATAAATATGATTTATATCTAGTGGAGGAGAAAACACTATGGTTTATATATGATATTAAACTATAGGTTAATGAATATAATATGATTATATTTATTATTTTATTTTGGCAATTATGGGACAATTATGCACGCCGTTTTCTCCATAATCGTGTGTTAGTGGGAATTTTCAATTGGTTTTCATAACTGAAGAATAAAATGAATTTTTTTTTTTCATTTTGAAAGGATCACGTTAATTGCTCATGAAGTGCTTGCTGCCTATCGCTTAGTAAATTTGGAGACTATACGATAGTCGAATTTTACTACATGATCGCATACACGTGCGTGCATCTTCCAAACGATTGCCTACGTTCTAAACAATCGTCTGGCGCCCGAGCATTTACTAAACGATCGTATAGACGATCGTTGCCTATTTTCTACACGATCATGTACACTCTTCTAAACGATCAAACATTTTGTCTATACGATAGACTAAGCCTTCTCCCACTTGCTTGATCGTTGTATACGATTTTTTTTCTCCTCCCCTCTACCAAATCTGAACAGAGCTCACTCTTTGGATTCTCACACCGAGAATACTAAGGGTTCCAAGTGGTGGTGTCGTCAATATCTTCCTGTTGTTCGTGTGGAGGCCATTCGTGGTAGACGACTGGAGTTTTGGTGGACGATAGCTTAACATTCCAGCGAGAGTGAAATCACTTGTTCCCTTGGAGAGTGCGAGATTTTGCCGAGAAGAAAAGTTCTTCAACTGGTAAGTTTTTCTTGTTCTTGTGTTTGTTATTTTTAAAACATGCCAGTAATTTACAGTATGATGCATATCTGTATGTTTGAATGTATATGTGGTAGTTCTGTCACAATGTTTTTGGAAAGATCCACTTCCACTCAGAGGTACTCTTGTATAAGAGTTCCTTCAATTGGTATCAGAGTAGATTTCTGATATTTCAAATTCATTTATGCAAAGAATGAATTTGCATTCTCGGTGGGTAAAAACATGTCTACTCTCTGTTTAATCGTTAAATTGTTTGTGGATGTGTGGATTAATGGAGTTTTTGAGATAAAACCTCTGGTTTGTTTAAATTCCTTTACATTTTGTGTTAATTGTAAAGGCCCCTTCATTTATGGGCATATTAACTGCAATCGAGTCTGTAATTTCAAAGAGTTTGAGTCAGTGAGTCATTCGTGAAGAAGCTTCGTAGCAAGGGTTGTTGTTCTTCTAGGATGAAGACGACCAAACGTTGGTCAAGTCGTGTAAACGATAGGGTAGACGATCGTTGAGTATCGGATACTCGGGAGCTGTTTTACGTGCACACACTAGACAATCGTATAGCTCAGCAAGCTTTATCGTTTAGTTACTGACTATACAATCGCGGAGTAAATCATTTACCTTTCGTGTGTTAAGTGATCATCTAGACGATCGGGCTTTGCAGCTTCGTTGTCGTCTAAACGATCGTTTAGCATCCGCATGTTTTTGTCTTGTGCGCTACACGATCGTTTCCTGGCGAGCGTTTACTAAACGAAGAGAAGCTTCGCCCGACAGTTCAAGACCCAGTTTTCTTGATGGAAAAATGTAATAGATAGAGTTTTTTCTTTCCAGTTTTTGAGGTGGTTCATCCCGATCTATTAATCTGTGTTAATATACATAGGATGTATGTTTTCTCTATATGTCATATGGTATGCCATATAGAAAAATTCAACCTTAGGTTATGCATTGGTCAAGCATCATCTCTTTATTATAAGTGTTGTGATTTAGAAAAGCATGATTTAAATTACGTAAGAGCATGCTCATGCATCATATAATATAAGAGTTATATTTATGCATGCATAAAGCATTGACATGCATCATCTTTATATTATAATTGTTATAGTATAAGGGTGTATGGAAAGCATGTGTGCTTGGTTGTTACTTATATATAAGAGTTATGTATAGTAATGACCGGACATTTCATGAAGCATAACACATAGGTTAAATTTATAATTGTTATAAATACCTCGATGTGAGGCAATATATGTTTTAGTTGTTTCTTTTATAAAAGTTATAAAAATAAATTAGAACTAAAATCAATAAGAAAGACATGTTGCCAACTTAGGTTTAAATCATGGTTTTAAAATTGTTTTAAAACTTGGATGAGATAGAATTAAGATCACGATTCTAATATGATTAGCAACCTTAGGCTTTAATCTTTTAATCAGTTTAATAGGATTAAATTGACTAATAAAAGGTTAAGGTGTAGCAAATCTATTAATGAGGGACCTTTTGTCTAAGATTAGCAACCTACCTGGGAACCTACCTGAAAAGGTGAATTAAATAGATTTGATGCATGCATACAAGGTTAAAGATAGTCCATTAAAGTTTTTAATGTGACTACTTGAACTTGTTTTTATTTCAAAGACAAAAGTTGTTTTTGAGTAGATTAAAATGACTTAGACTAAAATCAGTAGTCGGATCATCTAGGTTAATGAACCCCTAGGTAGAACATTCAGTGGGAGGTACTTGGGCATATGATGCTTCATTTAAACCTCTCGTGTTTCTTCCTTTATTGTCCACACTGTGAGATCTATCCTCGGCCTCGTGACACCCTAAGAGTGTCCCCCTAAAGGATGTTGTTTGGGTAGGTCAATATCAAGGTGGATGGAGAGAATGTTTATAGTAAGTGAAAGCGGGAACTGTGATAGTATATCCCACGGTCTTTCTCGTTAGGTTGAATAAAGTTTCTGCGCATTGCCTCGAGGCACCCTAAGAGTATCCTCCTATAGGATGCCAGTTTTGCACGTTTCTTTATTTGATCTCATGTATAGGATAAGGTTACTTAGTCTCTTGTCCTAATCAGCTTCTTCCCTATGGTAGGCGCATTAGGCAAGACTCTGGGGCCGAAAACGAAGGGTCACACTTATGCGAAATTGTTAAGGGTTAACAGTTCTGGACTGAACAAATGGTGGCTATTAGGGTTAGTTCCAAAGTTGATTTTGCCTAATGGTTGAGAATGTCTCATCTCAGTGAAGGGGCATCTGATCACCCCACCGGTGACGTTTGTCCTGCCTTGCTGGGGCATCATTGTAAAATAGAAGTCTTAATCACTTAGAGTACTTAGAAACTATTTTGCTAAAACTAATTGATTAAAATGAGGTTTAGCAAAGTCTTATAAAAGTTTGTTCGTTTTTCAACAACGGTTTTAAAAATGGTTACAGCCACAATTCCATTGTTAAGTGTCGAAAAACTAATTGGCGACAACTATTCGAGTTGGAAACATATGACCACGATGATACTCATCATCGAGGATCTCATGTTTGCCCTTACAGAGGTCTGTCATCCTATTCCAGCTCTAAACACCGCTCGAAATGTTCGAGAGGCGTACGAGCGACACGGACAAGTGAGAAGGCCCGAGCCTATATCTTGGCTAGTCTTAGTGACGTATTGGCCAAGAAGTATGAGGCCATAGTCTCAGCGTGTGAGATCATTGGAGTCTCTGCGGGGGATGTTCGGAAACCGTATGGACAGCTCAAGCACGAGGCTCTAAAATACATTTTCAACTCCAAAATGGAGGAAGGCACCTCTGTTCATGAACATGTGCTTAACATGATGGTCCATTTCAATGTGGTGGAGATGAATGGGTCTAGAATCGATGAGGGCAGTCAGGTTAGCATAATCCTGCATTCATTGTCAGAGAGCTTCCTCCACTTTATTAGCAATGCGATTCTTAACAAAGTGGAATGTACCCTTATAACTCTCCTCAACGAGTTGGAGACCTATGAATCCTTACTGAAAAGTAAGGAGAAGAAGGGAGGTGAGGCAAATGTTGCCTCATCTTCTAAGACGTTCCACCGAGGTTTGACCTCAAGGATGAAGTCTGCATCTTCTACTTCTAACTCTGGAAAAAGGAAGAAGAAGAAGGGTGGTAAAGGGAAAGTGAAATCTCCTGCTAACCCGCCACCTGTCGTCCAGAAGAGGCATCTAGTGCCGGTTGACAAGGAAAAATGTTTCCATTGCAACCAGGACGGAGACTAAAAGAGGAATTGTCCTCGCTATCTGAAGGAAAGGAAGGCCGTCAAGGCTAAGGCTAAGGCGAACAAAGGCAAATGTGATCTACTTGTCCTAGAAACTTGTTTGGTAGAGAATGATGATTTTTCTTAGATAATTGATTTGGGCGCCACTATTCATGTTTGTTCTTCTTTTCAGGGGCTTAGATCCCGGCGACAACTGGAGGCCAGTAAGATGACGATGCGAGTAGGCATCAGGCATATTGTCTCAGCTGTGGCAGTGGGAAGAATCCAGTTAACTTTACATAATAGATTTCTTGTTTTAAAAGATGTATTTGTAGTTCCTGAGTTAAAAAGGAACTTAATTTCTGTAAAGTGCCTGTTGTAATGTAAATACACTCTTTTGTTTAATGTGGATAAAGTGTTTATTCATAAAGATGGAGTTGAGATTTGTACAGCTAAACTGGAAAACAACTTGTATATGCTAAGACTGTTAGCCTTAAGTTCCCTCCATAACATAGAGATGTTTAAAACTATCATAACTCAATTTAAACGTCAAAAAATTTCTCCAAAAGAAAATGCCTAACTTTGGCACCTTCGATTAGGGCACATCAATCTCAATAGGATTGAGAGATTGGTGAAGAATGGCCTTCTAAGTGAGTTAGAAGAAAATTCTTTACCGGTGTGCGGATTTTGCCTTGAGGGTAAGATGATTAAAAGAACTTTTATTGGAAAAGGTTATTGAGCTGAAGAACCTCTAAAATTAGTACATTTTGACCTTTGTAGTCCTATAAATGTGCGAGCCCGAGGAGGCTATGAGTATTTTATCAGTTTTACTGATGATTACTCTAGATATGGGTATGTTTATCTGTTGCAACGGAAGTCTGAATCCTTTGAAATGTTCAAAGAGTTCAAGGTGAAGTTGAAAATGCATTGGATAGACGGATTAAAACACTTCGATCAGATTGAGGTGGAGAGTTTTTGGATTCAGGGTTCCAGGACTATTTGATAGAACATGGAATCGTTTTCCAACTCTCAGTATCGGGTACACCTCAGCAGAATGGTGTAGCGGAGAGGAGAAATAGAACCTTGTTGGGCATGGTTCGTTCGATGATTAGTTACGCTTCCTTACCGGACTCGTTTTGGGGATTTGCAGTAGAGACTCTGGTATATATACTCGACTGTGTTCCATCCAAAAGTGTTGCGAGAACACCTCTGGAATTGTGTAATGGGCGTAAAGCTAGTTTACATCACTTCCGCATATGGGGTTGCCCAGCATATGTGNATGGGCGTAAAGCTAGTTTACATCACTTCCGCATATGGGGTTGCCCAGCATATGTGCTTGAGGCTAATCCCAAGAAGTTGGAACCATGGTCGAGGTTGTGCCTCTTTGTAGGCTGCCCCAAAGGTACCCGAGGGGTTTATTTTTATGATCCATCAAAAAATAGGGTGTTTATTTCCACAAACGCTACTTTCCTGGAGGAGGATCATATTAGGGAGCACAGTCCACGTAGTAAAGTCGTGTTACGTGAGCTTTCCAACAAAACTACTAACACTTCAACAAGAGTTATTAAAAGGCCTACTTTATTAGCAAGAGTTGTTGATGATAGTTCATCTGGTAGGTCAGTTCCACCCCAAGAGTTGAGGGAACCTCGACGCAATGGGAGGGTTGCGAAGCCGTTTGTTCGCTATTTGGGTTTCACGAAAATCCGGGCTATGGTGGCCGATGGTGACGTTGAGGATCCATTGTCTTATCAGAAGGCAATGAAGAATGTTGACCGGGATGAATGGGTCAAAGCCATGATCTCAAGATGGAGTCGATGTACTTCAACTCAGTATGAGATCTTATAGATCAGCTTAATAGGATAAGACCTATAGGTTGTAAATGGATCTATAAGCAGAAATGGGGTGCCGATAGAAAGGTGCAAACTTTCAAGGCTCGACTTGTGGCAAAAGGTTATACCCAGGTGGAGAGAGTCGACTATGAGGAGACTTTCTCCTGTCCATTGTCACTTGTTATGATTATGAGATTTGGAAAATGGACGTCAAGACGGTCTTTTTGAATGGCAATCTTGAGGAGACCATTTACATGGTGCAGCCCGAGGGATTCATTGCCCAAAGTCAAGGACAAAAAGTTTGCAAACTAAACAGTCCATTTATGGGCTAAAACAAGCATCTCGATCTTGAAATATTCGATTTGATAATGCGATCAAATCGTATGGCTTTGACTAAAACGTTGATGAACCTTGTGTCTACAAGAAGATCGTCAATGGTTCAGTAGTTTTCTTAGTGTTGTATGTAGATGATATCCTACTCAATGGGACTGATGTAGGTGTACTGACTGCAGTTAAGAACTGGCTAGCGACCCAATTCCAAATGAAAGATTTGGGAGAGGCTCAGTTTGTTCTGGGTAAACAGATCTTTCGAAATCATAAGAACAAAGTGCTAACACTGTCTTAGGCATCGTACATTAATAAGATGTTGCTCAAGTACTCGATGCAGGACTCCATAAAGGGCCTACTGTTGTTCAGGCATGGAGTCATTTTGTCTAAGGACGTGTATCATAAGATGCCTCAAGAGGTTGAGGAGATGAGACGGGTCCCATATGCATCTGTCGTTGGCAGTGTCTGATATATGCGATACTCTATATTAGGCTAGACATCTGCTATGTTGTGGGAATAGTCAGTAGGTATCAGTCTAACTCAGGCCAGGGTCACTGAACCGTAGTTAAGAACATCCTCAAGTATTTTCGGAGAACGAGGGACTACATGCCCGTGTATGGATCTAGGGATTTGATCCTTATTGGATACACAAATTCTGTCTTTCAGACTGATAAGGACTCTCTGAAGTCCATTTCAGGGTTAGGTTTTACTCTTAGCGGATGAGCTGTAGTGTGGTGAAGTACTAAGCAGGGGTGCATCGCCGACTCCACGACTAAGGCCGAGTATGTAGCTGCTTGTTAAGCTGCTAAAAAGGTCATCTGGCTCAAGAAGTTCCTGACAGAGCTGGAAGTTGTTCCAGATATGCCTAGGGCTAGCACCCTCTATTGTGACAATAGTGGTGCTGTGGCAAACTCCAAGGAGCCCAGTAGCCACAGGCGTGACAAACACATAGAGTAGAAGTATCATCTGATTTGTGAGATAGTGCATCGAGGGGACGTGATCGTCATGAAGATCGCTTTGAAGTACAACATTGCTGACCTGTTTAAGAAGGCTCTCATGGCTACATTGTTTGTGGGTCACCTTCAGAGCATGGGTCTACTCCAAGGCCCAGGGCTGCACTATGGCAAGTGGGAGATTTTATTGTGCTGGGCCTTAATGCCCTGGTTTATTTTTTTGTACTAGTTTTATGTACACCCCACTCGCTTTAGGACAAGTAGGAGATTGTTAGGGATGATGCCCTAAACTCTCGTATCCTGTAGTTTGTAAACACAATTTTGTACGAACACTTGTGATGTATAATATATGATATTTTCTTCACTACTTGTCGTTGAACATGTTTTATTTGCTTTACCACAAACCAATAAACTAAAATCCCTAGTTGTCATTACGTAACTTAAGCATGTATGTGGTGACATATAAGTAGATCATGTCTTAGGTGATAATCAACATGGTCTGTAGTATATGGATATAGGAGGGAAACCTTATTCTAGTAACGCTACAGATGCGGCCCGCTTTATGGAATAGTTACAAGTGTTGTAACTTGCTACAAATGGTCTAATGCTGATCATTCATGTGGGGATGTGCGAGCGAGGGCATCCTATACAAAGAGTTTGTATAAGACCTAACCACGAAGTGTTAACATCTCGTTATATTATGTCGTTCATGACAGAGACTTCACTTCACTAGGATGACCATAGGTAACATGACCTCAATCCTAAGTGAGTTGGGAACTCCTGCCTTTGAGGGTGATTCTTTGATTTGCATGGGTGCGGTGGCCAGGTCGCCGACTCAAACCTACCACTTTGGGGATTCGTTTGATTTAGGTGCTGGAAACTCAACTACACAAGATGGAATTCACTCCTTCCCCGAAGCAGGGGTAAGTAGATAGATTTCTCCCTTAAAGGTTGATCTCGGGGTTTGAACGATGTGGCGTCACACACCTTCTCATGGCCCGAGAGGTGTCCACACATAGTAGGACTATGTTGTATTATTCATCTAATGGATCGATGGTACTTAAGGAGTTAGATATAACTATAGGGCCAAAACGGTAAATTGGCCTAACTGTACTTACAAGCATCTGTGAAGGATTATTGTACTGTTGATTGGTTATATCCAATGGACACAAAAATATATCTTTAGTAGAATGCCTGGTAGTTAACGGATGGTGGATCTTGTGGCTAAAGAGTTTAATCAGCTATTCACGTACCGTTGGAGCTTTGAGCTATAAGTCCATAAGGTCCCATTGCTAGCTCAATGGATTCATGTTGAGAATAAGTTTTTTGGTCAGTTTGCAGTGTTCAAATTGACAAGAGGGAATTCGATTATATATGATATAATTAAACTGGTTAATTATATATGATATAATTGACTTTATGTATGAGATACATTAATTGGAGGAAATTGGATATAAATATGATTTATATCTAGTGGAGGAGAAAACACTATGGTTGATATATGATATTAAACTATAGTTTAATGAATATAATATGATTATATTTATTATTTTATTTTGACAATAATGGGATAATTGTGCACGCCATTTTCTCCATATCCGTGCGTTAGTGGGAAGTTCCAATCGGTTTTCGTAACTGAATAATAAAATGAAAATTGTTTTATTTTGAAAGGATCACAGTTAATTTCTCACGAAGTGTTTGCTGCTCATCGCTTAGTAAACTGAGAGACTATACGATAGCTTGAATTTTACTACACGATCGCATACGCACGCGTCTATCTTCTAAACGATCGCCTACGTTTATCTAAACGATAGTCTAGCGCCCGAGCATTTACTAAACGATTGTATAGACCATCGCTGACTATTTCCTACACGATCGTGTACATTCTTCTAAACGATCAAACATTTTGTCTATACGATAGACTAAGCCTTCTCTGACTCGCTTGATCGTTGTATACGATTATTTTTTTTTCTCCCCTCCTCTACCAAATCTAAACAGAGCCCAAGGATTCTCACACCGAGAATACTAAAGGTTCCAAGTGATGGTGTCATCCCCATCTTCCTGTTGTTAATGTGGAGGTCGTTCGTGGTAGACTACCGTAGATTTGGTGAACGATAGCTTGACGTTCCAGCGAGAGCGAGAGCACCTGTTCCCTTGGAGAATGTGAGATTTGTTGAGAAGAAAAGTTCTTCAACTGGTAAGTTTTTCTTGTTCTTGTGTTTGTTAGTTTTAAAGCATGCCGGTAATTTACAGTATGATGCATATCTGTAGGTTTGAATGTAAAACAATGGTTTATATTAAAACTATATCGTATTATGTTTATAACCTATAATTTTAATATTTCATCTCATGAAACATATAAACCATAGCTCTTTTCTATTCTATGGCACTTAATGTAAATCTCATTTACATTAATCCTTCACTAGATGTATCTCATACATCACATCGAGCATATCATATATAATCGAATTACCTCTTGCCAGTTTGAACATTTCAAATCAACACCAAGAACTGATCCTCAACTTGAATTTATTGAGCTACCAAGGGGACCTTATGGATCTATAGCTTGAAGCTTCAACTGTATGTGAATAACTAATTAAACTCTTTAGTCATGGGATCCACCATCCGTTAACTTCCAAGCACTCTACTAAAGACCGACACTTGAACTTTCCTTACCACAGATATATTATGTGTCCATCTTAACCAATCAACAGTGCAACAACCCTTCACAGATTGCTCGTAAGTACAACTCAGCCAATAACCATTATGCCCTTGTAGTTACATCTACCTCCTTAAGTACCACTAATCCCTCCAATGAACATAAGTCATAGTCCTACTATGACTCAGTCCTCTTTTCCAAAGAGAAGCTGTGCTACTACGCTCAAGCCCCAGAATCAACCTTAAGGGATAAATCTATCTACTTACCTCTGCTTCAGAAAGGAGTGAATTCCATCTTGTGTAACTTAGTTCCCAGCTCCCAAATTAGACAAGTCCCCAAAAAGGTAGGCATGTTAAGTTGGCAATTTGGCCACTCTCACCCATACTAATCAAAGGACCACCATCAAAGGCAAGAGTTCCCATAACACTCAGGATTGAGGTCATGTCACCTATGGTCGTTTAGGTGAGATATAAGTCTCTAGTATTAATGGCATTATATACAGAGTCGAATAATCTCGTGGTTCGATCTTATCAAACTCTTTGTATAGGACACCCCTGCTCGCATGTCTCTACATGAATGGTTAGGATCTACCATCTGTAGTAGTTCACAACACTTGCAAACCACTACAAAGAGGGTCGAATCCGGAGTGTCACTAGAATGAGATATCCCTCTTTAATCCTTATCCTACAGACCTATTTAGGTTATCACATAAGGCATGATCCATTTGTATATCTCATATACATGCTTAAGTTTACATATAATAACCATGGAGTTTTGTTTATTAGATAGTAGTAAATGTCAGATGAAATAACTCTTATTTTATTCATAAGCAATGTGTATAAATTACAAACAACAAGACTCCAGGAGAATTAGGACACCAATCCCAACAATCTCCCACTTGTCCTAATGCCTCGGGAGACTAATATAAAATACAAGATAAATACATGTACAATATACAATAAACTAGGGCATACCCCAGTATCATCTCCCACATGCCCTAGACAAGATGTCACATGTCCAGCAGACCCAGACTTTCCAAGTGACCCTCGAACACTTTAACTGTGAGAGCCTTTGTAAAGGGATCAACAACGTTGTTCTCCGACACGATCTTTGTGACTATCACATCACCTCAATGCACAATCTCCCTGATCAAGTGGTATTTACGCTCTATATGGTTACCTCGATGATGACTCCGAGGCTACTTCGAATTTATCACAACTCCGTTTTTATCACAATAGAGAGTGATAGGAAAATCCATATTTGGAACAACTTCCAAATCTGCAAAGAATTTCCTCAGTCAAACAGCCTCCTTAGTTGCTTCACAAGTGGCTACATATTCAGCTTCCATAGTGGATTCCGTAATGCATCCTTGCTTGAAGCTTTGCCACACTACAGCCCCTCTATTCAGAGTGAACACTGACCCCGATGTCGATTTACGAGAATCTCCATCGGTCTGAAAGTCAGAGTTTGTGTATCCTGTAAGGATTAGATCCTTATCTCCATACATATAGTCCCTCGTTCTCCGAACATACTTGAGGATCGTCTTGACCACTGTCCAGTGATCCAATCCTAGATTGGACTGATATCGATTGACAATCCTTACTGCATAGCAAATGTCGGGTCTAGTACACAATATTGCATACATTAAACTTCCTACAACTGAAGCATAAAGAATCCATCTCATCTCCTCAACCTCTTGAGGTGTCTTAGGACACTGATCCTTAGACAATACGATTCCATGCCTGAAGGGTAACAAACACCTCTTAGAATCCTGCATCCTATACCTGATCAACATTTGATCGCTGTACGATGCCTGAGATAAGGCTAACCTCTTATTCTTTCTTTTGATCTTGATGATAGCATGCTGTAATTTCATTTTGTGCATAGCCTGTATCTTTCCGTTTCTTGATTGTAATTATGTAAGTTCATATATGAATGAAATTTAAAACGATCATTCCGCTGCTCATGAAAATCCTCATGTCCGATTTCCTTCACCAAGATGTTCACACTGTGAGGTTCATGTGGCACTTCGTGTTACCCTGGGAGTGACCTCCATTCGGAAAGAGTTTGCGTGAATCAAGATCAAGGTGAATGAGGGGAAGTTGTTCAATGGAAAATAAAATATATAATATATTGATTTCAATTCTCATTCCTAGAAAATTCCAACCGTGAGATTCGTGCAACACTTCGTGTCATCCTTGGAATGACCTCCATTCGAAAAGTGTCCGTCATGAGGTCAATATCAAAGTGAATGGGGGAAGTAGTTCATAGTAAGTGGGTGAAGGATATGTGTCGATGTATCCTGCAATCTCTTCTGTTGGCTTAGACCGTGAGATTCCTATGTTGTGTCTGCTTGTCGTCTTTAAGTTGACCTCGCTAGTCATTTAGCGACGGTTATCCCTTCAGGGTTTTAACATAAGATTTGGAACAACTCAAACTCCATAAATGGATAGGATTTCTAAAGTCATTTTCAACTTTGACTTTTCAATTTGGGAACATCGATGGGGTCGACTTCTAAGGTTTGAAAACAGAGGGTTACACTTACAGAATTACTAAAGTGTTAGTAATTTCTGACAAAAAACAGTAGCTAAAAGGCTATCGAAATATGAGTTATTATGGGGATAATATTTACTAAAAAATGTCTTATTGTAGTATCATTGCAAAAAAAATAATCTCGGGTACATTATTACTTTGCTAAAACTTTATTGGGTTTAAAAAGAAATTCACTCATAAAACTTGTTTATATTTTTCAGAATGACGAGTTCATTAGTACAATTTTTGACCTCTGATAAACTTATTGGGGATAATTATGCAACGTGGAAGTCGAACCTTAATACTATACTGTGATTGATGATTAACGGTTCGTTTTAACAGAGGAGTGTCCTCCCATTCTTGGCTCAAATGCAAACTGAAATGTTCGAGATGCATACGATAGAAGGATTGGAGCTAATAAGAAAGCCCGTGCCTATATTCTTGCCAGCATATCTGATGTCTTGGAGAAGAAACACGAGAGTATGGGTACTGTCAAAGAGATTATGGAATCTCTCAGTGGGATATTTGGACAACCGTCCTTTTCCCTGAGGCATGATGCTATCAAATACGTTTACAATTGCCGTATGAAAAAAAAGGGCCTCCATTAGAGAATATGTACTGGACATGATGGTCCATTTCAACGTAGCAGAAGTAAATGGGGATGTCGTTGACGAGAAGAGTCAAGTTGGTTTTATTCTAGAATCTCTTCTGAAGAGTTTTCTGTAGTTCTGTATGAAGTGCTCATGAATAAAATAGAATATAACTTGACTACTCTTCTAAATGAGCTACAGGCTTACTAGACTATGATGAGAGCAAAAGATCTGGAACCGGAAGTAAATATTACTACCGTTGAGAAGAGAGGAATGTCTTCCAAAAAGCCTGATATTGCTTCTTCTTCACAGACTAAGAGTATTCTAGTTAAGAAGAACAAAGGGAAAGGGAAAAAGAAACCCGCTGGTAAAAGAGGCAAGGCTAACACTACAGATAAATGAAAATGTTTCCACTGCAATGAAGAAGGGTACTAGAAGAGAAACTGCCCTCAATACCTTGCAGAGAAGAGGGTAGAGAAAGCAAAACAGGGAAACTAGTTCCTGAAAATTGCTTGTTGTACTTCAGTTGACCAGTGGGAGATGTTGCAGTTGCTGTCTGAAGATGATTTTATCTACTTTTGTTATTGTAATAAAAGTTATTTTGTCTCGTTATAAAGAACAGATTGTATAAATTTTTGTTGTACATGAAATGTTCATTAGCAAAATTTATGTTCGTTCTACTGCAAAGCAACTTCTGTTAGAAACAACCCAGTTAAAAGCCATTTGCAAATATTTAGATATTTAAAATGACTAGAAAAGTTCAAAGTGTACAAAACTTGTTAGGTAAAATAAAAATGAAATACTTTGATTGGATCAAAGTAATAGAAAGTTTGAGATTTCTTGGACTATTTGATAGAACATGAAATCAAGTAAAAACTTTCTACACTTAGTTGCCTTAATTGTTTTTCAACATCATTCCAATTTTAAGGTATTTTTGAAATTCTATATGAGATAAGGAAGACTCCTAAAAGCTATTTATGATATGTAAAAGTTGTTTACATAATTCACAAAACTGAAAAGATCGATATAAGTGTTAATATCAAACCATGTATTATTTGTTTTCATAAAAGCTTGCATTAAAACTGACATTGTAAACAAAAGTTGTTTCAGACAAGTCGGATGTGTCTTACTCAAAGAGTTGAGAGTACCTCGATGTTGTGGGAGGAATATATGACTTCCTAGCCATTATTGAGAAACAAGTGTTGTGAAAATAAGACGCATTCCTCATATAGTTTAATAAGAAGTTTGTTGTATACTAACATGTCTACAGCGATCCTCTCGGCTAAAGTGTTTGAGAATCTCCTAGTAAGACTAGGACTACGAGGTATATAACCTAGGGCAAGTAGGAGAAAAACCCATGGGTATGTGATGCCCTAGTTTATTGTATTTCTCTGTAAAATTCAAAAACTTAGTATTATATGTTACCACTGGAATTTTAGTCCAAGTGGGTGTTGTTCGGTTTTATGTCATAAAACTCGTGGTTTGGAAACAATAAAACTTATTCTGAAAAATTCAATAAGTTGTTAACGAATGAGGATTAATTCGGTGTAAAAAGTTTAGCCAATTAATCTCGGATCGTTGGAGCCCCTGATCTGTGAAGGAAATCAAACACGAGGATTTCCATGAGAAGCAGAAGGATCGTTCCAAATTCCATTCAAGTTAAACATAAACAATCACAGTCTTAAAACAGAAACTAACAGGTCATGCACAATTAGAAATTACAGCATGCTACAATAGAATCAAAGGATAGAGTATGCATACCTTTGAAGAAATATTCTTCACGAATCCCTCGATCAATGTCCAAGTGCCCAAGAATAGCATTGCTCGAACGCAATGACCGGAACAAAGCACGAACATAATGAACGAAACCTCCATGAAACCAATCGAGTCTAACTTGATACACGAATTGAGTGAGGACACCACTACAATGGTTACCTTGGTATTCTCGGTGTGAGAATCCAAGAGTTATGGGCTCTATATGATCTTGGCTTGAGGAAGAGACTAGAGGACAACGATCGTGTACATGATCGAGCAAGTGGGAGATAACACAGTCTATTATATAGACGATGTGCTCGATCATTTAGTAAATGGCAGCCTATCGTATAGACTTGGCCACTCGATCGTTTAGCTACAATCAGCTAATGAACTATCGTATACTCAAAGCTCCACAATCATTTAGTCTTTGTCAGCTATCGCTTAGTGAAACACTTTCACTTGATAGCTTATTAATAACAGGCAGAAATGCACGTTATTACAGTGCTAAGTTATAAAACAATGCAGGTTTGCGTTGATAAAAATATATAAGATTGCGTCTAAAAAGCATTAAGTTCACAATATTGTGGTCGCATGCATCCATCACATTAAAAAAGTTAACTTATGTATTTTTATGCAGAATATGCGTTGACGCAAGGCGAAAAATGCGATCCAAAGAAATTAACGGCCGAATGCATCAAAAGATTGCATTACCGCAAGGCTATGCGGTCATTTGCGCTCGCAAATATCTGCTCAAGAAGGTTGTTGCATAGAGTCGGCGTAACTTGGTGGGCGCATCTGGGAGAAAAGCGTAATAAATCACGATGGGACAGAAAGTTGATGATGGTCGATTTCGAATTAAGTTGACAAGTCGTTAATGAACTATTGTAGCAAGTACACTAAACTTTTCGGTGACAAATATTCGACGCATCAGACAGAGAATTAATGCCATCCCATTAGTGCAATCATAAGAGAGAAAAAGCCTTTCACCCCGAAGCTCTATAAATACTCGAGGCCACATTCAGTGAAGGAGTTCGACAATTAGATAATTTTCCCTTAGACAGAAGTAGCCTTGTTCATAGTTTTTCTTTTGCATAAAAGGCGGAGCGAGAGAAGGGAAGAGACACGGGAAGATCGCTTTGGTCAGCTCGAGAGAGAATCCATAAGGCGTGGAAAAACAGAGAGAGGACTGACTCTTGCGAGAGCAAGATTATCTTTTGAGCAGAGTAGAGAACAGTGTAAAAGCCTTGGGAAGCAAGAGATTGCTACCAGGCTCTTTATTCTTATTCCATATTGTTATTCTGTATTTCAACTCTATATCTATAAAATGGAACTTGCTTATCTACATCTGTTCATTCTCTTAACAGCACGCATGAGTAGCTAAATCTATCAAATGGGTTGAGAAGAACTTAGCTAACATGACCTAGGATCTTCATTGCATGTGATCAACTTAGCTAACATGAGAGAGTCTAAAGAAAGAACTTGAGACTTGAGAGAGCTAGGTTAGAATCTAGACTTGAGAGAGCAAGATTAGAACTGCATAAGCAAGAGATAGGGACTTAGAGATAAGCTTTTTTTTCTAACATGCATCGCATGCACCCTAGAGATAGGTTATGGTATTATGCGGTCGCCTTGTATGTGTGAATGTCATTCGTCATCGCATAAACAAAAATAGAGACTTATGTGTATGTCCTATAGACTTTATCGCATATATCACATGCGTTCTAAAACTAGAAGCTGTAGCATTTGCATTGAGAGATGATTTGCTATTGTATGTGTGTTGCATGATTGCATAACATGAACGTAATCCTAGAAAGTGTTAGCTGAACCCCTTCTCAACCCGTTTCTCGCATATTCATCGCATCTTCTGTATAATTAACTCTTTTCTTAACTCAACCGCATAATTTTATACCGTAAACAACAACCCAACAACTTTTTTATTTTATTGGTTACTGCAAAGCAATCTTAAAAATTATTTCTGCATATTGTTTTACTTAGTCCCTGAGTTCGACCCTGGACTTACCAGGAAACTCAGCAGGATTTCTACTTGGATTCTGCTGAGAAACTTGTTGCACAATGCATTTTCCATCACTGAAATCTCCTTTTATTATTTCACTGCAAATTCCCTTCATTATTTCACCGCATAAAATAACACATCAAGTTTTTGGTGATGTTGCCGGAGACTTCAGAAATTCAGTGTGCTAATGGTAATGTTTTCTGATTTCTTTGCAGATTTCAATCTCTGATGAATTACAACCCAGAGATTGAAAGAACGTTCCGACGAAGATTGAGAGATAATCGCCAACAACAACAACTAGAGAAAGACAACATGGCGGAACAACCTGGAAATGGAGCACCAAATGAAAAAAGCGTCATAGCGAATCCCATCCTATTGGCGAACGATCGTAATAAGCCCATTCAGAACTATGCATCGCCCAACCTCTACGATTTCTCCCCAGGAATCATGAGGCCTGCGCTTGATGGATCGAGATTCGAAATGAAACCGGTGATGCTGCAGATAATCCAAACTGCTGGAAAGTTTGGAGGAAGGCGTAGTGGGGACTCGCACGCCCATCTTCGGAGCTTCATAGAAATCTGCAACACTTTTGTGTTCCCGAATATTTCTACCGAAGAAGTTCTACTAACTTTGTTTCCATTTTCGTTGTGTGGTCAGGCTCGAAAATGGGCGTACTCTCTCGAACTGGGGGAGATTACTTCTTGGGAATAAGTTGTTGAGAAATTTATGAAGAAATATTTTCCACCAACTGAGAATGCTAAGAGAAGGAAATTAATAACCAATTTTGAACAGGACATGGACGAAGCACTCAGTGATGCTTGGGTGAGGTTTAATAGGCTGGTAAGAGACTGCCCGCACAACGGATTATCAGATAGCTTACAAATGGAGATATTTTTATCATGGATTAAACCCTGGAGGGTGCTAGATAAAACGTATGATGAGGCCAAAAGCATCCTTGATCGCATCTCTAAAAATCACGAGGACTGGAGAGAGAGCGATCAAAGATTGAAAATAAAGGATAGTGACGCAAACAGTGGTGCTATCGCATCACTTCAAAGTCAGATGACTGCGATGATGAACTTGATACAGGGAATCGCAATCAATAGCCCAACAACGCATAGCGGCAGGTAAACGACGCAATCAACCAAACGATCGCAAGGTGTGTTACTTGCGATGAAGGACACGCAATGGAAGAATGCCCACAAAACCCACAGTCAATTTATTTTGTGAAGAACAACCCATTTTCCAACACATACAACCCCAGGTGGAGAAATCACCCCAACTTTGCATGGAAAAATCAACAGCAAAATTTCCAATTAGTGGCGCAAAAAGAAGGGCCACCCGGATTTTTCCCGCGACGCAACAATTAGACAAGTAATCAAGCCAGCAGTTTACAGGCATCACAATCTTTCTCTTTGGAAAGTTTGTTGAAGCAATATATTGAGAAGAACGAAACTATGCTTCAAAACCAAACGACGTCTATCCGCAAGCTGGAAATACATATAGACCAGATTGCGGGCGAACTCAAGAACAGACCGCAAGGGGCCCTGCCGAGTTCAACGAAACTCCCACGTAACCCAAGGGGTACGGGTAAAGAGCAGTGTCAAATGGTGACATTGCGGAGTGGAAAGACTGTGGTAGTGGAGAAGAAAAAGCCTAGCCGGACTGTTCCAATTGCGCTAGAACCAGAGATTACGGTGACTCGAGAAGAAGAAGGAGAAAAAGAAGCGATAGAGCCAGAGATTGCGTCCACCTCAGAGCCAAAAGAACAGGGGACTGTGAGAGTACAATTGCCAGAAAGAAGAAAAATGATGAGGTACACTACCAACACTTCATGAATATGTTAAAACAATTGCATATTAATATTCTGTTCACTGAAGCAATTGAGGAGATGCCCGCATATGTGAAGTTTCTAAAGGATATGGTGACAAAGAAGAGAGGCACTAGTAAGTTCGCCACGGTGGCTTTGACGTAGAGCTCAAAATCTATAATCCCACTGAAGATGCACGATCTTGGGAGTTTACTATACCTTGCTCCATTGGAGGATTGTACATCGAGCAAGTGCTATAAGATCTTGGAGCCAGCATTAACCTGATGCCTCTGTCAATTTTCAAGCAGCTGAATGTGGGGCAACTTGCGCCCACGACCGTGACTCTCCAATTAGCGGATAGATCTCTGATGCATCCGAAGGGGAAGGTGAAGGACGTGCTGGTTACAATCGACAAATTTATATTGCCAGCAGACTTCATCATCTTGGACTACGAAGCAGACAAAGATGTGCCCATCATTCTGGGGTGGCCATTTTTATCAACCGGTCGTGCCCAGATTGATGTGCACAAAGGAGAGATCACCTTGCACGTGAATGGATAGAAAGCTCGAGTTTGACATTATTCGAGCCATGAAATATCCTGACGAAGAAGACCTTAATGAATCCGACGATGAACAAAGTTTGAATTAAGAAGAGAAGTCTGAAGATGAAAACGAAGATGAGGATGCGATCGCATCCATTGTTGCATGAAATGTGATCACAGAAAAAACAAACAAGGTAGATGATATGATCGCAAATGAATGAAGAAAGAAAAACAACACAACTGTCCTTAAAACAACCACCAATAATAGAGTTGAAGACCTTCCTAACCACCTAAAGTATGCGTTTCTGGGGCAGAATGAAAAGCTACCGGTAATCATTTCCTCTGCACTTAATGAAGACCAAGAGAATGCGTTGCTGAGCATTCTGAGAAAATATGTAAAAGCAATTGGCTGGAAGCTCGCAAACATTCGAGGAATTAGCCCCGCATACTGTATGCATAGAATTCGTCTCGAAGAAAACCACAAAGGATCGATCGAACATCAGCGCAGACTCAACCCTGCGATGAAGGAGGTTGTAAAGAAGGAGATAATCAAGTGGTTAGATGCGGGCATCATCTATTCAATAGTAGACAGCACGTAGATCAACCCCATGCAGTGCGTGCCGAAGAAAGAAGGGATGACGGTAGTCCCTAATGCAAATAAAAAGCTGATACCGCAAAGGACCGTCACCGGATGGCGTATTTGCATGGACTACCGCAAACTAAATACGGCAACGAAGAAAGATCATTTCCCTTTACCTTTTATTGAATAAATGTTGGATCGTCTGGGTGGAAATGACTTCTACTACTTTTTGGATGGGTATACCAGTTATAATCAGATCATGATTGCTTCTGAAGATCAAGAAAAGACCACATTCACCTGCCCATATGGAACATTTGCTTTTCGCCCATGCCGTTCGGACTTTGCAATGCGCTGAGCACTTTCCAAAGGTGCATGATGGCCATCTTTTCAGAATATCTCGAAGACTCTGTAGAAATATTCATGGACGACTTCTCTGTATATGGACACACATACGAAGTCTGCCTTGACAAGTTGGAGAAGATATTGAAAAGATGTAAGGAGACGAACCTCATGCTTAATTGAGAGAAATGCCATTTTATGGTGAAGGAGGGCATTGTGCTAGGGCATAAGGCATCTAGGGACGGGTTGGAGGTGGACAAGGCAAAAATTGAAGCAATTGAAAAGCTCCCACCTCCAACGAATGTAAACGCTGTTAGGAGCTTCTTGGGACATGCCAGATTTTACAGACGTTTTGTTAAGGACTTTTCAAAGATAGCATGACCACTAAGAGCATTGATGGAGGCCGATAGAAAATTTGACTTTGATGACAATTGCCTCAACGCATTCATGATTTTGAAGAATGCATTAACGATCGCGCCCGTGTTGATCGCATCAGATTGGAAACTTCCCTTTGAATTAATGTACGACGTGAGCGGTTATGCGATGGGAGCAGTGCTGGCGTAGAAGAGAAAAACAATACTGCATCCCATCGCATATGCGAGTAAGACTTTGAATCATGCTCAAACTAACTACATTACCACAGAAAAAGAGTTGCTTGCGGTAATATTTGTGTTGGAGAAATTCATAGCATATTTGCTGGGAATAAAAGTACTTATCCACACTGACCACTCGGCGATAAAATATTTGATGACAAAGAAGGACACGAAGCCGAGGTTGATTAGGGTTCTCCTCCTCCAGGAATTCGATATGGAAATAATTGATCGCAAGGGGACGGAGGACCAAGTTGCGGATCATTTATCCAGATTAGAAAATCCAGAGATTGACTGCAATCAGTCATAAGCGAGCGCAATGTTCCCAGATGAACAACTATTTCAAATTGAAGAATTTCCATGGTACGCAGACGTGGTAAATTATCTGATTTGCGAGCAATTTTCTGAAGATTATACCGACCACCAAAAGAGACGGCTCAGGCATGAATGCAGATCATATTTTTGGGATAAGTCAAATCTGTATAAGAGGGGGTCAAACCACTTATCCATGAGTTCTTTCTGAATAAGGCAATCCTTTAAATTTAGGAAAACATTTTTCTTTTCATCTTACGGTTACCATAAAACCACCAATAACCTCCCACTTAATCAGTTATTAGAGAAAAAGAAATTAATTATCATATAATTAATAAATTATAAATAAATATGACAACTAACTTACCATATTATATTTATAACCTATAGTTTTAATATTTCATCTCATGAAACATACAAACCATAATTCTTTTTCTATTTTATGGTACTTAATGTAAATTATATTTACATTAATCCTCCACTTGATGTATCTCATACATCACACCAATTATATCATCTATAATTCCTCTTGTTAATTTGAACACTTCAAACTAAGCCCAATAACTGATTCTCAACTTGAATCCATTGAGCTACTAAGGGGACCTTATGGACTTGTAGCTTAAAGCTCCAATGGTACGTAAATAGCTGACTAAACTCTTTAGTCACAAGATCAACCATCCGTTAACTACGAGGCACTCCACTAAAGACGACAGTTGCACTCTCCTCACTACAGATATATTTCTGTGTCCATATCAACCAATCAAAAGTGCGATAACCCTTTACAGATCACTCGTAAGTACAGTTGGGCCAATTTATCGATTTGCACCTGTAGAACTCCTTAAGTATCACTGATTCCTCTAATGAACAATAAGTCATAATCTTACTGTGACTGGGTCCTCTCTTCCAAAGAGAGGGTGTGGCCACTATGTTCAAGACCTAGAATCAACCCTTAAGGGAGCAATCTATCTACTTACCCCTGTTTCAGGGAAGGGGTGAATTCCGTCTTGTGTAATTGAGTTCCCAACTCCCCAATCAGAAAAATCCCCAAAAAGGTAGGTTTGTTGAGTTGGCAATCTGGCCACTCTCATCCATACTAATCAAAGGGCCGCCCTCATAGGTAGGAGTTCCCAAAATACTTAGGATTAAGGTTATGTCACCTATGGTCGTTTAAGTGAGATGTAAGTCTCAATTATCAATGGAGTTATATAAAGAGACGAATCATCTCGTGGTCCGGTCTTATATAAAATCTTTGTGTAGGACACCCCCGCTCACATGTCTCCACATGAATGGTCAGGATCGAACCATCTATAGTAGTTCACAACACTTGTAAACCTTTACAAAGCGGGTCGTATCCGTAGTATCACCAGGATAAGGTATCCCTCCTTTATCCTTATACTACAGACCTTTTAGATTATTACTTAAAGCATGATCCACTTGTATATCTTATATACATGCTTAAGTTTACATACAATAACCATGGATCTTTGTTTATTGGATATGAGTAAATGCACATAAAATAGCTCTTATTTTATTAATAACAATGTGTACAAAGTTTACAAACTACGAGACTCCGGGAGAATTAGGACACCAATCCCAACAAATATGTAGGTTCACGAGGTCCCCCTACTAGCTCACAAATGGATTAGCTTTGGAGTAGCGTGATAACTTAATTTGAAGCGTTCAAATTCGAATTAAGAGAATTAGTCATTATATATGATATAATTATACGTTTAATTTTGGAATTAAACGAAATTGGAGAATCAATTAATATTTAAATATGATTTAAATATTAAATTCTTGAATAGGGATTCATGGTGGTGGAATTAGTGTTAAATTAATTTAATATTTGATATTGAATTAATTAGAATTCATTAATTTTTTTAATTAATTATTNTTTAAATATTAAATTCTTGAATAGGGATTCATGGTGGTGGAATTAGTGTTAAATTAATTTAATATTTGATATTGAATTAATTAGAATTAATTAAATTGTTTAATTAATTATTTATTATTAATTTTATTAGAAAATTAATTATTGAATTAATTTTGTAAAATTAATAAAGATTTCATTTTTGAAAATAAAAATTTATTTTAGAAATCAATTAGAAAATCAAAATTGAAAAAAATGGAGAATGCAAAATCTCAAAAGTGGGTTTTTCCACTTTCAAACCAACTAGCTCACGCATATTCCACCATAATCTTGAGTCAATCTTCCAAGCATGAATTGCAATACATGCAGCAATGTTATTTGCATGATTGTCATGCAATAAATAAAGAAGATTGAAATGGAAATCGAGCATGCACTCGAGTTGATTTTAGCAAAAAATCTCTCTAAGTTGAAGAAGAGTCTTCAGCTGATAAACCATAACCTCTTCTACATTTTCTCTCAATTCAAGCTTATTTCGAGTCCCACAACTCAATCTAAGGCACCAAGAGGATAGTAGGGAAGGCCTTGAGGTGGTTCACAAGTTGATTTGGAGAATATTTGCAGCTGGATTCAAGTTTCAAGTGTTTCTTTAAAGAAATGTCATGAAACCTTATTATTGGTTTATGATCATGCTTAATTTAAAGCCAAAATTAATGAATTAGAATGCTTAATGATCCGTTTTTCTTTCGTTGTGTGTTTTCTAACTCTAACATGGTTGTGGTTATAATGAGAATGGTTTTGATTATTATAGGCCGGAAAAGGAGAGGAAAAATATGCGTCATATGCTATGCGTTGATCTCCATGCGTCAATGGTCATGCGTTGGACTAGAAAATATTCAATATGCGTTTAAGCATGTAAGCGTTAACCATACGTTCCTGTCACAAGTTTTCTCACTTTCTTGCCAAGTATAATGATAACGCAAGTTTCTTAGGGTGATCCGAGGTCGAACACAGGGACTTGTAACTCAACAATGTTTGTGAAGTAATACATTTGAGGCGATGAATAAAAGTAAAAAGATAGAAGTTAATGGATTATACGCTACTCCTACTCCTAACTAAACAAATTGAGCAATGGAAGTTTAACTATGAGAATTGGAAGAGATGCAGCAACTGTTAACACATAATAAGGTTCATTATGTTAGGTCTCTCGAGTAATCCCAACTCGCCACACTAACGCATCGCACACCTCTCGGTGGCCAACCGCATGCCTATATCTCTATAATGCATGGTTGCATCGAGCATAAGATTGTGCTTATCTCTAGGAACAAAGCTTACTTTGCTTTAGTGTGTTCCACTACTCACCTTCTCAGGTAGTTAGTTGCGGCTAATCAGCTCATAGACGAGCATTGCGGCAGCTCATAGACAAGCATTACTACCGCCTCACACCAAGCGAAGAAGATTAACTCACTATACTCTCGCAATGCACACCTCTCGGTAGGTTGCTAAATGTGTCCTATCTCTAGGCAACATAACTGAGTTTGCGACTACCTTAGATAACTAAGCGATGAATGTAAATGATGATAAAGAAGAAAATGATGAAGAATATGGAGCTGTAGGAACTAAGAGATGCATTGATTACAAAATGTATTAATGTCTTAAGCCAAAATATAATATAATACAGAGATAAGAGGAGAAGTGGAAGGCTAGATGAAAACAATCTCTTGCTTTTCATCCGAAATGCGTCAAAGTTGCTGGTGGTGCCATGGATGGATGGTGGAGAATTCTCTCTCGAGCACTATCTCCGGCATAACTCCGGTCGTCACTCGGAAGGGGCTGTGGAGGTGGAGAATCCTTAAAGAGTGTTTACTCATGATCTCATATATGATCACAAGGATCTGCCTTAAGGCAGAAGCTCGGATGATTTGAAGTGAAGATTCAAGGTGTTATTTATAGAGCTCAAATGCTGACAGCATTGTTGATTGCATTCTGACTCATTGTTACCTTTGTCGTGATATGGGCAATGTCATCATCACCTTATCTTGTTGATACTCCCAAGGTATGTGTTCATGCTTGTTTCTCCCAAAGTACCAACACATTCCACCCACCTTGTGATCAACCTACTATCACGGTTATTACTCTATAGTTGCAACATCCATGCAATGAACTTGTCTTTTTGAAGATTAACACATGCGATCAACTTTTACGATGGTATGAGATCAACGCATGCGACCGATTCCTACAATTGCTACAAAATAGACATTTTGACGGGGTATAATGCATGATATAGGGTTAGCGAGGATTTTTAGTGCTGGTCGATGCAAGCTCACTTTTTCACATGAATTCTTGGTATTATTGACGCATAATCTGCTTATTAGTCCTCATAATTCTAAGTAAAATGCTACAATAGCTTGTATTTCTACAAGCTATCAATTATGTCGATGGCTCATGTTGTACTGATTGAATCCAGGTGGATGCCCTTTGTATACTTGCTACTAATGTACATTTTTCTGCCCAGACTGTTCTTGATTTCCTTTCTAAGAGAAGTTAGGGTGATTTTTCCAACCTAGATTATACGTATTGCTAAATAGGTTATTATGAATGGAGAAAACTGTTTAAGGGTCATGAGAGCAAACTTCAACAGAGTGAGGTTCTTCGCATTGTACACAACTCAGCCCCACCACCTGAGTCATGGTGTTAAGCCAATCAACGTTCTTGTTCAAAGCACCATGATTTATGGCCATGGTCTTAGAAGGGAAGTGACAGTGGCCATTTGGGCGGCTAACGAGCTTAGCGCATTTGACTGCACGATTGCTCCTTCCATCTTACGTCTATCAACATTCCGGTTTTTGTATCCATCATCCATCCAAATCGTCTTAGCCTCGGTGTAAGTCTTGTCCACAAGGCCTTTTGTAGTAGAGGCATCAACCATCGATTGTGAAGGTCTATTCAGCCTGTTATAAAAAGTCTCCATCAGTATACAGTCAGGGATGCCAATGTTCAGGAAGTTACAAACAAGTTGCCTAAGTCGGGCCCACGCAGCATTCAAAGTTTCTGAGTCTCCTTGTTCAAAATTCACGATGTCCTGCCGTTTTCTTGCGTTAAGGGCTGGAGGGAAGAACTTCTTTATAAATCATTCAACTAACTGGTCCCAAGACATAATTTCATTCGGCTCCAAGGAATAGGCCCATTTCTTGGCCTCATCATGTAAGGAAAAAGAGAGAGCTCAATTCCATTCGACATTACACCAGGAATAGATAATGTATTACACATTTCTATAGAGCTTGTTAGGTGGGCGTGAGGGTCTTCACCCTATATCCCTCCAAACTACCCTGCAGTTTGAATCATCTGAAGCATAATTGGCTTAATCTCGAACCTTACATTCTCTTCGATGGTTGGCCGCATAATACCAGATAAAACATCGAATATATTCAGGGTCACATAGTTCCTCATGGGAATGTTGCGATCTGCGGCCAGAAAAATAGGATATTGCTGACCTTGCCCAAATAATTTGTTTTCTCTAGCCTGGTTATTCGGGTTGTTGTTGGCCATGTTCCTTCTTCTTTCATTTCTTCTTTGTCAGTGACAAAAATTTCTCTTGATTTCAGGGCCAATATTGAATTCAAGTTCAATACCCATACTCATATATTGTTGCTCCTTGTTGCTTAAGTTAGCAATACATCTAAAAATCAAGAGGTGCCTGCAAACACAAAACCAAACAAACAATCAGTTGCCAATTCCCCGACAACGACGCCAAAAAACTTGATACTTTTGAAATCAGTTCTAAACTTGTTGTGATTATGTGATCTGGTGTACACTTAAGCTCAATGGACAATGCGCTAATGTATGCAAGTATGCACTCCTATCACAAGTTTTCTTGTGACTTGCCATGCACAAGAAGGTCACAAGTTTCTCGGAATGATCAAAGGTCAAACACGAGAAATTTGTAATTGAGATATTTGCACGATAATATGTTCTGCGACGAAAACAATGTACGATAAAGGGAGAAATCATGCGATAAAAACTATGTTATTTCTATCTAAACAAACTAATAGCATATAGAAACTTAATTTGAGAATGTTGTGATAATCAGTAGCTTTTGACATGTGTAAAAATGAATGGAGAAGATAGGGTTTGGGGTAAGCCAATATCAAGTCCCTAAGTTGACAACAAGATTAATCTAGGATTGCATCATTCGTTCATTGCACACCTCTCGGTGGCCAGCCACATTTGTCACATCTCTATGACGCATGAATGATGTTGTTAGTCATAAGGTTAATTCTATCTCTAGAACCACTTCTTACTTTGCTTAGTGAGTTCCACAACTACTTACCCTCTCGGGTAGTTGATTCATAGGAAGATTTGAAGAGGGGCATCCCCAAATGGAAACAACATGTGATACATGGGGGGAATCAGTATTAATACCTAATAAAACTGATTTCTGCAAGTTTACTTTTAAACCAGAAGCTTGTTCAAATACTTTGATGATGTAGAAGAGGATTTTGAGCTTTTCTCCCTTAGCCACATAAAATAAGAATATGTCATCCGCAAATAGGTGTGAAATGTATAGATCGCCATTGCCCATAGTGAAACCTTTAATCAAGTTCTTCTTGTTTTGATAATGAGGTTGGAAAGGTAGTCTATGGCAATTAAAAAAAGAAAAGGAGATAAGGGATCTCCCTATCGGATTCCTCTGGTCGCTTAGATATAACCTTTAGGCCTGCCATTGATCAATATAGAATAGTTAACCAAAGTATGCACGTATGAATCCATCCAATCCAGCGATTGTTAAAGCCTTTTAGCCTCAAGACTGCTAGAAGAAAGTTATCGTTGATCTTATCAAATGTTTTCTCGATTTCAAGTTTGATAATCAAGCTCTTATGCTTTTTGCATCTCCAATAGTCAACAATTTCATTCGCGATCAAAATGGGATCTGTATTTTGTCTCCCACGTACAAAAGCAGCTTGGTTAGAAGCGACCGTATCAGGGAGAAACAGCTTTGAGCACTCAGCAAGGACTTTCACAATAATTTTGTAGAGACCGGTGGTCAGACTTATAGGTCTAAAATCAGAAACAAT
Source organism: Benincasa hispida (assembly GCF_009727055.1). Classification (NCBI taxonomy): domain Eukaryota; kingdom Viridiplantae; phylum Streptophyta; class Magnoliopsida; order Cucurbitales; family Cucurbitaceae; genus Benincasa; species Benincasa hispida. The sequence continues at coordinate 87,999,104 of NC_052349.1, read as the reverse complement.
TTGGGGGCTGGCTTTTTTGGAAATGAGAGCTATTTATGTGGCATTGATAGATTTGATGATGATGCTATTCTAGAAAAGATCTTGGAACAAGTTCATCAAACCAGTTTTGAAGATGTGCTAGTATTTTTTTAAAGAATTCAATGGTAAAACTGTCTAGACCAAGAGTCTTATTTGTTCCCATAGCCTTGATGCTTCTATATATTTCACTTTCATCAAATGTGGCTGTAAGATTATCAGCCTGTGAAGGGCTTATTGAATGTTAGTCAACATTACAACCATATAGCTGCAGTTGCTATTTTCAGTGTATATATTAGTGAAATAATCAATAAAAGCCTTTTCAATAGAGGGATCCATATAATTTCTTTCACCATTAGAGCTTTGTATTTCAGAAATGAACTTGAATCTTCTCCTAGCCAAGAAAGTCTTATGAAAAAAAGCAGTGTTTTCATCTCCCTCTTTAACCATTTAAATTTGAAAAGTTGGTACCATTTTCTAGCTTCAAGGGCAACAAGGTCTTGCAGATCCACCTTAAGTGCAATACGTTGGTTATAGTCTGCCTCTGTAATAATTCTATCATCTTCCAGAGCATCAGTAAGGGAGATTTTCTTTTCAATCTCGACTGTTTGCTCAAATTGTTTTGTTCCATGATTTACAACGTTGGGATAAAGATTTTAGGCGTCTCATGAAAGCAAAACCAGGGTGCCCAGTACTTTGTACATTCATTCGACCATATAGTTTTATCTCATGGGTGAAAGATTTGTGTTCTAACCATCTATTGTCAAATTTAAAAGGACAGGGTCCCACTTTAGGGAATTTGACTCCAAACATAGAGGAAAATGGTCTGAAGTCCTAAGAGCGAGTCTGCGAACTTGATGCACTTGGAACTTAGTCAGAATCTATCAATTTTGAACAGGAGCAGATCTTTCCTGAGATTAGACCAAGTATATTTACCATTCAGTTGAGGTGGTTCTATTAAGTTTGCACTATTTATCCAGGTATTATATTTTCTCATGGTTCATCTAGTAGGATTCGGAGAGGTTGTCTCATCTGACCATATGTAAACATTGAAGTCTCCCCTCAAAAGCCAGCATGGTTCACAAAAATTTGCACGGTAGATAGCTCTTCCCAGAATTCAGCTCTTTTACTTCTAGAAGTCGGGCCATAAACCCCCGTCAACCACAAAAAAAGACCATTAGTCATCTTAATTTGAACAGAGAGAGTAAATCTTCCTTCCAAGTCATCTATCACTTCATGGGACAGAGAATCCCACAAGATGAGAATGCCACCATCAGAACCTTCAGCTTTTAAACAAGCCAAACAATGCATATAGAGCTCAAAATCGATTTTATCAGTAAGGTAGTTTTGTTTCAAACAGAATAACAAACTCAGGACTAGATGTCGTAATAATGTCCTTTATAATGGCTCTTTTAGAAGGAGAGCCAAGGCCTCTTACATTCCAAATAAGGATCTTCATTTATCAATTGAAAGCCCCTGGTTTTTCCTATCATTGATTTTTGAGAAATTTCATTTGAGAGAGTAATAATAGGGATAACAAAAGATTATTGTCAATGAGCCATCTATTGAGATGCTGTTTGAAGGAGTCATCATCCTTAGACCCTGTCGAGAGTTCCTGCCTCTTTTCTTTTCCATCATCCTCTGTGTCATCATCGAGATTGTCAGACATGTTCTGTCAATAACGTTTACATCTTCATTACTATCGATAATCTCATGTTTTTTGTATCAGTTGTTCTGTCAATAACATCGGCATCTTCATAGTATCGACAATAGGGTCTGGTAATGGAGTGTCTTCAGGACTAGAAACCAGACAGCCCATCTTGTCAGTGGAAGGAGAAGCTTTATTCAGATCTATGTAAATTTGATCGATCTCTATAATTCTATTCAGTGAGGATGAACCACCTATTTCTGTACTCTGAATTAAGCCTTTTTTTCAATTTCACCTGTGAGGGGCTGATCTGTGTCTATGTGCCCATTGGGTTCCCGGTCATCATTTGCCGATATCCTTTTTTGTCTGTTTCTTGGGCTTTTTCCAACCAACCCCCGTAGCGTTTTTTTTTTTAAGGAGGAGATATTTCAGTCATGTAATGAAATACCTCGTAGCCGGGGATTAGCTTTGGAGTTGCATGTAGCTGAGCGAACCATTTTTCAAACTTGACGTTATAAGGACCCACCGTGACCCATCATTTGTTCAAGCAAAGAAGTCTAGCCTAATCTCTTCTCGGATTGAAATTACAGCCTTATCTGCATGAAAGGGATTAAACGCACCGATCGATTCATTTGATTCCCAAAGTGCTTCCATAATTTTCACCCAATCATCGTGAAAGCAACGTCTAGTAATGATAATCATATTGGACCATTTAAAATTTTCTTCATCTTCAAATTGATGAGAAGTAAAATCCCTTCTGTCTAAATAATCGAAATATGATAAGGTAGATGATGTAGATTGGTCTGTTGTGGCTATCGAAGGAGATAGCATTTAGTCTGTGTTGATTTAGAGTTGGCTTGGGTGGTGGAGCAGGCTTACAATTTTGTTTCAAATCATCCTCTTTGTAGATGAAATCTTTAAAGGTGTCCATATTAATTCATTTTCGCTTTTATTTTATTGTTTTCCTAATTTTCTATTTGAAAAAAAAAATTATATTAGTAGTTCTTTTCGTTTTAATTTCCTACTAAAAAATCTTAACGAGCATTAGCAAATAAATTTCAAAATAAGGATTTTTATTTCTTAAACTGTTTTTTAATTTTTATTTCTTTTTATTTTTAAGAATATAAAAATATTTCTACAAAGTAAGTGGAGTAATAAAGAAAGTAAAAGCAAATGGTTTTATTAATGTGGCTTTTACTATTGAATGGGTTTTAAGAATTTGATTTCAATTTCTAGTAATTTTATTTCTCCAAGATTGCACCCAACAAAAGATTATAACGAAATAGGGGGAAAAAACATGGTACAAAAGGTACAGAAATAGATTACAACTATTAATGACAAAATTTTCTTCATTAAAATATATTCTTCCTTAAATATTCCAAGTTATCGGAAAAGAATAAAAATTGAAAATTACCATTTTCTAGAACAATGTTTAAAAAGTTCTTAATTTTCTTTCGTGAACATGACATTTCTATATGTTAAACTAGAAAAATTATTAAATTACAAAAATTAAGCTAAAATATCTATCTTTGCCCTATATTTTAGAATTTATTCTATTTTATCCTCTATACTTTTAATAAATTTTAAAATTGGTCTTTCTAGCTGGTTTATGGTTAATTTTTTTTTGTCAAAAAACGTTATTAGTCTTTCCTCTATGAATTTGAAATATATATTTCTATTAAATTTTTTCTTGATTAAAAATTAGTATAATTATTTTAAATAACAAAACCAGTTTAAATATTTTAAATATAGCAAAATATTACCATTTATCAGTAATAAACATTCATGGACATTCATAGACATCTATCAGTATCAATGATAGAAAGTCTACCAATTTTTATTTGTTTATCACTGATAAATAATAACATTTTACTATATTTAAATAAAATGACTCATTTTCCTATATTTTATAACAACTCTAAAAGTTATTATTATTTACCAAATTCGATGAAATTTTACCGTCAAACTACCATCGATGACTAGTTATGATAAATAAGTCATATATTACATTTAGCTATAATTTCAAAAGCATGAATGCAAAATGATAATTTTACCAAATTATTATTAACTTTATTTAACTATATTGGAAAAAAAAACACATATATCTATCTTTGATTGAAATGACAAAAGAACAAAGGAATAAATTCTCAGCTTGAACTCTCAACTTCGAATTAGTTTCATGCTTCTAATTAATTGAATTTCATCCAAAATATCGATGGTTAATCAGAAATATAATAACAATTTTATATTTTTATATATATCTAGAAAGGTAATTACAATTAATTAGTGCAAATTAACTTTGATATGAATTTGTCATGGTAATTGACCTTCATCTGCTTTCACATATCCTTGGATTACAACGGTTAAATTATAATTTATAACTCATTCAACAAAAAATATCTAAAGAAATTACTAAAATTGTCAAAAAGAAAGAAATTTCTAAGAAATTACTCAAGTCCCTTAGTTTAACAAAATTTCAACTATTTTAAGTAACAATATAATTTTAAAAAAATTGAAGGAGAAGATTATGTGCTTGTTTTGTAAAGAAAATATGCTTTATTTAATATTGCAATTCAAATACATTATTATTTGATGGTATGAATATATTAAATATTAAAGGTTAAATGTGAGATAATAAATTTTCATGTTTGGATGGATGGGTAAGATAATTAAAGATCAATTTAATAACATTTTATTTTTTGTTTTTCTATTTTGAAAATTGTGATCATTTTTTTAATTCCCTCATAATTTTTTTACAATGATTTTTGTGTCACGAAAACATTTCAGTTCTTAATTAATTTTTTTTTAAAAAAAAAAACATCTTTTTTTCAAAATTAACTTTTTTATTTTTCAAAAAACTTATTTTATCTTTTCAAATTTAACTAAAAATTAAAATATTTCTTTAAGAAAAATTATATTAAAAAATAACGAGTAACCACACATCAATTTTAAAAGCATAAAAGGTTATTTTTAAATATAAAAAAAATAGTCGATTTATAGATATTATACTATATTTAAAAATATTTTTAACTATTTTGACATTTAAAACAATTACACAAAAATAAAACAATGAAATTATTATCAAATGCACCTACGACATTAATTAATAAGCATATTTCTCTCTTCTTTTCCATTAATTTTTCAAGAATAAACATCTCATATTAAAAAAGAATAATAGAATCTCATAGTTCCTCGAATATTTTTTTATATTTGATAAAAATACTAAGAATTTTATAAAGTAAACATTCATGAAACAAACATGACAATGCGGACCTTTATACATAATTTTCTTTTTAATGATTTCTTCTGCTTTAAATGGTTGGACTAAGAAAATTAAACTTTTAATGTTTGACCAGATATACTTTTAAGAGAATTATAATATGTTTGGAATATATTTTCAAGTATTTAATTTTAAAAAATAAGTCATTTTAGAATAAACTTGAATGTTTGACAACCATTCAAAATAGCTTTTGAAACATATCTAAAGTTTATTTTAAATAATTTTTTCTATCAAAAGTGTTTAAATAAAAATGAGTTTTTTGAAAAATACTTTTTTTTTCTAGTCAATCTAAATGAACCCTTATTTTATTATGAATAATTTATTTTACGAACATACCATCATATCCTTAGTCATTTGGATCACATATATTATTTTATGAATATTTAAAATTTAAATATCTAAAATAATTAATGCCTATATATAGATATACCATGTCTATAAGTTAAAATAATCACTTTTTTTCCCATTAACTTCTTATTACATACTTCCTTTCACCTATCTATTTCAATACTACATTTTTTCTCACTAGAGTTTCTTTATACATATTCATATTTTCTCTCATCATTGTAATAATCATTCTCATCACAATTATTATTACTACTTTATTTTGGTACTTTCCCTCTCTTAATTTGTTTTTTTACTGTTTTATTTTATATGGCAAATTGGATTCTAAAATTACTTGTTAAATATTAATTTTTTTTTTTAAGTGTTGAAGTACTAAATGTTAATAACTAAAAAAGTCCTCCAATAATTACATCCGTACACATTCTTAAAATATAAACATAATCATAGTCCAACTAATCAAGTCATAATTTCACTTCTTCTAATAAGTTATAGGTTCGAATCTTAATCTTTACATTAAAAAATAAAAGTCTAAATATAACAATCCCATTTAGTAATAATATTTCGTTTTTAGTTTACTCTTTATAAAGCTTATGTTTGTTTTGCCCAATTTTTCTATTATGATTTTCACCTTTCTTATAACAAGTAGAAACATTTCATTAAACCCAAAAAGAAAAAGAAAAAAAACTTTTTTTTTAATTTTTAAAAATTGACTTGCTTTTTAAAACAATAATATATAGTAGAAAATTGTGTACGGATGACCCAAAATGGCAAATGGCCCTTTTTTAAAAAACAAAATGTCAAATGATCTTCTGTTGACGTCACATTCGGGTGAAATTATCAAAATAAACTCGCACACGCGGAAAAGCCCTATCTCGCTCCCCCACCTGCTCTCTCTCCCTTTCCTCACTCACAAATCACTCGTCTCTCTCTTGCTCTCGCTCTACTTTTCTTCACTCACAGATCACTCTCCTTTCTCCCAACTGAAGCTAGTGAATAGTTTTTCGCTAAAGTTGGTTGCGCCAGTGAAGAAGAATAAGGCAAAAGGGAAAAAAGAGGAAAAAAAAAGTTTCGCCAAAGTTTGTCGTGCTGGAGAAAAAGGAAAGAGGAAAAAAAAGAAAAAAAAATAGTTTTCGCTGAAGTTGGTCCGCCAAAAAAGAAGAAGAAAAAGTAGGAAAGAGAAAAACAAAAAGAGTTTCGCTAAAGTTGATTCATCGGAAAAGTTGTGGTAGCATCGAAGAAGAAAAGGGAAAGAGGAAGAAAAAAATCAAAGGCAAATTCGTAACTTCACTCTACCATGACATCAACAGATAACTTTTTTGATTTTTTTTTTTTTTTGGGAAAATGAGCTATTTTACATTTTAAATCTTTAAAATAAATCAACTGTACAATTATTCTTAGAAAATAAATAATAAAACATCAAAATTTATAAATGAAAGTAGCATTGATAAGTTTAATTTTAAAAAATCAAAACATTATAAACGAAATGGTTATTGGGGACAAAATCACATCACAAAAAGCTAGTTAAATTTGTAATTTACAAGAAATATAGTTAGTCTAGTAGTAAATTAAGGTAAGCTAATCGATGATTGCACAATAATTAAGTTTCCAATGAAACATTTAATATGTGTATTTATAAGGAGAGATAGAGAGTTAAAAAAGAAGCACGTGGGTAAGTTTCTAGAAAACGAAAGAGATTTTGATTACGTAGTGCATTCAAAGTTGTAGTTAGGAAAATAGGATTGAAATTTTACACAAACAACAAAGATTTGATGAAATAACAAAGACCAATAAATACTAATAATTAATTATCTTATTATTATTATTATTATATATCTAACATTTATTATATTTCTTATTTTACGTATCTAGTTTGGTGACCCTTTTAACTACTCTCTTCTTCGTAATTATATATATATATATATATATATATNTTATATATATATATATATATATATATTTCACTAATTAACAACAAAATCTTATGTTTTTACCGTTTCAAACTACTTTATAGAATGTTCCTTCCAACAATATGACAAAATTAATGCTAATTTTCAATTCCAAATGATTTCTTTCATATCAATTAAACCCTTCCACTCATATCAAAATATTCTATAATCTTTTATATATATAATATAGTTAATTATGAACATGTATTAATTTTTCGTCGACATATCAATCTTTTTATGGGTTTAACATTGATATGGGGTGTAAATTGATATTCTAATTGGATGGTAAAATATTAATGAAATATATATATATAAAAAAAAAGAAATTTATCCCGTAGGCCAAATTTGTTGTAGTGAGAAAAAGTCACTTATGTAAATATAATATAAATAAAAAGTATAAAATATTTATTTATCAATTAATTTTTTTTGTTTTATAATTTTTCAGGCCAATATTTTATTGCATGTGTTAAATTAACTATTTGTTTAGTTGTCTTTGAGAATTTTATATTCAAGGGCTTGAATCGCTCCACTTCTAGATACTAGAAAAGTAGAGACTGTTTACTTATATATATTTTAACATATGTATTCAAATTCAAAGACTTGTTTGGCCTTAAATGTTATTTTTGAAAGTTTAGTTAATTTGAAAAACAAAACAAAGGTTTTGCAGTTTTGTGTTTTTCCGTTTTAAAATATTGTTTAATAGTTTAAGGATATTTTAATTTAACGTGATCCATATAATTGTTGAGAGTAGATATAGAAATTATTTATAACTATATTATAAAATAAATATGTTAAAAAATTGTTCTCAATTATTCCACATTTTAATAGAGTAAAAACATTTCCCATCTAAAAAAGTTCACACTTGACCTTTGTTTAAATAACATTATATATGGTAGAGATTTTCTTTTTCCTCCTAAATACCCCTTAACATCCCTAAACTTTCGTATAAATAACAATTTAGTTTCTGAATTTTAGTTTGTAATGATTTAGTCTCTATATTTTTAATTTTATAACAATTTAGTTCCTAAACTTTTCTATGTAACAATCTAGTCCTTAATTTTAAAATTTATAATTATTTAGTCCCTAATTTAAAAATTAATATTAAAATTTAATGAGATTTGAGGCATAAATAAACCGTTAAATTAATTAGAGACTTAATGTTTTTACAATACAAAATTTATATCATAAAGTATTAAAAATTGACATCTACTTTTGATATTTTTTATATTATGGACTAAATTGTTACAACATCAAAAGTATAAGGACTAAGTTGTTACATACTAAAGTTTAAGAACTAAATAATTACAAAATTGAAAGTATAAAGACTAAATCGTTACCAACCAAAGTTCAAAGATTAAATTGTTACTTTTATAAAAGTTTAGAGACCAAAAGTGTCTTTTCACCTTCTTTTAATTATAATTTTTTTAAAAAAAATTGAATTGTAATTAAGCTTTAAATAATTACTATGCCTACATGGAAATTATGCTTACAAACAGTCTAGTCTATGCACAGTGAGAAGGACGGTGGCTATAAATTTATATATAAATGGACAAAATTGCAAGTAAAAATAAAAAATAATAATAATTCATTTGGATTAAATAGAATTAATGAGAATTGTTCCTTCCCATATAGCTTGGGTGGGTAAGAATGGGTGAAGGTGGTTGGAATTTTGATCGTATCTATCAAATTAAATAAAACAAAAATCTATATATCCCAAAAACTTGAACATAGCATAATAGATAAAAATATAAATATAATTTTTGAAAATTTGATGTTTCCATCTCCTACGTACTTTTGTGATGAAATAATGATATAAGTTAATAGTAAACTGCAAAAACCACTTTTTAAAGTAAATTACAATTACACCCTTAAATTTTTAATTGTAAAAATAGAGTTCTCAAATTTATATAATTGTTAAAATTAAACTTCCAAACTTGCAATAATTTTAGAAATTGAATCCTCAAATTAACAATAAAAATTGAACCTTTAAATTTATACAATTATTACAATTTCTACATTTATGTAAGTTTGAGAGTCCAATTTTAACATTTGTGTAAGTTTGAGGACTCAATTTTTACAATTGAAAATTTGAAGGTGTGTAATTGTAACAACTACCATACTTTGGGGTGATTTTTCTAATTTATCCTATAATTAAATTTACCTTAACTTCTAGCTAGGTATCATGTTTAAACTCCTAAATGTCGTTCTCTCTCCAATTTATTGATTTTAACTGTATTAATATAATCAAATTTATTATAACGTAACTCAAGTTTTTGAGTTGATTAGTGATTTAACTCACAGGTTGAACTGAAAGTGGGGAAAAAAAAAAGCAATAATTTTTTTCTACTTTCATATATACCCTCAAATACTAGATACCCATTTATTTTATTTGATGTAAAAAGAAAAACCAATGGCATTTGGTAATTTAGTTTGTGTAGAAAAATCCATATTTGCATTGCAAGCACATCTTTGTCAAAGTGTTAGCTGTAATAAAGAAGATAAAAATAGAGTGTAGGTATGGTATATGGCTGCTTCTCAGCTTCTTCTTCAAGGTTTATCAAATTTATTTTCATATCCAAACTTGAAGTTGAAAGTTAGAAACACACCCATTTATAATACCCCATCTCCCTTCAACTTACAAACCTGATCCTTCTTTTTCTTCTTCTTCTTCTTCATCTTCAAATTATATCTTTCAGTTATGGAGGAAAATCTGCCTCCTGGGTTCAGATTTCACCCAACTGATGAAGAACTCATTTCATATTATCTCACTCAAAAACTTTCTGATTCTTCTTTCACCTCTAAAGCAATTGGAATTGTGGATCTTAACAAGAATGAACCTTGGGATCTCCCAGGTACCTTTTATATTTATTCCTTATTCCTGTCTTTTACGTTTGTTAAAGTGTTGATATGATTAAACTATTTACCGTAATACATCAGCAAAAGCTACGATGGGAGAGAAAGAATGGTACTTTTTTAGCTTGCGAGATCGAAAATACCCAACCGGGCTCCGGACCAATCGAGCGACAGAGGCGGGTTATTGGAAGACGACAGGAAAAGACAAGGAAATCTTTGGCACTGGTCATGTTTTGGTTGGAATGAAAAAAACTCTTGTGTTTTACAAGGGAAGAGCTCCTAGGGGTGAGAAAAGCAATTGGGTTATGCACGAATACCGCCAACAAAATAATCATTTCTTCAAACCCTCTAAGGTATCTATTTAGCCTTTGAACTTATTTTTCTACTCAATTCTAATATATTTTACCATTGTTTCTACTAAATCTCTATACTTTTAGAAAATTTCTAATATTTAGTTAGACGATGAGGTTTCAATTTCTTTTTTACAAATACGATTTGTAATTCATTCGGTCGATTCAATGCATACACTGCATAACATTTGAACTTACTCAAAATTAGTTTGTCACATAAGTCTTAAACAATGAAACCAACTAATGTGCTACAAAAGACATTAAATTACTCAATCTAATAAATAGAAAGTTGTTGAAAGTTCATGGGTCGAATTGAAACATCTACGAGCATTTTCATATATACAACAATTAAAGAAAAATAAAAGGTTTAGTCCCTCATTGGATGATAATTCAATTTTTTTTATTCAAAAATTAAGTTAATAAACATTATTTTCATTTATAAGGTTCTTTCTTTCTTTTCAGCCCACAGACTCTCTACCAATGTTTTTAACGATATAACCAAATTTAGAATTGTTAAAAACTTGTTTTTGTATTTAAAATTTTACTAAAAATTAAAATATCTCTTTAAGAAAATTAAAAACAAAATTGGGAAGAAACAAAAGCCTAAAATTTTGATGGCTAGCCTTAGGAAATAGTATAAATTATTTAGAGTCAAACCCATAATAGAATGCACATTATTAGGGTTATGTTGTAGATATGGAGGGAGAAAACAAAAATTATTGTTCAAATCATTTCAAGTTGTTGAGATTTTCAATTATGGGTGTGTTTATTTGTTAATTTATTATTCTTTTTTTTTTTTTTTTCAGGAAGAATGGGTAGTTTGCAGGGTATTTCAGAAGCAAAATACACCCAAAAAACCACAACAATCATCATCCTCTCAACCTTCCCCCTCATCTCCTTGTGATACAAACTCAATTGTGAATGAATATGGTGACATTGAATTATCAAACTTCAACAATAATAACAACACATCATCATCTGGTAATAATTTCACCAATAATATTATTTCTTCTCAAACATATGAAAACAACAACATGATCAATAATAATAATAATAATATGATGAATATGAACTTGAACTTGAATAATTGGGCTTCACCAACCAATTATGATCATCAAACCCTAATTCCTTCACTTTCATGGCCACTTAATTCCAATCTTCTAAGTTCAAATAATCTTTCTATGAATTCTCTTCTTCTCAAGGCATTGCAACTTAGAACCTTTCAACAACAAAGGGATCATAATGTTTTGGCTTCTTCTTCTTCTACTACTTTTAATAATATTAATCATGATCAAGCCAATACTATTCATTCTCAATTTGGAACAACCACTGACCATTTGAGCTTCCAACCTTCTTCCTCCTCTAAAGTTTTTGAGCCTTCATCACAACAACAACAACAACAGGAGCAACCATTGAATTTGGACTCCCTATGGTGAAAATTTCCCCACACAACTTTGTTCCAATTAATGTGTATGTGAGATGTAATGTGACTAACCCAACCCTCTTCTTAAAACTTTGTAATATGTCAGTTTTTCAATAAGAGAAGTTTTAGGGGATCATATGTAATTGTAACTTTGTCAAAATTGGTGTACCATTTTGATGTTGAGTTTTAGGATTAGTTTTCAAGTCATATTTAGTTGAAATGTTGTATGTTTATATGATGATGTTGAAGTAAAAGTTTATTTTAATGTTAAGGGTTGGGGAAAAACCCCAAGTTCCTTTGTTTCAACCCATTATTATGTGGTTATATATTCCCATGGTATCATCAACAAATGCTTCTAAGTTATCATATTGACAATGGAAGGGATTAAATTCTGCTTTGTATTATGCTTTTACTATAGCTTTTTTTTTTTATTAACACTCTTAATCTAAATTTGATATACTATGACTAGTCTATCTATCGTTTTATACTTATATTGGGGGTTATTCAAGGCAAGACCCATTGAAATCCTGGAAGTCCACACGTCCCAAAATGGGAAGATGTAGCCTCATATCTTCAGTCAATTCAGTCGAGTCCGCTTAGTTTCATCAAAAGAGAAATAAAACCAAAACCCTATAATCTCAACAATCACACATTTGTTGACACCATCAACATTGCACATATCCTAAGCAGATGTTAGATCATGGACTCTATAAATAGTCTCGTTCCACCACCTCAATAGATAAGTAAAATCTTGTGTGCCTAGTCGAACTAAATACTCTATTTATTAACTTAGGCATGAGAGCCTTGACACCACATTGGTGCAAGTTCTCTAGCATGTTAGCTCAAACCAAGCAAGATGTGAGGTAGAGTGACCCGACGAGGATCTCACACCAACTTAACATAGAAAAACTCAATACAATGGGATTATATCACATAGTCACTCAACATTTTGTTAATAATGATCCTGAAAATTTCACACAATATATAATTTAACCCATCTTTTTAGTCAGATAGAGTGTCACTAAACATAGTGTCAAGTTGAAAATGAGTGATCAAAAGTCTTTGCTATATGTGCAAAAATAAATAAATAATAAATAAATAACTATAAGAATTGAAACAAGCATTATGCAACTTTAAGTGTATGTCTAAAATAAAATCTTAGGATGTAGAAAAATATGGGAACCCAAACTTCCAAATAAATTTCTTACAAAGACAACTTTAAATACATGCTAATTAGCTAGGTACATAATTTCTGTTAAAATGTTGAAGTTGAAAGTAATAAGATTGCATATTGTTGAATATTCAAATACATATTTTGTCAAACCTTTTCTCTCAATATATTTTTTTTTTTGGGAGGGGGGGGGGAGATGTATATTTTTGAAAAGTACTTAGCTTGGCTGAACATTTTACACATCTTGTATTGATCCTAAGGAGTTGACTTGTAAACCCTCTTGCTTTGAAGTTCATTAGATAAGAAATAATGTGGTTCAAAAGTAAAACCTAATTGCTTGACTTCTGACTTTCATATTACATTAACTCAGTTCACACGTGCGCACTGCCCCATAAAGTCAATAGAATGCTTCCATCAATGTCTTTTATAAAAAAAATAAAAATAAAAATATGTATGTAGCATGTTCAATTATATAGATTTTCATGGTTGAAAGTTTCTTTCCTTCATTTATTGGTATTACAATAGTCAAGCAACCTAATTTGTGTTATTACGAGCTAAATCATATGCCGACATGATATCCTATTACAACCATGGTTATTTTTCTAACATTTCGAATCGTCGCACTATTTCCGTACAATTTTTATCATTTATTCAAACTTATATCTACCATTCAAAATGGCGAATCTTAAAACATGTACTACTTTATCACCCTACAAAAAGAAAATAACTCTCATTCTCAATTATTAAGAACTAGTCAAATAAAGAACCTTTTAAATCCCTCAGACCCAAATTGTCTAAACAGAATTAAGGGGCCTTTTTTTCACAAGTAATGAATAGCACATACACAATATATTACCAAAAGAGATTCGAAGTGGCATAGAACCAAATATTTGCTCAAAAAAGGAAAAAAAATTGATCATTGGCTGAATTGATACATTATTCTTGCACTTTGTGGACTAAAATGTAAACCTACAGGAGAGAAGTTATCCGAATTGAATTTACAGGGGCGAGGGGAAGAAGGAAAAAATGAAGACGGATTTGTTACAAGAAAAAGAATAATGTCTCCACAGAACCTAGAGGAACCCGTTACTCCATTTTTCCTTTTCTAACGAGAACACAGGTGATTCACAGGGGAAAATAGCTCATACCCATTTTGGCTTGAACTTGAAGCAAATGACTGAATGCTTCTCGTAAATTACCCAGTAGGAACAGTTTTGCAACCAGGTTTCAATGGAAAATGGCAATGAATATGTTTGGGCCGACTTAGGCAGACATCTGATCCGGGATTGTTACATTTTCCACATCGTTCAACCTGGGGTATGGGAACCGAAATGAGAAGGTTCAACTGAGTTATAGAAACAAAGGGTTATGAATTAGATTACGTTTAACTCCTATCAAAAGGGAAAAAAATTACATTTAACTCTTTAACATGGAGATGAATCAGAAGATAGAAAATTTAAATAATAATGTCCTTTTTATCAATTGTTCCCACCAAGTGACTCGAGCTGAATTGCAAGGGCAGAAGAAGGAAGGATTCCTTCTGTTTTAATGAAGAATCCTGGACTGAACCGTACCATAAAAGATAACAATTCAGCTAAATGTTAGTATTATTCTCACATTTACTTGAGAGAACCGGTTACTAGAATCATATATCCACAGCACTTAATGTAACATTATCTTAGGCCACCAAACAAAATGCTTTAAGGGAAAGAATAAAGTACCTGAAATATGCAATTGCGTACGAACACTCCATCTGTTCACAACATGGAAATGTTCTCCCAACCTAGTTCAGTAGATCATCCGTGCTTTCTGAGTCGGAAAAATCATAATCAGAATCCTCTTGGTACTCACTGTCTTCATCAATGCCATCTTCATCATTATCACCATCTGAAAACGCAGACAAAGATGCTTCCTCGTCCTACAGATCACAACACATTTTGACTCTACACTTCTAATTCTTTTTTTATTTTTTATTTTTTTTACAGGGAAATACATCAAGAGACTAAAGAATGAAATAGCAGTCGGAAACTCACTTGGAAAGATCCTGAGACAGATCCATCTTGAGACGACCATTTATTCTCATCATCTGAATCTTCAGTGACACCCTACAGCCAATTATTTCAAACAAACAATCAGGACACCCCACCCCACTTGAAGCATACCATTGAACACTCCCAACCAACAACCCCACGTATACAGAGATTTCACAGCTAAAATAGTTTCATGGTCATACAATAAGCTCCTACAGTTTCTACTGACACTGTGCATCCTATGTAACGTGGAAGAAAGTGTTCTGCAGAATTTAAGAAGTTTCTACTTACAATTTCTTTCTTCATTTGCGCTATGTTTTTCTCGAGTTCAGATATATGCTGACTGAGAGCCTACACAATTCCGGATAGATGATACAAGATGAACATCACGGAGGGTCAAGAATAGTGGATGATTAACACCAAAAAAATAAATAAATAAAGTAATGGAAAAAAATGAGACCTCGTGACGCTGCATGGCAACTGAACGTTTTAATGCTTTTGCCTTTGTAAGTAAGTTTCTTGGCCTCAAGGCAATGGGGCGACGATAATTTTTTCCACGATAGTAAATAAGGGCATATCCTTTTGGAACTCTATCTATAGAAACTAGTATTCCACCACTCTCATACTCTAACAGTCTTGCAGTTTCTTCCACAAAAGCAAGTGTTGTTTGCTTGCTAACTAACTTCACAAGCTCTCTATGCTTCCAGTGTAAATGCATGTTTTCAACAACACCATCAAAGACACCACGAATGCCTAGAAAATCATGATTATTTTATAAGAATATAGAAATTTTACATAGATAATCAATCTATATTTTCAAATTAATTTCACTCACCTATAGGTAAATATGCCGTCATTCCTAACCCAACTCTCCGAAACATGACCCGTTCCTCGTCTGTTATTGTTTCTTGGTCATCGTCCGGGCCAGAAAGAACCATGGATGCTTCAATTTTAGATAGCAATCTTTCTGCTCTAAGTTTCTTCGCTTGGGCCTAACCATCAAGTTATTAAAAATCAAAGTTGATTATTCTATGAGATGATCAATATCAGCAATCTAACATTCTTGGACCAAATAAAATGGATAATACTTACAACACCTAGTTTATGTTCAATTCGTCTGACAAGTCTTGCAGTTTTTGCTCTGGAGCTTTCTTCAACCATTTTTTCACGCTCTTCAGCAGTTATTTCTCTTCCCCACCTGGACTGAGCCTCATAAAATTCAGCCAAGGTACCTGCAGGTGCCTGTCCATCAATGCTTGATGAAGTTGCCTGGACCACTCTACTTCGAGCTTTCTCTTCCACATCTTGAATCTGTTTCGTTAATTCCTGCCTTTCCACCAAAGCTACAGCTACACTTGGTGGGAGAAAATCCTTTCCACGATATATGACGATAAAATATTTATTTCTCAATAGTAACACACCTCCTGTTAAGTTCTGCAGCGTGGATAAACTTTATGGTGAAAATGATATTAACACAGGCAACAAATTACTTTGTCTAGATTTGAAATATGTAATGTGGGTAACTAAAACATAAAAAATTATAGAGAAAATCACAAGGTTGCACAATATCCCCCACCAGGGGACATCAAAGGTCAAAAGATTCCTTGGTATTGGGATAAAGCAACATGGTATTATGGTTATAAACTTCTGCATAAAAAGAAAGTGCATTCATTGTGCCAATAAAAAGGAAAAGAAAAAAGGAAATATGAAGCGCACCCTTATCTCCTCAGCCATGAGTTTATTATTGGTATTCTGTATGCCTCTTTTAACAGCAATTTTAACCACTAGGCTTTTTTCCCAAAGTTTAAGTATAGCAACAGCCAAACCCTGATGGTTCCTGTTTCTCCCTGCATATAAAGATTTAGAGAAAAATTTTCACCAAATAGGATGTTCATAACAGAATCATGTAACAAAATGGAAGGGCATGAAAAAATACCAAGAGCAAAATGACAAGGTAAGGATTTTGCAAGTTTTCTCATCTGAGTCATCTCTGCATTGGTAAGTCGAGACCGCATTCCAGTTGGAAGAAGCCTGAAAGGAGTTTTGTAACCGGGAATACTTGGAGGAAGTTGATCAGCATCAATAGGAAGCACTCCTGTGCCCCACCATTCAACAAAACGAGGACCTAAGCCATCTAGTAGTTGGTTGTATTCAGCCTCTTCCTCTGACAAGCCCTCATTAGACTTTGGAGGCCCAATAGGCATCTTGGTCTTCTCTGGAGCTGAAGCTGCAACATTGTCACTCATTGTCGAAGTGGCAGCAGAAGAAACATCTGGGATGAATACCCCATCCCCCTCACTTGTAAGGGGTTTAGTTTTAGAAGGCCCTTCATAGTTACTACCGCGGTAAACTACCATAACACTTCCAGACCTCCATAGAACCAATCCCCCAGTTCGTCGCTGGTCATCACACCACGTAATCAGTAACATTCTCCATGCATCCATACAAATGAAAAACGAAGAAGATAAAGGTGCCACAATATGAAGTTCCGTTTATCAGGCAAAGCCAGAGTAATTTTAAAATATCCATCTCTAATTTTTCCTTAAGATATCAGTTCAAGAAAACATGTTATTGCCATTAAAAGCAAAGAGATATCTGGCTATTTTCCATACTACCATGAAATACATCCATCTAAAAGATGACCCAGTACTGCAAAATTCAGTGGATTAAGTATCTAGGATCCTGCCTAAATAATAAAACCCAAGCTTCCAATCTTAAAATTTAATTGTGTGTGTGATTTTGACAATTTGTACGTTTAGTGAGCCTTTATTCAAGTATTTAAGAACACATAATACTAGAATACATACAATCAAGAATTCCACAAAGAAAAAATCAATTTCCTTTTAACAGCCAGAGATCCTTATCCAGTGGTAGAAGAAAATAAAATTAAAGTACAATATATAAATCTTGCTCTAGAATTAACATGGGAACAGGCAATCAGTAACAAACCTCAACAATTTCATGCGCTGTCTTCATATCGTGCGCAAGCTCCTCGTGAAACTTAAGCCTTACCAATTCCTCCTTCCTCCATTTGCCATGAATCTTCTCTAGCACTGCCTGTGTAATCCCAGCTTTCGGTACATTAATCCGCTCTCTAAGAAACATCCCCATTCTCCTCAATCGCCTCAGTTCCTCATCTTCAATAGTCAATTCAGCTAATGTTGGAGCCTTCATCTTTCTCCTCTTCAACCCTCTTCCACCCTCCTCCTCTTCATCCCTTTCCTCCTCTCTCTCCCATGGTAGAACCATTTCATCATCCCCATCCTCATTCGAGTCCAGAGCGCCATCGGGTCGAATCCATTCACGTTGAAGTAAATCCCCAAGTTTTTCCTCCCCAGTCACTGGCATTGCCTCGAGAGAATCCAAACCGTTATCCTCTTCATCGTCGTCCTCATCATCTGATCCTATCCCTAAATTCCGTAAGCGAAGCACAATTCGTTCAATCGCACTCTGCCCTTTGTCCTTATCGAAGTACTGCGTCTGATTCTCCGCTCGATCGGTCCGATCATCTCGGGTCGGTTGGAGCACCTTCTTCTCGACTTTACGATCATTCCGGGAGCTACCAGAAGGCCATTTGGAGATCCAAGAAGAAGAAGAAGAAGAAGAAGATGGGGGTCCAGAATTGTGGGAGGTTTTAGGGGTTCTTTTGCCGCTATGCTCAGTGGGGGTTCTGAGAGAAGAGAATGTGTTCAGAATCTGCAAAGACAAATTGGGGTTTGAGAGAAGAGTACGGGAGTGGGAGGACAGTGGAAATGAGTTCTTCAATGGAAGTTCCGATAGTTTGACAGTTGCGAAGGCCATATCTGTAAGGTTAATCAGCAACTGAGGCTGAAAAGCATTGTTTCTTTGGCTTCGTCCGGCATTGAAGGCAACGAAAGAAGAGGAAACCAAACCTGAGGGTTGCAGAGTGGAAGGAGAAGAGCTTCAGCCCAACGAGGCAGATGGATAAGATTTTTCCGTAAAGAGTCTACCCGGATTTTTCCCATTTTTTTACTTTTAATAATTTCTCTCGTCTCTAAATTTGATTTCATGTCCTAACAATTTAGTCTTTGCTTTAGAATTTGTAATAATTTAATTTCTATCCTAAAATATTTTGTAGCTTTTAATATAAAAAAAATTTATACATGTAAATCAGTAATAGGATTCGACATCAAATTTTTTTACAAACTATAAATAATAATTTATTACAAAATAAAATTTCACGACAATTTTTCGATAGAAATTAAATTATTACAAACTTCAAAATATAAGTATTAAATTATTATTCATTAAAATTTAGATACTAAATTATTACAAAATTAAAAGTATTGGGATTAAATTATTATTAACTATAATTTAGAGACTAAATTGTTACTTCAATGAAGTTTATAGATCAAAAGTATTTTTTATTTTTATTTTTATTTATTTACTAAATCATAACAAACACTCTCTAAATTTTGTTATTTATTTTTAAAATATTTGATTTAAATACTACTTTAATCCATGTTATTTTGCTTTTTAGTTTTTGTCATTTTCATCTCTATACTTTCAACCTTGATTCATTTTGGTCTCTCTACTTTCAGAATTCTCATTTTGGTCCTTGTACTTTAAATTTTGGTTCTTTTTATCCTTATATTTTTAAAAAACTATCATTTTTTGTCCTGTCATTTTCATTTTTAAAGGATTAAAATGGTTACTTTTTAAAAGTTCAAAGACCAAAATGAACTGAAGTTGAAAGTATAATGACCAAAATGAACATTCTGAAAGAAGAGAAACCAAAATGAACCAAAAGTTGAAAATATAGGGACCAAAATGTATTTTCAAAATTGATGTTGAAAGTATATGAATATATAGCTAGTTTGGTAACCATTTGATTTTTTATTTTTATTTTTCAAAATGAAGCATATTTCATCCACATTTCTTTCAATGATTTACATCTTTGTTAAGTACAATGGTTAAATTCTAATGATTTGGTTGAATTCGTAACCAAATTTCAAAAATAAAAACAACTTTTTGAAAGATATTTTTTTAGTTCTAAAAAAATTGCTTGGTTTTTTAAACCATTAATGAAAAGTAGATAACAATAAATAAATTTGGAGGTAAAAATAGTGACCATAGGCTTACTTTCAAAAATAAAAACCAAAAAACAAAATTGTTACCCAACGATGCCATAGGGACCAAAATGTACCAAATCCAAAAGTATAAGGACCAAATTAATATTTAAACCAAAATACTTGACCAAATTAATATTTAAACCAAAATACTTATATACTTTCAAAAGTTACAATATTA
Organism: Benincasa hispida; assembly: GCF_009727055.1. Lineage (NCBI taxonomy): Eukaryota > Viridiplantae > Streptophyta > Magnoliopsida > Cucurbitales > Cucurbitaceae > Benincasa > Benincasa hispida. The sequence goes on along the minus strand of NC_052349.1, from coordinate 87,978,772 downwards.
CTTTTCTACTTTTATAAATGTTTCAAAAGTACCCTTGTAATATAACTTTTTTACAATTTCAGACAGAAATCGAGATTTTAGAACTGTGTGATGATAACCTAAAATGATGTGATGATCTAAATTTTCTTCTAGGTCACTACCACACAATTTCACATCTCATTTATTGTCCAAAATCTAGAAGAATTTATATTCCAGGGGTATTTTTGAAGCATTTATGAAAACTAGATATAATATTGCAACTTTTGAAAGAATAAAGGTATTTTTTTAAACAAGTAGCAAAGTTCAAGGACATTTTTTTTTATATGATTCAACCCATTTTTAAGAAATTATATATATTTTTTAGCACAACAATTGAGGGAAGGAGATCGAATCTCTGACTTCTGAGTAATATAGGAAAAGTTTGTAATACAACGGATGTCATACTTCATTTGTTAACCCAATAAACTTGTCTTCATAAATGTTAATGTCTCACACTAATGTTCGTTCACTATTATCGAAAGCATATTGACATGACAAATAATAAATAGAGGTAGTTTTATATTATCGTAGTACTATAAATTTTTTTCGACTACATGTGTGTTAATGAAAAATTTTGGACCAATCACAAATTGCCACATCATTTCTCAAATTAAAGGCGAGATTACAAATCATAAATTTGGGGCCAATTAAAATTTGGCATGTCCTAAATTAAAATTGAAGATATGCATTGGCAAATTTTGATGATGCCATGTGTTTTCATCCGGACTGTTGGATCGAATAAAATTAATTTGATCAAATTTGATATTATTATTTAGACTAAAGTCTAATTGAGCCCAAAAATAAATTTAATCTAGTCCAAATGTCAAATTAGAACCAAATCCAATTAATTGGCCCCAACAGTCAGGTCATGGACCAGGCAAGTCCAAGTCCACAGAGAAATAGATGAATTCTTTTCATTTGTGGGGTCAGAAAATTCTGCACTCCAGGCTTCTGAAGTTGAACAAGATGAAAAGACTCTTTCAAGGTTCAAACTTCAAGAACATCATGCAATTCATTTCCGTACGCATTTAACTGAGAGAGAATCTATATTAAATCTACATCAATACACATTTAACTCTAGAAACAAGTTTCTCTGAAATTCTCATGTGAACAATGTGAATTATATCAAACTAACTCACTTTCATATTTTCTTTCTTTCTTTCTTTTTTGATAAATTTTTTAATTTTCAAATATGTTATTTCAATGGTTAAAACTTAAAAGACAACACTTGACTGGTAATTTTAAAAGGATTAAATTTACAAGTCTAGTTCAAGTTTTTGTCAATTTTGTGCCCAAACTTGAAAAATAAAAAAAGAAGTGCCAATTTGTCCTCCAACTTAGGTCTACATCCTAGAGTTTTCAATTTTGCATTTGATAGATCATTAAATTTTATATTAAGACCCAAAAATGTTGAAAAGGTAAGTATAAAAAAAAAATTGTTGAACGAGTCCATAAATGATTAGACACAAACTTAAAATTTTCAAGACTTATAGAAATAAAATTAAAATTTTAAGGACATATTAGACACAAATTTGAACGAATATGTACTTATTAGACATTTTTTAAACTTATAAACTAAAAAGAGACCGAGTTTGAAAATTTTAAATTTTAAAAATTCAAGAACTAAATGATAATTTAACATAATTTTTACTATTCCATAGTCTCTTATTTGAAATCTCCAATCAAATATGTGCATCTATTGTATAGATCTAGTAATGAATTAATGAAGCTTTAAAGAAACCTAAGATTAGAGTTAAATTTTTGTTGGGACCTGAGTTTTCAAAGATTTATTCAACTCCATTTTATATATTAATAAAGCTTAATTTTGTATAAGGTTTGGGTTTTGTTAAAATTAGTAAATTTTAAGAGATGTCTATTTACTTTTTCTAAAGAAAAAAATAGATTAAGTTCTGTTGGGCTAACGTTTAATTTCAGGCTGAAATTGATGGCAATTCTGATGTGAAAGAGCCCAAGTTCAATTTGGTACGTGAAAATTTTGGCTCGTAGAAGACTAGAGATGTCCACGGTGCGGGATAGGGCTGAGGATGTCATTTCTCATCTCGTCTCTACTCTCCATTTCATTCTCCATCCCTGTGAAATTTCCCACGAGCATCGGGGTGGGGATTCCCCACGGAGAACTTTTTCCATCACTTTTTTTGTGTGTAAAAAGTCAATTAATTTAAATCGCAAATTTTAATTAAATAATTAACTTTATCACTAAATTGTTTATCGTGGTTAGTTTTATATGATCATTTGAATTTAAAGATAAATTACTCAAATTTTGGCCTAAAAAAGTTAATTGATTTTTTAGTAGAAAGAAATAAATATAAATCAAATTATTCACATATATAATCTAAATTTAAATATTCAATTTAAACCATATTCATTATCTTTCTCAATAAATAATCAAATTTAAAATTTAAATATAATATTTATATAATAATAATAATAACATAACATTAGATAACTATAGTAAATAAATATGTAGAAGCTAATTGGAACGGGGGTGGAGACGGGGACGGGGAATGCATTCTCCATCCCCATTCCCGTTTAGCTCACGGGTAATTTCTTTCCCCTACTCCCTCCCTCATTCCCCTTCCCGTGCAAGACAATTGGACATCTCTACAGAAGACCACGTTGATGGCTTGGATTCAAGACACGTGTGTTGATCCTTCACCTTTTCTACAGTGTAAAATGAATCAAAATTACAAAAAAAATCATTTGGTAAGAAATCTCTCTCTCTAAACGAGGCTTTGCATTTTCTCTCTAACTCTCTTTTAGTTTATGGCGTTTTGTAGGTGAATCAAAGAGATTGTGAAATATGCAATTAACAAAGAAGAATGAGAAGAAGATGAACACTCTGATGTACGTGGTTCGGCCTGAAATTGCCTACATCCACGAGAAGGGAAGAATAACTTTTACTAAAGGCTTTCAAGATAGGTTTTTAACTCTCTTTTACAAAATTGAACTTGTATGATTAAATGTTTGAAAAGAGTTACTTATATAGGTAGTAGACCTGTTACAAGTTTGTTTAGAAACTGTTGTAATTTTTTTTTTAAAAAAAAAAAGCTGTTAAGATCACTACTTCTTCAAATCTCCACCTTGATCTCAATGCATGTTGCTTCTACCCTTCCAGATCTGATGTTTGACTAACCTTTTTCAGATAAGCTGAAGTCGATTAGCTTAAGACATATGAGGAGCTTGAGCTTTAAGACAGGCTTCATAAGCATATTAGCAGCATTCTCAAAGGTATGTACCTTTAGCAATTCGATTTCATCCCTTTCAATTCTCTCTTACAAAATGATACTAAATATCTATATGTTTAGTTCTTGACCTATATTTTAGGTTTTTGGAAAGATGGATTGCACTTTGGTTATCACAGTAGATTTTAACTATTGTTTGTGATATACCAAAGTCCACCATCAAGCTCTTTAACCACAACGCCTCCTTTATTTCTTCTGTTAGCACCATATATTCTGCCTTTGTAGTAGATAGGATTGTGATTGACTGTAAATTTGCTTTCCAACTTAGCAAATTAGGATCGTATAAGAATAAGTAGCCTGATAGGGATCTCCTTTTGTCTAAGTTCCTTGCAAAATCAGAGCCAACATAACCATATAGCTCTAGTTCTATCTCTTGTGTATTCCAATAGGTTAGTTTTGCATTTCTTGACCAAATTAGAGACTTAAGTATCCATATAGTAGCCTCCCGATGTCTTTTGCCAGGGTTAGATATATATCTACTCACTAAACTAACATAATAGAAGAGATCAACCCTTGTTGAGATCATCAAGTATATTAGATTGCCCACTGCTTGACTGTAAGGCACTGATTGCTTCTGAGTTAGGTGTTCAATGTCTGGTTCTGTAAGAAAATTTGCTGAAGATAACTTAAAATGATGTACAATAGGGATAGTCACTGATTTGGCATTAGATAGGTTGAATTTCTGACTATTTTATTTTATCACAGTACCTAACTTGACTGATACTTAGAGTAAAAGAATCCTCATCTCTTGTGATTTCAATCTCTAGGATCTTTCTTAATTGAACCATATCCTTCATGTCAAACTCTTTCTTTAGAAGATCATTGATATTGGTTAAATCATCTTTAGATTCCCTAGTAGCAACATGTCATCAACATAAAGAAGTAGATACAACTTGTTCTTGTAGGAAGATGAATTAACATAGGTACATATATCGTAGGTGCTCCTTTGAAACCCAATACTCTTTATGTAGTCATTAAACCTTTTGTACCAGCACCTAGGAGATTGTTTGAGTCTATAGATAGATTTATTTAGAAGACAATAGAGATCCTCCTTCCCCTTTTCCTCAAATCCTTTAGGATGCACCATGTATATAGTTTCATCTAGATGTCCATGTAAGATAGCAATCTTGACATATAGCTGATTTAGTTCTACGTTATTTTGAGTAACCAAAGATAATAAGAGCCTGATAAAGGTCTGTTTTGCCACTAGTAAAAATATCTCAAGATAATCAATGTCCTCTCTCAGTGTGAATTCCTTAGCCACTAATCTTACCTTATATCTAGGCTTTTGATCAATATTAGTTTCCTCCTTTAACTTGTACATCCATTTGGATGTTAGGCTTGAATCCCTTAGGAAGAAGAGCTAGGGTCCATGTGTTATTCACATTTAGTGATTGCATTTCCTCACACATAGTATCAATCCAACTTCTTGCATCAGGACAATATCAATCCAACTTCTTGCATCAGGACAACGCACTGCCTCATCAAAGGTAGTTGTCTCTTGGTCATATGGGACCACTGTAGCATTTAAAACTAGGTTCACATAGTTTGTTTAAGTATACCTAGCTAGAGGAACAATCACCCTTCTCTGTCTATCCCTTACTAGTAGAAATGTCCACGGGGCAAGGCGGGGTCGGGGATACCATTCCCTATCCCCATCCCCATCCCCACTCCCTATTTCATTCCCTATCCTCGTGAAATTTTTCACGGGGATCGGGGCAAGGATTCCCTACGGGGAATTCATGGATAGGGATGTCCATTTACCCTGCGCGGACCCGCTCCGAATGGGGTAGGAAATTCCCGATTAGACGGGGAATGGGGGAGGGAGTAGGGATAATTTTTTCCTCATTGGCTAAACGGGGACGGGGACAAAAGCACTATATTCCCCGTCCTCGCCTCGACTTCATCCCCGCCTCGGTTCCCCACCCCACCCCGATGAATATATTATATAATTATATTTTATTAATATAATTATTATTATTTATCTATATACTTTTTTACAAAATTGTGGTATAAAAAGTTAGTTTTTCTAATTTTCATTTCAACATTTTCGTACTTTAATACATTTCTTAAATTGTTTTAACATTTAAGACTTTCCACCTTAAGCTATAAATGTTTAGTATTTAAATGTAAAGCTTGACTATGATATTGTAATATTTAAATTTTAACCTTATTTAAATTATACGATTAAATTATATTTTTACACATATAATAGTATTATTTTTATAATGAATTTTTATACTATTTTATTTGAATGAAAAATTTATTGGAAATAAATCATTTAATATATATAATTTATTTGGTTGAGAATAAACAAAAATTGCTAAAAATGAACATATTAAAAAAACAAACGGAAAAATTTTTCCTGCGAGGATTCCCCACCCGATCCACGCAGACAATTTCGCGGGACGGAAAATGAAATAGGTGGCGGGGATGGGGACGGGGAAGCCTTCCCCATTCTCGCCCTGTCCCGTGAACATCTCTATTCGTAGGGATTGGGTTCCCCGCTGAAAATTTTTTCCCGTTACTCTTTCTTTTTTGTTAAAAACCAATTAATTTAAATAACTAATGTGAACAAATTTTAATTAAATAATTAATTTTATCACTAAACTATTTTATTATGGTTAGTTTTACCTGACAATTTGAATTTAAAGATAAATTATTCAAATTTTGGTTAAAAAACTAATTAATTTTTAAGTAGAAAGAAATAAATATAAATCAAATTATTCATATATATAATCTAAATTTAAATATTCAATTTAAACATATTCATTATCTTTCCCAATAAATAATCAAATTTGAAATTTAAATGTAATATTTGTTTATAATAATTAATAACATCATAACATTAGATAACTATACTAATAAAAATATGTAGAAGCTAATTGGGGTAGGGACGGGGAACGGGAGGGAGCGGGGTGAGGGTGGAGAGGGGGAATGCATTCCACGTCTGCGTCCATGTCCCCATTTAGCTCAAATGGAATTTTTCCCCGCTCCTGCCCCATTCGGAGCGGACATCTCTACTTGCTTATGAGTATTGACTCAAAATCAGACTGAACTACAACACTTTTTTTCTTGCTCACCTGTTGTTACCTCTTCTTCTCCTGAATCACTTGGAGATTGGCATCTGTTGATATACTTTTTGGATTCTCCACCTCAATTCTAGTGGTAGGGCTCTTAGGAATTTCAATAGTCACATTTTCCCTTTACATAATCATTTCTTTTTCTCTAACTGTAACATTCTCTCTGGTAATGAATCTTTTCTCAATAGGATTCCACATTTTGTGTTAGACAGGTATGGCAACCTAGAGGGAGAGGGTAATTAAACTTTTTCTTAAAGTATGCTCAATTTGATCTAATTAGATATTTTTAAATTAAATTAATAAAAACTCTAATTTATACTAAATAACAAGATTGATAAAAGTTATGTAACAATATACTCTATTAATCTCAACCAACAAAATCACACAATTAAAATTAAATACAAAATAATTAGTAAAGAGCTAGAGAGAAAAACACCGTAATTTTTATAGTGGTTCAGTCAAACTCGACCTACATCCACTTTTTCAAGCGCCTCTTGGGATTTCGATTAAAAAAATCTCCTTTGACTCTTTCCACGAATAAGAGTCGAACCGCTACCTTGCTCCTTTTACGGGTTCAAGAGCAAACCCGATCCTTTCCACGGGTTAGGATCCAACCATTACAATGTTTTTTTTAAACTTTAATTCACACAATAAGACTCTCTAAAAAGAGTGGGTATACAAATTTGAGCTTACATACTTTAATCCTCACAATACAATAGAAATTTCTCTCAAGAATAAGATGAAAAGAAAGAAAGTTGAAAATTTTCTCTTTTTTTTTTTCTTTTTTCTTTTTTTTTTTTTTTTGCTAATTTTGAGGATTATAAAATGTGAAAAGTTGAAATAATTTTAGAGAAGATAAAGTATATAAAGAGATAAATAAGGAAAAAAGTGGATTTTAATTTGAGTTATTGGATTGTTGAAAAAATTAAATTGAACGGTGAGATTTAAACTCAACTTAGCCGTTAGACACAAACATATATATAATAATATATATATTTTTAAATCATTTCTTTTAAAACCCAACAAAAAACAAGAGCCCACCATTTGTCAAAAATTAGCTTTTAAACATAAACATAAAATCATATTAAATTTATTTTTTTATTTAGTAAAATCACTTTTTACAAAATCAATTTCTTTTAATTTTCTTTTCTTTCAATAAAAACTAAAATCCACCAATTGCAAATTTAAAGTTCCTGTGTCACTCACCTTATAGTTCCAAGTGACACTCTCTAATTGGTCCAATTTGATGATTAATTCGCCATGTCACTGTCTCGGGTATTTTTCCGTTACACTTCTTTTTGTTGTATGTTTTTCATCTAAACTCCGATTTACGTGATTCAAAATGTATCAGAATCGTTCCGACCTCTATGCTATGAGCTATTCAAAATAATAAAATTGTTAATCAATAAAATCAGATTTGTTATAATCAAAACATTAATTAATTAATTTGAGATTAAGGGCAAAAAAAAAAAAAAAACCCGACATTTTGAACCCCTTTACTCCATCTGTGAGTCCCACAAACTTGATTTTGGTGTATCCAACACATTCAAATACCCTTGGATGATTTTCTAGATTAGGAGGATGTTTGGACCATTTCTCCTCATGTGTTAAGAAGTCTAAGGATGTGTGTGGGAATCATTTAGGGTATAAATTGTATAGGCAGCAACTTACCCACTCTTTCTTACTAAGAATAGCATCATATAGTAGGCATTTGACTCTTTACATGATTGTTCTATTCAGCCTATTTGCAATCCTATTCTATCAAGGTGTAAGCCTAACTGTCCTGTGCCTGATGATTCCATTCTCTCTACAAAACTTATTAAATTCCTCACTACAAAATTCCAGTCCATTATCTGTCTTTAGGTATTTAATTTCCTTTGAGGTTTGCTTATCTATCATGAATTTCATTCTTTGAATTTATCAAAAACTTGATCTTTAGATTTAAGAAAGAAAACCCAATATTTTCTTGAGAAGTCATCAGTAAAGGAAAGTAAATACCTTGAGCCACTTAGGCTCAGAGTTGAGGTTGATCCCCATTGATCAGAGTATATGTAGTCTAGGATAGATTTGGTTGAATGTTGTGTCTTTGTGAAACTGTGTCTGATAGCCTTGCCCAATACACAAGGCTCACAAAAAGTAAGTTGATAAGAAATCTCTTTAGGTAGTATACCTTGTTTAGATAAGCTTCCAACCCCCCTTAACATTGATGTGTGATAGCCTTAGGTAGTATACCTTGTTTAGATAAGCTTCTAGCCCCTTAACATTGATGTGTGGTAGCCTCTTACGCCAAATGTCAGCCTCTGTCAATTCATTAGGAGTTACTACATAAGTGTCTGTCATCATTTCAACTCCTCTGACCACAAATAGGTCATTAACCTTCTTTCCAACTAGTACCACCTTAGAATCTTTAAGAACTTCAAAAGTTCCTCCCTTGCCCTTATATTCACACTATACTGCATCTAGCATTCCTTAGGAGATCAAATTTCTCTTGAGAAGTAGCACATGTATGACATTTCTAAGGATTTTCACAGTCCCATCTTTGAACTTTAATGACACTGATCCTAATCTTTCAAATTTACAAGCTTGTTGTTGTCCATGTAGACCATTTCTCCATCAATTTTCTTGTAGGTGTTGAACCAAGGTTTCATAGGGGTCATGTGGTAGGTGCATCCAGAGTCCAAGACCCAATCATGTTTTCCAAAGGGGTTTACATGATTGGCCTTGTCTTGTGTTGAAGCTAGTGCATCATAGTAGATATAGGACCTTTTTACAACTGAAGCTTAAGGTTGTTTGCCTTTAGCTTCTTTCTCTTTTTCCTGATTCTTCCTTTTAAGAATAAAACAACCCTTAATTAGGTGGCATTTCTTCTTGCAATACTTGCACTTAGTCTTCTGTTTAGGCTTGTTTTCATCACTGTGCTGTTATTTTTCTCCCTTGGAGTAATTGGGCTTATTTCCCTTTCACAAACAGCCCTTCACCACTTGGTTGTTCCTTCTTCACTGTTTGTAGCTCAAGTTCTCTTGTTCTCAAGGTCGTGATGATGGCATCAGTGGTTATAAAGTCCCTTCCATATTTTAAAGCATTCTTCACTTCTCTATAGGAGTCTAGAGGGAGTTTAGAAGCACATAGACCTCATTTTCATCACCAAGTTCAATTTGGTAGGTGAAAAACTTGGCTGGCGGAAGACCACGTTGACCACTTGGTTTCAAGAAACATGCGCTGACCCCTTCACCTTTTCTGCCTTGTAGAATGAATCAAAATTACAGAAAATTCATTTGGTAAAAAATTTCTCTCTATCTCTAAACGAGGCTTTGCATTTTCTCTCTAATTCTCTTTTTGTTTATGGCGTTTTGCAGGTAAATCAAAGAGATTGTGGAACATATAATTAACAAGGAGGAAAGACTCTAATGTACGTGGTTCAGCCTGAAAATGACTATGTCCACGAGAAGAGAAGAACTTTTATTAAAGGCTTTTAAGATAGGTTTTCTGACTCTCTTTTACAAAATGTAACTTGTATGTTTAAATTTTTTAAAATAGCTATCTATATTGGTATTAGATATGTTACAAGTTTGTCTAGAGGCGGTTGTAAATTTAAAAAATAATAATAAAAAGAGGAGCCATTGAGATGACTGCTTCTTCAAGTTCTTTCTTTTACTTTCGAGGAGAGATTCTATTGTCACTTCTTATACATAGATGTGAAGTCAAATAATAATAATAATAATTTTTTTTTACAACAACCGTAAGTATGAAAATTTTAACTTCCGATTTCAAAAAATTTAGTACATATCAATTGAACTATATTCAAATATTGGTGTGGTCTTATCTGAGCCCAACACCAAAAGGAACAATAAGAACATTTATTCTCCAACCTTAAACTGTACATCGTTTAAGTTCACAATAAGCTTACAATCATGGAAAACTGAAAAGCTTGTAATTATGCTTCATACAAAGGGATTAACTTTAAACCAATCAATCTTACAGAACTATGTACATATCTGAAGTGATCTCTATGGATAATTTAAAGTCAACAACAGTTCAATTTCCAGAAGATCTTCAACTAATTGAAAAAGGAGAATTACGAATTTCCTGACCAAACTCCTTTACCTTATTTATAAGAAGCGTTTGTTCAGTTTCAAGCTGTAGTATGTATTCCTCTTGCAGTTCCTCAAGGCTTTCTAGTTCACTCAACGTTGCTGAAAGACCGTTGAGATTAGCCTCCTCGATTAAAGTGTGGAATTTGCTGATTGTTTGCTTCATCTGAAAAACACCATTTCAATTTCCAAACATCAATGTCAGCAAACAGGAAATGCAAACCTCTCATTCATGACTATAATCTACAACTTTTTCAAATGCTGAGCACATTGAAAAGAAACTAGTGCATTTCAGGCATGAACTATGAACTTTGTGCTTGAAAATAAAGATGGAAGAATCATAAATTCATCCAGTATCAGTTGTAACGAATTTAGCTTACTTCTCAATTTCATCCAATATAATGAGCTTTGAGCTAACAATTGAATCTACTCTTGACCAATCAAACCCCCAGAAGAAAAAACTATCCATTTATACCATTTCCCAGCAACTGAAAGGAAGGTCTCTCCTTCCAATTGGCATAAGAAACCTTAAAACTTTAATGCTTGCTTCTCTATGATTGGAATTTCAAGAGCATTCCTCTTTCTTTTGAATATTAAACAAGTACAAGGTGTACTTGTAATCATTAGTCTACTGCCATATGAATATAGGTTTGGGGTATAGTTTCTAGTTTCTACTATACCGGAGTTGTCCTTGCATGTCTCCTTTAATTAGTGGAAGAACATTCTTTTCATAAGTATATGATTCGTTAGATTTGGAACCTCAGACAATATATCCCAATTTCACGACTCAAAAACCAATAAACCAAAGGTTATCCTCAGTATCATAATACTATGCTCTAATAAGATTTAATGAAGTAACAGAATGGAAAACTTTATTAAATTGTCAAAGTAAAAAATTTACAATTCCCAATCACACAGTAAAATACATCACCTGACTTGAAACTTGATGTGCCTTGGTAATAGATGATTCAGAATCCGAGGTGGGTCTTGAATCTAAACTAAGTCTTTTCTCTTTCTCTAGATCTGGAACTTTTCTTGTGATTTGTATGTGAATCTCTCCTCTTTTCACCCCTTGAAGAGGTATCCATTTGTCAGCCATTTGGTTTGGAGGCAATCTTTGATACTCGACAACACAGTCGCCTATGCTTGATGTGGGTAGTAAAGCATTGTGATCTTTCACATGCAACAGTAAAGGGCTGCCATCGTCAGGGAACTCTAAGGTCTGATTCCAATGAGGATTTAAAGTTTTGAACATAACCTGGAAAACATACCACCAACAGAATGTGATGGATTGAGACATCAGAATGAAAATGAAAATGAAGAATTAAGCGGAACAAACCACTTGGCCATCCAGAAACATAACAGTTGCAAATATTATATTTAGTTTCTCAAACCTTTGTTCTTTTCTTCAAGATTCCATATTGTACTCTCACATAAGGGTCACTTGTCCCTCCAATATCAGCAGCAACCAAATCTTTAGCTTCAATGATAACAAGTTCTATCCAACCATTATTTGAGCCTAGGTTTGAACCCTGAAAGAAGAAAAATAAAATATCCCCAATTCAACAAACTAGCAGGTCAAATATTTTAATTCCTCGAGACTCAATAAATGTGCCACACATGCACAAAACTTAAATTCTTAACACTCAATTCCAGAGATCCGGCAGAGGGAATACAATTAAGTCAAGATAGCATATGTAGATACCAGCTTGCACAGACATTCTACTCCATAAGAAACTTGGAAACTCGAATTATGCAAACACAATTTATTATATTTTTGACAAGAAGATAGAAACATCGTGATGTATTGTTATAAACCATACCCCTGATCCTTCATAGTCATCTACCTTGACTGCCTCTATCATAAGCCTTAGTTCTCCAGAATTTACTTTTTCGAGGGGAATCCATACATCCCTGACTATGCCTTCATGAAGTCCTTCCAAATTTACCCGGGCATTACCGATATTTTCATCACCGAATATATCTACACCAAAGCATTTTATCTTGAGGTATTCACCACCTCCAATCTCATCAAACTCAAACTTCTGATTCCAATTAGGATTCACAGAAATAGCAGTTCTTGTTTTCTGGAGAGCCTGAAAGGAAGTCTGCTGAGTAAATATAGGGAAAATAAAGTTTTAGGGCGTGTTTGGTTTAATTTTTCAAGTTTTTAATTATGAAAATAAGCCATTTTGAAAAATAGCTTTTGAACACTTTTAAATGTATTTTAAACTGTTTTCATACAAAGAGTTTAAATAAAAATGAGTTTTCTGAAAAATACTTTTTTCTCTAGTCAATTCAAACATGTCAAACTATGGGTCTATTACACTTCTCATGCTATTTATCTAAGTTTCTTGTTTTAAACTTTACTAGAAGAAGGGTGTAAAGATTTACCTTCCCATATTCCAATTTTACATATGACTCGCACTTCCCAGTTTTATCCTTCAAACTAAGATCTTTTCCTTCTACAATGGTAATGGCGATCTTCCTTCCAGTTTTTGAAGGAAAGTTTGAGGATCCATTAACCGATTGTTGAGGTCTAACATGAAAATTATGCGAGCTATGTGAACCATCAGAAAATTGCCATTCTTTGACAATAAGCTTCACTGTTAACTGCAAAATTTGTCAAAAGCAAGTGTTGTGATTCATAGGAAATTTGGGGTGGCATGATATATGAGAGAAATAAGAATGCGAGAAAGAAACCAAATCTTGTCACTTCTCTACTTCAACTATAAAATACACTTCATTTGACTGCAGATAAGTTCCATGGGGCCTTAAGTTCACCAAAATTGCTACACCCGCAGAAACTGATGTAAGCATGGACATGATCATTCTTTCAGTCGTGTGATTATAGTTTATTATTTCCAAAATAGGAAGATAGTAAACAAAAGAGGGCAGGGAGACAAGGAATCTCTTCTCCTCCCAAGAACTTAATAAAATGATTAAAAGGTTTTCAATAATCAAATGGCTTAATTCGACAATACATCACTAAGATGCAGAAATCTTTTAGTTTATTTCTCTATGAACCTAAAACGAATTCAGCCCAACAAAGGTAAGGTTCTCTTTATGTTGGTTGATAAAAAAAGAGAAGGAAAATGTCAACAAATTATGAACTGAACAAGAATGTAGTAACCTAATGATCAAAATTGCAGGCACCAAGGTTAACTCCTATAAACAAGCATTGGCAATGAAGTCCCAAGAATGCTAATGGGAAAAATAAAAAGATGATATTCCTAAATTATCCATAGAACAGGAAGTAAATGCAAAACAACCAACATCATACCTCCCCACAATCGATGCCTTCAAATGGGACAACCATTTCAACCTCTTTTCCACAAAACTCAGTGTGCTTTGCTATTACTCCAGAGTCAGATCCTATTGCCCAAAATGTTGTGGAATCATCAGCAGCGTACTTCATCTGATCAACAAGTAAAAGAATATGAATTAGCAGATGCTAAGTTAGTTAATTTCTTATGAGTCCAGAATACCTAAAGAGGTAAAGTACTTCCTCCTATTCTTTGTATATATACTTGTGACAGAAGGCCAACTTCCATTAAAACATAATTTGAGAGGGTAAAATTTTCGGGAGAGTACCTTTACTTCACAACTGGCTAGATAGTCATACTTCACATTGCTTGGGTTAGACTCGTAAAGATTGAACCGAAGAGTTCCTGTATCTTCATGTAGAATCATATTGAATGTTGAATTCCATACAGGGCTGCAGCCTAATCTTACAGTAGTCCTCCTGCTTAGCTCATCAAGTTCCACCTCGACAAATGTCTGCAGATCATCCTTATCAGTTAAGTTTTCGTCTGGTGGACTATTCATATAAGTACTCAATGACTTCCTGGAAGAGTTTCCTCTCAAGCTATTTCTGGAAAGCTTACTGGCTGAGATAACTGTCACATATATTGTACCACTAACAGCCTTTTTACTCAGGTCAACTGCTGGCAATGAGAAACAGCGGCGTCGAGGTTCAACCATTGTCTTTACTATAATGTCCGTTAGAAGTTTAACCTGAAAAGAATGGGACAGATCAATGTGGTATGACCAAATAATTGCATTTCCCAAAAAGAGTCCTCCAATTGTCAATTGGAAGAATATATTTGAAAGTACAAGATCATTTTAAAGAAAAATGAAATGGTAGCTAAGGTAGACAATATGACAAAATCCATTTCATCAAGAATACAAAGGAGTTGGACGCTAGATCAGTCAGTTCCTCTCTTAACCTCTATTTATTTGATTTTTCATATTTTCTCAAATTATAAATCCAATAAGTTATATATTATAGACCTTCCTGCATTCATCTGTTAAGACAAGAAAACAAGCATCTAACAGCATGAAATTAATTAAAATAAAATAGCCAAAATCTGCTATCTAAATAGTTAAAAGATCTTTTAATTATTTTTCATATTGATAATTTTGCCTTGGACGTGATGAAGAATGAGCTGAATTTTTTCACTTTTTCAATGAAAATATTTTTTGGTTTCAAGAAGGGAATGAAAATTGAGATATTTTACCAGCCAAGAAGAAACACCTGGCAGCTCTGTTGCAGGTAACGACTGGCTTCCACCACTTCCAAAAGCAACTCCTATTCTCACTTCTGGAGTACAAACAAATGAATACAAAATTGCTCTCCCATCCAGGATTGGCCTCAAGAGAAGCTGTGTCAAGAAGTCCAGGCAACCAACAAACAGTTTGAAATTGCTCAATACTTAACAGATGATTACATGATAGTTTGCATGATCTGAAATTCCTTTCAAACGGCAAGCAGATACATTTTGAGGTAAGTAACAATTGATGGAAAGAGGGTTTAGGAAACTACTTCACATACATCACCCTTTATGTGAATGCTGTTGATAACAATCCGTGCAGTTCCCGTAAATGGCATGGCCAACTTGGCAAGCAACATAATACTCATTTCATTTGTGTCCCAATCAAAACCTAAACGCATGATTCTCTGCAAAAGCATACACAGAAAGCATAATAAAAAACCTAGGTATCTGGCTATTGGTTGACTGCTTGCAGGACAACAAAACTAACTCTATTGTTGGGACAGCATGTGAACAAACAAGTGGCTAAACATCAGGTGTTGTAATTGATGCATTATACATTAAAAATTAGGAATTTCAAATTTAAGAGATGAAGAGAGCAAAGGAGAAGAAAATATGGTCTGGACATTTGATCTGATAATAGGAAATGAATGTTCACCAAATAGGTTTCTTAAAAGATAATGTCTCATCGATAGAAGGTTAACCAAGAAAGCAAACCTGATTACCAGATGTTGACCATTGAGTCCCACGAAGGCCCAAGCCAGGAGGACATGAGCCTAGAGAGAACTCCAATAATTCGATTCTCTCCTGCATTGATATAGTCAGTATTTCTTGATATGGACTTTGATGAGGCTAATCAACTCAATAAAAAGCATTTAGAATACAATAATAACTTACAATAAGTTTCGGTCTCCGGTGTTTTAATCGTTTCTGCAGGAATGAATTTTCAAAAGTTAACATCGGTAGCAGCATTGAAGCCTCATATCAAGTCAATTCCACGTGAAAGCAACAATGAACCTACTCAATTTCTAGAATCAATAAACCCTTTTTCTGAAATGTGAAAGTAGTGGGTGAACAAGGGATTATGTGAAACATTCTGGTGCTAAGAATAGCTAAGCTCGTGTAGAAATGTTAAGAAACAAGATAGATACACAGCAACTGGAACAACTTTAGGCAAATTTTGTAATGTGAATATTGAGGATATTACAGCCAAATCCACCTCGAAACAATATTGCTGAAAAGAAGTTGGACATTGCAGAAGAAGAAAAAGAGATTCACCTCAACAATAGTAGAGAACCTTAATGAAAGTTTTGGGTTGATGTAGTTAGGCCAGATCTCAGTCAACAGTTTATTCAACCATTCACAGTGCTCCAGTGGTGTGCTGGGCTGTCAATTAGAGAGAGATAGAGGGAAGAGAATTAGATAAAATTGATAAAAATCATCATCCAGATGGCAGGAGCCAAATGGTAAAACAGTAGAAGGTTTCAATATTTTTTCCAATTCTGGACAAGGATGTTACCGAGGTGTCCAATACAATTTGCCTCCATTTTTTGTTTAGCTCCTCTACTAGTAGTTGACGTTGAAACTTCCCATACTGCAAAAACAATAACAACAAAAAAAAAGTACAAAATTTCATAATGCTGCTACAATGTAAAATCCCAAATGGCCGCAGGCAACGAACATAAAGCAGATGAAAGAAGGGAGAAGAATCTTGTATAGAAACGTAAAAGTATGAACCAATTGCTACAAAACACCAGTTATGGTCTTCTGGAAAGCAATAACTATATTAGTTAAAGTACATCTCTTAGCCTTCCCTGTAATCTCCTGTTGATAATCAAATATAAGGGACAAGTTAGAAGCATATGTTGTTACGTTTTTTAATATTTGATAACTTTTCTTAAATTGAAGTTTCATTTGAGTTAAAAGAGAGAGTCCATTCTTTATGCAAAAACGTAGTTGAAGATTTGTTAAGAAAACGTTTTTTTTTTTTTTACAAAGGTATTGTAATTAAAGTATGGGGTGGGAGAATCAAACCTCTGATCTCGAGGTTGATAGTACGAGCACTATGTCAATTGAGTTACGCTCTTGTTGGCAAAAGGTTATTAGTTATTTATTAAGTTTCTAGATCTATAATTCCCTATAAATAGATCTCTAACCTTACTCTCAATAAACAACAAGATTTATATCTCCAATCTTCTCTTCCCTCTATTTTCTCATATTTGTCTCATTTGCTCTTTGAAAGGCAATGGACCAAGAGAGAGGTGTTTTTAGTTGTGAAGCTTTGAGCTCAACCTATGCAAGGTTGTTTGAGCTACATAACGGTTCAGTTAGGCTAGAGAATATTTGCTGATCAATAGTTGATATAAAGAAATACAATACACATGGCAGGGAGGATTTGAATTAGAGCGAAATACCCGCGTCTAAACGTAATTATTTGGACTTTGTTTCTCAATATTTAGTTGATTTGTAATTCCCCCAACAGCCTCAAATTTCTACTTCTGTACCCAAAACAGGAAACTAAAGAAGGAAAGGAAAAACTTCTATAATATTTGCACTAACCCAAGTTGAAGCTGGATTCAAATTACACAATTGGGAATTCGCAAATCATAACAGAGAGATGTTAATTCGGTTGCAAACATTATATGGAAAAATCAAGAGTAGAATAATAACCTGTAAAGTCGCCCATACGGCAATAGCTAGTGGAATCCAATTAGAAAAAGAAAAAACCCATTTGTCGAAACCCCAAGCAAGAAAAAACAGAGGAACCAAATATGAAAGGAAAGGCTTCTCCAAAGCAGCATGGCGCAAAACCTCAACAGTTTCTTCAACGTTAAACCTGAAAGGCTTCATTTCTGCGCCCTTCCAGTTCACTACCTCAACACCCAGCTAAACCACTCAAAACGCTGCAACAGAAAAACAGAGTTCGAAGCATAATTTTGGAAGGGAAGAGAAAAGATGAAAGTGGGGATGAGGATGGGGAACTTCACCGATTGGTTAAGTATGGAATCAAAGTAAATGGGTATAAAAATGGGGGTGGAAACGATGGAGTTTAAGGCATGGGAATCTGTGGGAAAGACGCATAGTGGGGATTCAATAGCTGGGATAAAGAAGAAAGAAACATGAAGTTTGAACATGGACATGAGAAAATGGGGTCTGTGATCACAGTCCACAAATAATGGAAATGAACATATTTGGATGTGACAGATGAAAAGATGGAAAGAAGAAGAGAGAGTCCAGAGGAAGTCAGCAAGAAAAGCAGAGAATGATTTGGGGGATACATTTCTGATTTTTATTTATAAACTAAACTGAAAAAGGCCATAAAAGAAAAGAAACAGAAAATGCGCAAGTGTTGTGTCCGATAACGTTTTACATTAATCTAAATTATCTAATATACTTGAAGTCATTTTTTTTCAAGAAAAAATTATATATAATTTCTCGTAGTTTGAGAAATTTTTAAAACTTTATAACAAATAAACATGTTTTCAAATGAAATATTTAATTAATTGTTTAAACTTTTAATAATTTTTAAAAGTATTTTACTTTCCAACACTTTGAAAACGTTTGGGACAAGAACTATCTAAGGCTCTAATAACCACATTTTATAGATACTATTTCGTAGTCCTTAATTAGCTACTGATTTGTTACTATATTTACTATTTATTACAGTTTTTACTATTTTGCATTATCATTTTTTTATTTTCTATTACAGTGTTTACTATTTATTATCAAACTAAAATAGTTTACACCTCAAACACATGTTATATAACCCAAACTAAAATAATCTACGTCCCAAACACAAACTGTTATAACACAACTTTAATAACTTGAGACTATAACAATCAACTCCTTGTTTCAAACGCCCCATTCGAGAGAAATAATAACTATAGATGAGCTATAGGCTGAATCATCACTTTAAAGTAGTAATTAATGTCTTATCTATTGAATATAACAAAAAGAAAACATACCTATTCTTAAAAAAAAAAAAAAAAAAAAAAAAAACATGTAAATTCAATTACTTTTAATTTTATTTGTGACTACAATTCAGAAACTGTTGGATACGACAACACCTTCAGACTATGAATAAGACAGCAGGGAACGGTCAGGAACCAATGGTCGGGTAAAGTACGGAACATGCGAAACAAAAGCTCACTACAGGCTAAGTCACGAATCTCGCTCTCTTTAAAATGTTTCGCAACTCTGCCAAAGTACAAGCAGGTCAGGAATGCTGCCACGTCGTTATCAAGATAAAACAGTTAAAAAAAAAAAACTCGATTACTTTCTGACTGAATGCTCAAGAAATGAAAAAGAAAAACAGAGGAGAGATTGAGAGAATGAATGATCTGCTTGAAATGATTGAACGACTGAAGACCAACTCTACTTTCCAAAAATAATAATATTTTTTTATTTTAAAAAAATGATCACACACGCCCATTCGAGACCAGATGGTGGCAACGCGCATGGGATTTCTACCGTACCCACATTGATCTATCTCTCAAATCCCTCCAAAATATGGATACCCCTTGGGATCCAAATACATAACTCAAGGTTGAAGTACAAAAAAAAGACTCTCCTTTCAAAATTTATCAATATAAAATTCTCAATCAAGATTAGTTCTTTTTTGGTTTTTTTTTTTAAATTTAAAAACTAAATTTTCACTTAACAAAACCTCAATGATAAAGTTGTCATTTTTATTAGGATTGCATCGCAATCATTTAGACAAAGATTCAGGAATGAATGGATGAATCTTTGCTTATAGAAGAATCAAGTGATATTTAAGGTAGAGATCAACAAAAAAATAAAATAAAATAAAATAAATAAATAAAAATAAAAATAAATGAGAGTTAATTTAAATTTTATAGGAACTAAATAGAGGTCACAAATATATTAGAAACGAAATGGTATTTTAACCAAAATTTCACTAATTAAAAATATATGTAACGAAGAAATCAATTAATCTCGTGAAAATGGGTTTAGTTCAATGGTGAGGATCAATCTCTCATTTTGTAATTATTGTATTCAAAATAAAAAAAAAAATCATATATATCTAGATTGAACCTTTTAAGATCATAAAAACGGATCATAAAAACGTAACTGAAATGAAAAGACTAATTATTAAATTGGAGAGACAAATTTTAAAGGCCGATTTTTTCTTCAATTTAAAAGAATTTTGAAACTCAAAAAAGATCGTACAATATTGAATAGCATTAGAGATGTGACGGGAGATAATCATAATCACAGTGTAAATAAATAAATGTGTCCGTTGATAAAACCTTATCAACTATTTATTATTTTTTCGTAGGTATGGTATATAATAGTAGATTAAAGTTGATTCAAATGATTAATAAAGTTGAGTTTGCTTTTGTCTTGAAGTTATTTTATAGATGTATGGCTTTTTTAAAGTAAAAAAGTGGAATTAAAAAAATTAAATATATGGCGCGACCAGATTAACTTTATTAGAATGTCATTTGTTTATGATTTTATTTAATGATAAATTTAAATAAGGAAATAGCATATAAGAAATTATTTTAAATGATAAAATTACTAAAAATATTTATAATTAATACTAAAATATAGACTGTGATATTTTATTATTATTTGTAAATATTTTTGTTCGTTTTCTTATATTTGAAAACAGTCCATCATTCTTTTATGAGTATGTGCATGTATATATATATGAGGTTGAGAATTCAAATCTCTCCTTTTTTCATTGAATATATATGACTTGATCAGTTGAATATTGAAAAAATAAAGTAGATCTAACACATTATACAAATTCATGGGTGATACTGATAAGTAATAAATAGAAAAATTTAATATCAAATAATTAATAGTAAAGATAGTAAGATACAGAGATTGATAACCTAGTTCAATTTGTGCAAAATCACCTACCTGTGGGGACTATGTGTTCGATGGAAAAAATTTTCACTATATAAAAAGTTTCGCAATTACAACGAAGTATTTATCTGATAGACTATTTTTTGTGAATCACATATAATTTTCCTTTCAATTTCAATTTAGGGTTCACCCTAATTAAGTTTAAGATCCTCTCACTTCCACAATAATGTTTCTTCAAACTTTTATGAGAACTCCTCAAAATTAAATACTTTAGGCTCTCTCTAAGTGGATCCTTTCACCTTCATAAGCAAGTTTTTCTCAAATCTTTGATTGGACTCCCCTCAAGACCACATCAAAAATTCATCTTGAGTTCTCATCTATTCCCTAAGTGATTTGCTACACATGCAACAATTCAACCAAGCCTTATTGACGGCCGAAACAACCCACACACAGAAAAAATAACTCTTTTTAATCACAATATATGAAGGTTAAGGCTTAGACAATCTCTATACTAAAAACTTTCAATGCATATATTTTTTTAATAAAGAAGCTAACCCTGAAAATAATCAAGACCACGATATGTATATAACTAGCTTTGATAAGACCTTCAAGAAAAGGATAAAACATCACCGCAGGAAAAGAAAAAACAAGCAGACAACGAAAATTTGCAGAAATACACTTGACAGATAAGGAAAATATAATTTGCATAATGTTATGTTGCCCATCATGTAACATCTTATGGGACAACATATAAGGACATGTTGTGAAACGTGTTGCTCAAGATAGGAAATTAACACAAAAAATATACATTACACATATCAACATATAAGGAAAAATCTCCAAACAGAAATTGCACGATACGAAAAATGTTACAAAAATAAATGAATTATGTTACTCAAGTTTTGCTTGTAATATAATTAGACAATTAACAAATATAAGATATAATAAAATTAGCAATAGCACATACAATCACGAATCATATAATTAGCTTAATTGAAATTTAGTAACATTGAAATACATTTAGCCTGTGTTTGATGGCTTGTAATAAGATGAAATTGTAATGTAATATAATAAAAAATTCATGTTTAGATTGAACATTTTGAGTCCGATTTATAATACAAAACTCATTCCATTCTAACAGTTTTCAATCTAACACTCTTTCTCATCGTTTTCATGCTTCACGATTTTTTTTTTATTCCATCTTCGATTACTTATACTTTTTAACACTCTTATTTTCAATCATTCTAGTTACATTCCAATTCCCTAAACACGTCCTTAAGTTATGAAAATGGTATTGTTAAAAAAGAACATTAATTCAATTTTTTCAACTGCTGAAAATTTTGAACTGTGACGAGGAAATATGGTCAAGAGTTAGGCTGCGTCAGCCAGTTTGCTTTGATTTGTGGCACTTAGAACCCACGTAAAGGTAAAATCTCACATTAGTGTGATGCATGTCCAACACACCTATAATGTTTAAATTAATGTACGTAGTGGACTTTTAGGAACTTTTATCCAACATAAATATAGATCATAGAGAAGTTAATTACATATATTAACGTATTTAAAACCATAAAGATTAAATTATAAAGATTAAAACAATAAAGATTAAAATTTAGATTAATTTTGTAATATATACGAAGATGACGTTTGAAAATTGTTGGATTAAGACCCACAATTATTCATACAATTATAATATAGATTGCCTGTTGGGAGCATACTATGATTTATGAGCAATTTGTAAGAGAAGAAAAAGTAGTAGGAGTTGGACGATGTGCATGGCATGTGATTATAAAACTTGGACTATTATTAATAGTAACACATCTTATCAAATCGACATGCACACAATATTAGTTTGTTTCAAATAATTTCTTTCACTGTTCTTGTATCATTCTCCAATTTTCCATTCGCATGCCTAAAACCAATTATATATAATTTTCCTTTTCTTTTTGCCAAAGCACGAGTTCCACGAATATTTTCAGTGTCCTCATTATCAGAGTTGCTTCGTAAGCTCCAGTTGGAATTCTCTTCAGAAGGAGAATTTCATAAACATTTTGAAGTCTCAAGAGAAGTATCATCATCAGCTTCAACATCAACATCAACTTCAACATTCATATCCTTGTTTCTGTTTGAGTGAGACTCAACAAGAGGAGTATTAACATTAATACCTTCATTAGACTCATTGGCAGAGCTAAGGGCTTTCTTAGATTTTTGTTCACAAGTCATAGGGTCAATATCATCCAAAACCTCAACATTCAGATTCTCAACATTGTTAGCATTCTCAACATTCAGATTCCTAGTATTGTCAACATTCTCAACATGTAGATTCTTAGGATCATCATCCACGGTTGTTTCAAGACAAGCATTAACATCCTCTTCACCAGAATACACATGTTCATTAAGGATATATTTTTCAACATTCATATCATCGGCAATATTTTCAGAAGCACTAGTTATAGGTAACATGGATATAGAAGTAACTACTTTTTCAACAAATGCATTTAAAGTGTTTTCATTAGAAACAAGAGTATTTTCTGTTATTGTCAAAGCAGATTCATGAACACCAACTATAAGGATCGAATCTTGAGCGGAAGTGTGTGAACGTCTTATATCTTGAAAATTGATTTTTGAAGAAACAAAAACAATGTTCTAAAATAGAACATATGAAGAATAAACATATGAAATAACATGTTTTGGAGAAAGGAAACTAAGAGAGGACCATTCTTACCTTTGAAGTTTCCCGAGCTTCTCGAAAAATCCACTCGATCTTGGCACAAACGTCTTCTAAATCGAACTTGAACATGGCCACGAGAATAACCTTGTTATTCTCAAGGATTCCAATAGAAGGATGGGTGGTATCCAAATAATTGGAAGAAGAAAAAGTAAAGAGATTTCTCTTTTAAAGAGTAAAAAGATGGTTTGTGTTTTGGTGGCTAGGGTAAAGCTCACCAAAATCAATTCTTGCCTTAAAAGGGTCATAAGGAAGAATTTATATGGAGAAGGGGTCCAAGTCTTTCTCGATCCACCATTGTACTTAGTTAATTAAATAACGTTTGTTTAATTAATTAACACATTAATTAAATAACCATCTATACATTAAATCCAATTTAACGTATATATTTAATTAACATAAATAGATATCGTATGTTTTTGTGCATCACTACTCTATTAATTTAATTAATTAATTCTTTATGAATCTAATTCACTTGAATTAAATATTTGAATCTCATTCAAATATTTCTTTCCAACTTAATTATAGATCACATCCATAATCAATTACATATCAATCACATTAGTATGCGATTTCCTCAAATTGATTTGAACAATTCAAATCTTTCCTCTTTAATATCTGAGCTAACAAGGGGACCTAGTGGACCTGCAAATCAGAAACTCCAACAATATGAGATTAAAAGCCATTGGTAAGAGAGAAAGAAACTATAGGTCATATTGTTTTTTATACGATATAGAAACTATAGGTTATATGTTATATTTGATATAACATATATTTTAATATATATTATATGATAAGGTAGTTATCATATAAATATATATTAAATAATTTATTAAAATAAATAAATAAAATATTTTTTAAAAATCATTTTTTGGAGGGAGTTGTAACTCAACTCCCCCCTCCCTTTTCTCTCTTCTACGTGATAGTGGGGAAAGATACAGTTGTTGTTGTTGTTCTCCCTCTGGTTTTCACATCATACAGAATACAGAAACAACAGAATTGTTCTGAAACATCCTCCTCCTCTCTTCTCTCAAATTCCCTCATCCAAAATAGTCAGGGCCCACAGAACTCATGGATTCTCACCTAGAGAATACATAGGTTTCTATCGGTTTGTATGTTTGCTGTAAAACTCATATTCTGTAAAATTACAAGTAATTTTTTATATGTTTGTTGTAACTCTTTAATAAAATTACCCAACTTTCATTAACTGTCGGTCATTCTACTAAAGACCGACAGTTGCACTCTTCGCACTACAAATATATTTTTGTGTCTATTGGATTTAACTAGTCAATAGTGTAATGACCCTTCACAAATTGCTCGTAAATACAGTTGAACCAAAATGATTGTTTTGCCCTTATAGTTACATTTAACTCCTTAAATACCATTGATTCCTTTAATGAACAATAAGTCATAGTCCAACTATGACCAGGTCTCTCTCGGGCCAAGAGAGGGTGTGGCCACATTGTTCAAGCCCCAAAATCAGCTCTTAAGAGAGTAATTTATCTACTTACTCGACATTAGGGAAGGAGTAAATTTCGTCTTGTGTAGCTGTGTTCCCAACTCTCCAATCAGACGAATCTCCAAAATGGTAGGCATATTGAGTTGGCAATCTGACCACTCTCACCCATACAAATCAAAGCACCGCCTTCATGAGCAGGTGTTCACAACTCACTCAAGATTCAGGTTATGTCACCTATGGTCATCTTGGTGCAAGAGATTTAGGACACCAATCCCAATCCCACTTGTCCTAAAGCTTAGGGAACCGAATGTACAATACAAATAAAGTATAAAATACAATAAACTAGGGCATACACTATACCCCAGTAACATCTTCCACTTACCCTAGACAATATGTCGCATATCTCATAGACCCAGACTTTTTAAATGACACTTGAACACTTTAGTCGTGATAGCCTTTGCAAACAGATCAACAACATTGTGCTCTGAAACAATCTTTATGATAGTCATGTCGCCTCGATGCATAATCTCTCGAATCAAGTGATATTTCTGAAGAAAATCTGACATAAGGATTTCCATGAGTAGCGTAATGATCGCTCCAAATTCCATTCGTATTTGAACATACACAATTATAATCAAGAAACGGAAACTTATAGGCTATGCACAAAACGAAATTACAGCATGCTTTCAAAAAGATCAAAGGAATGAATAAACCCCTTTGAAGACTCATTTTCAATCTCCCTTGATCACGAACGCTTGTTCAATCTCTAATACTACAACTTGGGAACGCTTGAACTCAGCGACCGCAACACAACACGATCACAGCGACCACCACACGAACACCGCGACCAAAACGAACGGTCTCCAAAACCTCGACTTAGTCGAGTTAAGTATGATGACACCACAATGGCTACCTTGGTATTCTTGGTATGAGAATCCATAAGTGTGGGCTCTGTGTGGACTTGGTTAAAGAAAGAGACCAGAGGAAGAACAATCATGTAAACGATTGAGCAAGTGGGAGATGACAAGGTCTATCATATAGACGATGCCCAATCATTTAACAAATGCTATGCGATTGTTTAGCTAAAGGCCAGTTGAGTGAATTGTCGTGTATTGTCACTCCACGATCGTTTAGTCTCTCTTAAGCTATCATTTAGTGAATCTAACCCACTTGACAGCCAACCATGAGTAATTTCGAGAATGGAAACTCTTTCAACAACTTTAGCAAATCTAATAAATTTAGGAAAACATTTTTCCTTTTATCTCACAGTTACCATGAAACCATCAATAACCTCCCACTCAATTGGTTATTAGAGAAAAAGAGATAATTATTCAATAATTAATATTATTATAAATATAGATGATAACTAACTTACCATAATATATTTATAACCTATAGTTTTAATATTTCATCTCATGAAACATATAAACCATAGCTCTTTTTCTATTTCATGGTACTTAATGTAAATCTCATTTATATTAATCCTCCACTTGATGTATCTCATACATCACACCGATCATATCAATATAATCGAATTACCTCTTATCAATTTGAACATTTCAAATCAATACCAAGACTGATTTTCAACTTGAATTCATTGAGCTATCAAGGGGACCTTATGGGCATGTAGCTTAAAACTCCAACGGTATGTGAACATCTGACTAAACTCTTTAGTCATGGGATCCACCATCCATTAATTTCTAGACACTCTACTAAGACCGACAGCTGAACTCTCCTTACCATAGATATATTATGTGTCCATATCAACCAATCAACAGTGCGATAACTCTTCACAAATCGCACTGTTGATAACAGGTAGAAAGTTTCCTCATAGTCCACTCCCTCGACCTGGGTATAACCCTTTTTCACGAGTCGAGCCTTAAAGGTTTTCATCTTTCCATCTACACCTCGATTTCTCTTATAGATCCACTTACACCCTATAGGTCTTAGCCCATCAGGCGGATCCACAAGCTCTCAAACGTTAATGAAGTACATTGACTCCATCTCTTGGTTCATGGCCTTAATCCATTCATCTTTGTCAACATCCTTCATTGCTTTCTTAAAAGACAATAGATCCTCGACCCCATCATTAGAAATGACGTTCTGGGTTTCAGTCAAACCCATGTAGTAATCCGGTGGGTTCATAACCCTCCCACTACGTCGAGGCAGTCTCAATTCTTGAGTTGGTTGACTAGATGTACCGACCTCAACAACTCTTGTTGATCTGTCAGTCTGTTCAATAACTCTTGTTGAACTCTTAGTAGTCTCAGTCTCATTAGAAATCTCATGTAAAACAAGCTTACTACGTGGCTTATGATCCTTAATGTGGTCTTCTTCTAAGAAGATAATATTTGTAGAAACAAACACTTTGTTCTCACTCGGATCATAGAAGTATCCACCTTTCGTTTCCCTGGGGTAGCCTACAAAGAGGCAAACTTTCGAACGTGATTCTAACTTTTTCGGGTTAGTCACAAGCACAGGCCGGATACCCCCAAATCCTGAACTTGCGTAAACTACCTTTACGGCCTCTCCACAGCTCAAAAGGTATTTCAAAAACACTTTTCAAGAGAATGTTGTTCAGAATGTAGCATGCAGTCTCCACTGCAAAACCCCAAAATGAGTTTGGAATATGAGCATAACTCATCATAGACCGAACATGTCCAACAAGGTTCTGTTTCTTCTTTCTGATACACCATTTTGCTGAGGTCTATCTGAGGCCGAGAGTTGGAATGCAATCCCATATTCTATCACATAGTTCTGGAATTGGAGGTCCGTATACTCTCCACCACGATCAGATCGTACTGTTTTTATCAGCTTACCTAACAAGTTTTCAACTTCAGCCTTATACTCCTTGAACTTGTCAAGAACTTCAGACTTACGTTGCATTAAGTAAAGATACCCGTACCTTGAATAATAATCTGTGAAAGAGATGAAATATTCATACCCACCTCGAGCCTTAACACTCATCGAAGCACAAAGGTCTGAATGTATAAGCTCTAAGGCTTCCTTTGCTCTGTAACCTTTTCCAGTAAAAGGTCGTTTGGTCTTCGAGGCATGATTCACACACTGACAAGAAGTTTTCTTTTAAAATCTTTTGAAGTCCACTTTTCACTAACTGCTCAATCTTATTGAGGTTGATGTGACCTAACCTTAGATGTCAAAAATGGGCATTTTCATTAGAAGAAACCTTTGGTCTTTTAGCTGTTGCTGTCGTACTGAACATTTCAGTGTTAAACAAGGCTTTTATGACTAACAATCTTAGTACATATAAGTTACTTTCCATTGAACTAAAACCAATCTCCATCGCATTCTTGAAAATAAATACTTTATTCTCAGAAAAGGAGACGATATAACCTTGTTCAATGAGACAAGAAACTGAGATTAAGTTTCTCTTGATATGAGAAACTACAAAACATTATCTAGTAACAGATAACGTTTCTTGTCCAAAAATAACTTCAACCTACCTATAGCAACAATTGAAACAACCTCACTAGTACCGATTCGAAGAGTCATCTCTCCCTATGGCAACATTTTCTAGGAGCTGAATCCTTGGTAAGAGGAACTGAAGTGATTAGTAGCACCCGAATCAAGGATCTGGGCAGAATCATCATTCTCTACCAAACACGTCTCTAAGACCAATAAATCATATTTACTATCGTTAGACATTCTTCTCTTTTGAAGAGTAGTGGAATCAGTATCAGAACCTAAATAACCTCCAAGTTCCATTGCAGAGAACACTTCTCTTCGATGAACTTTAACAGAGTCAGCAACATTTGCTTTCTCTTCCTAAAGTTTAACTTGGGAACTGAAACTATTGGTTTTGTCATCCATCCCTCCGTGCTCGAAAAGTAAGAACTGACGTTTAAACAAAGCTTGTAACAAGTCCATGATCTCATGTGCAATGACCATGTCCTCAACCCTTTTGGCCAAAGAATCAAGTATGCTAGCCAATATGTGAAGTCGTGCCAATGAATTCCATACCTTATATGCATTACGAACACTTCGCGGTGCATCAAGGATCGGGACTTGAGGACATTCCTCAACCATGACAAACTCGAGGTCATTTACCACGAAATAAGTTTTACAAAACTCTTTCTACTGTATGTAACCGGTCAAATTAGAGGCATTACATGGAAATACAAACAAGTTACTGAAAACAAAAATGCGTTGACCTACGTTAGGTTTTAAACAAATACCTATTGAAAAACATACAACATCCAATAAGGTTTAGAAAAACTAACATGAACCCCGTGAGACATCTAGTTTTGCAATGATGCTTCAAAGGTTTAGGAAAAAAGCCGCCGAAGGGTGGTCAATTCATCCCTCCTTGGAATTGAGACATTCTCAACCAGCCATTAATACCAAAACAACTATTGCTCCTATAACGACTAGCCATCATTGATTTGGTCAAGAAATCATTAACTTACTTAATATTTTTCCGTAAGTGTGGCCTGCCATTTTAGGCCCTAAAGTTTCGCCCCAAGCAGCCAACCCAAAGGGGAAAAAATCCGATTAAGGCAAAAACTAAAGTGACCCTATCCATTTTTTAAGTTCACCTTGATATTGACCAACTGCACAAAACCCATTCGAAGGGGGACGCTCTCAGGGCGCCATGTGGGAGTACAGAATGATCTCACGGAGCGAACCAATGACAGAGACCGTAGGATATGTTGACACACACCCTTCACCCACTTACTATAAATACTCTTTCCGTCCACCTTGATATTGACTCATGCAAACACCATCTGAAGGGGGATGCTCCCAGGGCACCACAAGGCTAAGCATGAATCTCATGGCGTGAACATTCAAGAAGAAACATGAGTGGAATCATTGACATATCATATACATCTCTTCCTCCCACTGAGTATTTTATCTAGGGTTTAATTTACTTAAAAAAAAACACGGCTAAGAATTTTAACTAAATACCTTTTTACGATTTCCCAAGAGTAACTTTTACCTTAGATAGTTAAACAACTTTTTATCATCATCCATTAAACTCTTTAATAGAGTCTTTGACCAACTGTCGCATGCTTGTAGAAAATCTATCTAATTCACCTTTCCAGGTAGGTTCCCAGTAGGAGTGTTCCGTTTCCGTTAGCTTAAGTACCCCAGCCTAAAAGAACCTGCCTTAGACAAAAGGTCTCTTATAGGTAGATTAATACAATTTTAATCTTTTATGCTAATCAATTTAATTCTATTAAACCGATTTAAAAAGATTAAACTATGTTGTTGATCCCATTAGAACTTTGATCTTAGGTCTATATCTCAATCCAATTTTAAAACCTTTTAAAACATGAGTTCACCCTAAGTCCACATGCAACTATTTCTTATTGATTTTAGTTCTAATTTCTATTATAACTCTTATAATAGAAACAACCAAAACCAATTGCAACAACAAACACATACAAGGCATTCATAACATTTATAAACAGCCTAAGTGTCATGCTCCATGCATTGTTCATTCATTTCTACTTTTTATATTACTCTTATACAAACAAGTAACGAACCAAGCAAACATGCTTCACCCTTATACTATAACACTTATAATATAAAGATGATGCATAAATATGCTTACTGCATGCATAAATATAACTCTTATATTTCATGATGCATGAGCATGCTTTCTTGTAATTTTATCATGCCATATTATAACACTTATAATACATGATGCATGAATAATTGCACAACCTAAGATGAGTTTCAAATCTATATGTCATACACTATGCCATATAAACCACATACATCTCATGCATATTAAAAAAATGTTGATGAACCGGGAAAAATTGCCTCAAAATCCTCAAATCTAAAGCTAACTATTATAAAAACAAAAAGTCTTCGATTCAAACAGGTGAACCAGGTCTTGAACCATCCGGTCGAAGTCCGTGTCTCCATTGATCATGTGCCAAAACCCAAGCGATTGTCTACACGAAAGAATAAATGCTTTACTCAATTGTTTACCTACGCTTCCAGAGTTAAACTATCGTTTAGCAACGATTGTGTACTTTTTACTATGCGATGAAGCATGAGGTACGAGATCATGCAGTGCGCAACGCATAACGTAATCTCTAAACGATCGTCTAAACGACAACGATGCGGTGAAGCACAATCGTCTAAACGATCGCTGAGCGAGCGCCTTCATATCGTATACCATGTGATCGTGTAGTTATTAACTATGCGATGAGCATGCTAACTACACGATCGTTTAGTGCATGCGTCTTTTATTAAACGATGAGCATCAAATGCTCCCACTCGATCGTTTACTTCCAGCGTCTACGTGATCGGGTACCCAACGCTATGCGATAGAGCAAACATTTTACCCCAGCTAAACAATCGTTTAGTAAATACTACACGATCGCATAGAAAAATCTACACGATCGTTTAGTTAAATCCCAACGATCGTTTACCTGAGGCTACATAACACGACCAACTTTTGGTCTTCTTCTTCATTGAGAACGACATCTCCATGCTTCGAAACTTCATCACGAACGACTTGACAAACTCAAACACTTTGAATTACATACTCGATTGCTTGTTAATTATGTCCAAAAACATAGGGGCCCTTGCAAATTAACACTTTTTAATTTAAAGAAAACTTTAAATAGAGGCAATTAACCTATAAACATTCATTAATGCCATCCACAAACACATTTAACACTTAAACGCAAATAAAAAAATACACCATGACTATAAAAAAAAGTTTAAAATAGAAGTGAAATTTTGAATATCAGAAAAACCTAGCTCTGATACCAATTGAAGGAAATCTAACATGAGGATTTCCATAAACAGCGGAATGATTGTTCCAAATTCCATTTGTATTTGAACATACACAATTACAATTAAGAAACGGAAACTTACAGCCTATTCACAAAACGAAATTACAACATGCTTTCAACAAGATCAAGGGAAAGAATAAACACACCTTTGAAGACTCATATTCAATCTCCCTTGATCATGAACGCTCGTTCAATCTCCAAGACTGTAACTCAAAAATGCTCGAACTCAGCGACCGCAGTACAACACGATCACAACGACCACCATACGAACACCACGACTACAATGAACAACCTCCAAAACCTCGACTTAGTCGAGTTGAGTATGACACCACCACAATGGATACCTTGGTATTCTCGGTGTGAGAATCCAGAAGTATGGGCTCTGTATGGACTTGGTTAGAGGAAGAGACCGGAGGAAGAACAATCATGTAAACGATTGAGCAAGTGAGAGATGACAAGGTCTATCGTATAGATGATGCCCAATCAGTTAACAAATGTTATACGATCGTTTAGCAAAAGCTTCGCGATCGTTTAGCTAAAGGCCAGCTAAGTGAACTGTCTTGTAGTGTCACTCCACGATCGTTTAGTCTCTCTTCAGCTATCGTTTAGTGAATCTAATCCACTTGATAGCCAACCGTGAGTAATTCTGAGAATGGAAACTCTTTCAACAACTTTAGCAAATCTACTAAATTTAGGAAAACATTTTTCCTTTTATCTCACGGTTACCATGAAACCACCAATAACCTCCCACTAGAGAAAAAGAGATAATTATCCAATAATTAATATTATTATAAATATATATGATAACTAACTTACCTTAGTATATTTATAACTTATAGTTTAAATATTTCATCTCATGAAACATATAAACCATAACTCTTTTTTTATTTCATGGTACTTAATATAAATCTCATTTACATTAATCCTCCACTTGATGTATCTCATACATCATACCTCGATCATATCATATATAATCGAATTACCTCTGGTCGATTTGAACACTTCAAATCAACACCAAGAACTGATTCTCAACTTGAATCCATTGAGCTACCAAGGGGACCTTATGGATAGGGTTAGCAAAAAAAACTCGCGGGGACCCGCCCTGTTTGGGTCAGGGATTTCCCGATTTGATTGGAGATGGGGTCAAACCGGAAAATTTATTCGGGACCCCGTTCGGGGACGGGGACAGTATCCCGCCCCGACCCGAATTATATATATATATATATATTAGAAATTTTATAAACTTATATAAATACATATAAAAAGAACCAAAATGAAAAAGTAAAAGGCCCAAAAGCATAAAATTTAAAAAAAAATACCCAAAATCTTTTCCTCTTCTCCTTTCTTTCTCCAAAATACTAAATCCCTAAAAGTTTACTGTTACTGCACTGCACTGCCGAAAATCCTAAATCCCTCAGCTGTTGCGTTGAGTCTTCAGCCGTTGAAGTCGTGAAGACGCGTCCGCTCCAGCCTCCGTGTCCAGCCGTTGTCATTGAAGAATCTACTGCACTAAATCGAAATCCCTCCATTCGTGTCTGCGTCCGCTCCAGCCTCCATATCCGCCCCCTCCGTCCGCATCCAGCCTCTGCGTCCGTCCGTCTGGCGCCATTTTAGGTGAAGATACGTCCGTCTCCAGCCTCAACTCTGTGTCCGTCTGCCACTTTCAGGTGAAAGACAATTCCGACTTGAACTTTGTTTAGATAATGAGTCTTTGTTTTTTTTTTTTTTTTTTTTTATATATTGTGACTGTTCTAACTTCTGTTGTTGTTTTTCTTTTGAAAAAAACATTATTTGTGCTATTTCGAGAGGCGAGATCTATCCGTTCAACTTTCAAGAGTTAAAAGTTCAAGCCGGTGCCGGTAAAAATTTCCTTTCGTTCTCTTATTTGGCCGTTTGATATTTTTGAAAAGTATGCTTGAAATTAGTAAATAATATGTTTGAGAAATATGTTTGTGTATGTTTGATATTTGAATGTTTTGAATTTTAGGCTTGAATATATTTGAGAAATATGTTTGTGTATGTTTGATATTTAAATGTTTTGAATTTTAGGCTTGAACATGTTTGAAAAATATGTTCGTGTATATTTGATATTTGAATGTTTTGAATTTTAGGCTTGAATATGTTTGGAAAATATGTTAGTGTATGTTTGAAATTTGAATGCTTTCAATTTTGGGGTTGAATGCTTTGAATATATTTGAATGCTTTGAAAATGAAGTCCAAGTCTGAAGAGGGGTTTTTAAATCAAACTTTTGGTAGGTTGAAAACAATGTCTTCATCACTTTCTACAAATAAAGATTCTCCAAATCCAATTCCAAGTCCAACCCCAGATCCAACCCCAAATTCAACCCCAAATTCAACCTCAAATTTAACTCCATGCTCATCGAATGATGATAATTTGAATGTCGATAATTGTGTTATTCTTGATGAGGATATTGAGAAGGGATCTTTAAAGAGGGAATTGACATCGGTTGTTTGGAACCATTTTAAGAAACAAAAAATAGATGGGGTAGACAAGGCAGTTTGTAATTACAAACGAAAATTAGGGGGTGAAAGTAAAAATGGAACCAAATATTTGCATGATCATATTAAGATATGCCTATATAAAGGACAAAAGAACATACGACAATCCCGATTGAATCCTAATAGAGAGAAGAACAATACATTGAGTTTATATAACTTCGATCAAGAAGCTGCAAAAAAAGTATTAGCTAGGATGATAATAAGACATGAATATCCTCTCTCAATAGTTGAGCATGAAGGTTTTAGGGAATTTTATAATGTCATCCAACCATTATTTAAGATGGTGTCAAGAAACACAATAAAGAAGAAGATTTTGAAAATTTATGAGACTGAAAAGTTGAAAACAATGGCATTGTTGAACGAGATCAAAGAAAAGATTGCCCTGACAATGGACATGTGGACTTCCAACCACCAAACAAAAGGTTATATGGTTGTCACTGCTCATTTTGTTGATGATAGTTGGGTTTTGCAAAATAAAATAATCAGGTTTATATATGTCCCTTCTCCACACACTTCTGAGATGCTTCATGAAGAAATAATGAAATATCTGTTAGATTGGAATATTGATAAAAAATTGTTATCAGTAACTGTAGATAATTGTTGTACCAATGACTCTATGGTTAATATGCTTGTTGATAGTTTGTGTGAAAACTTAATATTGGATGGGAGTTTATTTCATATGCGGTGTTGTGCTCATATTCTGAACTTGATTGTGAAAGATAGGTTGACAGTGATAGGAGATGGGATCGAAAGAGTACGTAGTAGTGTGTCTTATTGGGTGCATACACAAAAAAAGAAAGAGAAATTTGAGGAAACTGCTCGACAGTTGAATGTTTATGATGGTCAGATGTTGAGTCTTGATTGTTGTACTAGGTGGAATTCTACCTATTTTATGTTAGCCACTGCATTAAAGTACAAAGTTGATTTTTTATCGATTAAAACAACGAGAACCAAAGTTCTGAAATATTGGGTAATAGCAAAAGAGATATGTGAGAAATTGAAAATATTTCATCACGTGATTGAAATATTTTTTGGATTCAAATATCCTACTGCTAATCTTTTTTTCCCAAAAATTTGTAAATTGAAATAGGCTATTTCTGAGTGGACTAATTCTGGCATTCAAGAGATCAGTGACATGACTTCAAATATGATGTCAAAGTTTGATAAGTATTGGAAGACAATTTATGGGATAATGGCTATAGCTGCAGTTTTAGATCCACGTTACAAATTAAAGTTAATTGAGTTTTACTTCCCTAGAATTTATGGAGATAGTTTTTTTCTTGAAGTGGAAAGGATTAAAAAAATTTGTTCAGATTTGGAAATAGAATATCAGCTGAAGCATGAAGGTGAAAGTGATGATTATCATGCTAGAAATTTAGATGGAACCTCACAGAATATCGAATTTGATGATTTTAATAATTATGACTTGTTTGTATCAAATTCCAATAATATGAATCAGAAACAATAGTTTGATGCATATTTGGATGAACCTGCCTTACCTCGAACATCTGATTTTGACATTTTGAGTTGGTGGAAATTGAATGGTGTCAAGTATCCAATTTTACAAGAAATTGCAAGAGACATATTAGCCATCCCGTTATCTAGTGTTGCATTAGAGTCTGCTTTTAGTACTTATGGTAGGATTGTAAGCCCACATTGTAACAAACTTCATCCAAAGACGATAGAGGCTTTGATGTGCGCTCAAAATTAGATTGCAACTGAAGTTTTGACAGGTTAGTTTGTTTATTTTGTTTTACATCTTTCTATCATTTAATATATTAATAAATATTTTCTTTTATTACAAATATTTGACAATGTAAAGTACTAGCATGGGAAAAAAAATGGTTACACATTTAGCAACTGTTTTAGAAGACGCATACGATTTTGATGAAGATAACGTGGTGACTAAGGTATGTTAAAGGATTAACATTATTTCATGGTCTAATTTTTTTTTTTTGTGACATTATTTGTTTATTACATTTTAAATGTAGGAATGAATACAACTAAGGATGAGATGATGCCAAGAAAGGTGAAAGATTTGATTGTGAAGTCGTTGAAGAGAGAATGACGAGTTTTATTGAATTTTAAGTTGTAAACTTATTTGAATGTATAAGACGTTTGTCTTTAATTGACTTCCTTATTCAAACTTTATTGAATTTTAAGTTGTAAAGTTATTTAATGGATTTGTTAGCTTTTAAATTGTCAATTGTATTTATTTCATAGAATAGTCTATTGTTTTTTGTTCATTTGTTGTGCATTAGTCAAATTTCAAATAAAATCACTTGAATTAAAAAACGAGAAATTCGATAAACTTATTTCATGGATTTTTTGTGGACTAATCAAATTTTAATTAAAAAAAATGGGGGATCCCCACAGAGAATCCCCGCGGGGAACGGGGAATGGGCCCCGCAGGGATCCCATTTCCCCGAGGATGGGGGCGGGGATGAGGGATAATTTCCCCCACGGGGTTGGGGACGAGGGACGTCCCCCGCCCCTCCCTGGCCCCATTGCCAACCCTACTTATGGACTGTAGCTCGAAGCTCCAACGGTATGTGAATAACTGACTAAACTCTTCAGTCACGGGATCCACCATCTGTTAACTGCCAGACACTCCATTAAAGACCAACAACTGAACTCTCCTTACCACATATATATTATGTGTCCATATTAACCAATCAACGGTGCAATAACCCTTCACAGATCGCTCGTAAGTACAGCTAAGCCAATAGTCGTTATGCCCCTATAGTCACATCTAACTCCTTAAGTACCACTGATTCCTCTAATGAACATAAGTCATAGTCCTACTATGACTGAGTCCTCTCTTCCAAATAGAAGTTGTGGCCACTATGTTCAAGCCCCGGAATCAACCTTTAAGGAGCAATCTATCTACTTACCTCTACTTCGAGGAAGGAGTGGATTCTCATCTTGTGTAACTGAGTTTCCAATTCCTAAATCAGACAAGTCCCCAACAAAGTAGACATGTTGAGTTGGCAATTTGGCCACTCTCACCCATACTAACCAAAGGACTGCCCTCAAAGGTAGGAGTTCCCAAAACACTCAGGATTGAGGTCATGTCACCTATAGTCGTTTAGGTGAGATGTAAGTCTCCAGTATCAACGACGTTATTACAGAGACGAATCATCTCGTTGGTCTGATCTTATACAAACTCTTTGTATAGGACACCCCTGCTTGCATGTCTCCACATGAATGGTCAGGATCTACCATCTGTAGTAGTTCACAATACTTGCAAACCTCTACAAAGTAGGCCGTAACCATAGTGTCACCAGGATCAGGAATCCCTCCTTAATAACTTATACTACAGAGCTATTTAAGTTATCACTTAAGGCATGATCCACTTGTATATCTCATATACATGCTTAAGTTTTCATACAATAACCATGGAGCTTTGTTTATTGGATATGTGTAAATGTCAAATAAAATAACTCTTATTTTATTCATAACAATGTGTATAGATTACAAATTACGAGACTCTGGGAGAATTAGGACACCAATCCCAATAATCTCCCACTTGTCCTAATGCCTCGAAAGACTAATGTATAATACAAGATAAATACATGTACAATATACAATAAACTAGGGCATACCTCAGTATCATATCTCACTTGCCCTAGACAAGATACCGCATGTCCTGCAGACCCAGACTCTCCAGGTGACCTTCGAACACTTTAGCCGTGAGAGCCTTTGTAAACGGATCAGCAACGTTGTGTTCCGACGTGATCTTCGTGACTATCACATCACCGCGATGCACATATCACTGCGATGCACAATCTCCCTGATCAAGTGGTATTTTTGTTCAATATGCTTGCCTCGACAATGACTTCGAGGTTCCTTTGAATTTGCAACAACCCGCTTGTTATGACAATAGAGAGTGATTGGCAAATCCATATTTGGAAAAACTTCCAATTCTGTAAGAAATTTCCTTAGCCAAACAACATTCTTAGTTACTTCACAAGCGGCTACGTATTTGGCTTCCATAGTGGAGTCTGTGATGCATCCTTGCTTGATGCTTCACCATACTACAACTCTTCCCTTCAAAGTGAACACTGACCCCGATATTGATTTACGAGAGTCTTTATCGGTTTGAAAGTCAGAGTCTGTGTATCCTGTAAGGATAAGATCCTTATCTTCATACACGAGCATGTAGTTTCTCGTTCTCTGAAGATACTTGAGGTTGACCGCCGTCCAGTTATCTAATCCTGGATTGGACTGATAATGACTGACAATCCCTACTCCATAGCAAATGTCGGGTCTAGTACACAACATTGCATACATTAAGCTTCTAATAGCTGAAGCATAGGGAATCCGTCTGATCATCTTATCAACTTTTTGAGGTGTCTTAGGATATTGATCCTTAACAAAACGATTCCATGCCTGAAGATTAACAAACCCCTCTTGAAATCCTGTATCCTGTACCTGATCAACATTTGATCGATGTACGATGCCTGAGACAAGGCTAACCTTTTTTTCTTATGATCCCGAATGATCTTGATCCTTAGAACATACTGTGCCTCACCCAAATCTTTCATTTGGAACTGGGCAGCTAGCCACTTCTTAACGTCAGTCAGAAACCCTACATCATTCCCAATGAGTAGGATATCATGTTGGGATTGATGCCCTAAAGTCCTGTGTTCTATAGTTTGTAAATAGTTTGTACAAACGCTTGTAATGTTTAATATACGATATTTACTTCACTTCTTGACTTTGCACATTTAAATCTTTTATTTGCCTTACCACAAACTAATAAACTAAAATTCCTGGTTATCTTTTTGTAACTTAAGCATGTATGTGGTGACTTACAAGTGGATCATGTCTTAAGTGATAGCTAAAAATGGTCTGTAGTATATGGATATAGGAGGAAAACCTTATCTTGGTAATGCTACAGATGCGGCCCGCTTTGTGAAATAGTTATAAATGTTGTGACTTGTCACAGATGGTCTGATCCTGATCATTTGTGTTGGTGATATGCAAGTGGGGACGTCCTATACAAAGAGTTTGTATAAGACCTGGCCGCGAAGTGTTAACGTCTCGTTATATAACACCATTCATGACAGAGACTTCATTTCACTAGGATGACCATTAGTAACATGACCTCAATCCAGAGTGAGTTGGGAACTCCTACCATTGAGGGTGGTCCTTTGATTTTCATGGGTGCAAGTGGCAGTTCGTCGACTCAAACCTACCACTTTGGGGATTCGTCTGATTTAGGAGCTGGGAACTCAGCTACACAAGATGGAATTCACTCCTTCCCCGAAGCAGGGGTAAGTAGATAGATTGCTCCCTTAAGGGCTGATTCCAGGGCTTGAACGATGTGGCGCCACACACCTTCTCTTAACCTGAGAGGTGTTCGCACATAGTAGGACTATCACTACTACAAAATCTACATTACTTGACACTTGCAGTTTTTAATTACTTGACGTTTCTTTGAAAAAAACGTCATGTAATGACCTTTTAGAAAAGAAAATGCCAAGTAAAAGGGTTAAAAAAAGGGAGATTGATGGAATGTTTCAAATATTTTCATGCGATCCATTACTTGACACGTTTTTCATGTCAAGTAATATAAGGTATTGATTGACACGTTTTTCACATCAAGTATATGAAGCTCTTACTTGACATATTTTTCGTGTCAAGTAAACTATAAAAATAATATTCTTTTAATCTTTATTTATTGTTTCCCTCCCTCTCCCATTTTCATTTTCCTCTCAAATTTGGTTTCCCTCCTACCAAAATTATCAAATAAATTATTATTTTAAACAAGTAAAAGGGTTAAATGCCCTAGTAAGAAAAAACTCCTCCACCCTCCTCCACCCCCTCTTCGTAGCATCCCACCAACCACCGACTCTCTCTCTCCACCCAAACTTCAGGTAATTTTAATTTAATTGTATTAAATTATTTGGGTTTTTATTTGCTTGGAGCTAGAGTTTGAGATAATTTGATATGATAATTGGTTCAAATATATTGGTTAAGATATTTGGAATTTTGGATTTGATTTAGTTTAAATTTTTTTAAAAAATGTGGAGGGATTTGAATTAGCTAGAGAATCTAAGATTAAAATTTTGAGACGGAAAAGGAAGATATTTATGTATTTTGTTTAAAAAATAAGGAATTAACTTGATTGGTTTGACTATAATATTTTATTTTATTTTATTTTTATTTTTATTTTATTTTTTTGTTTCCTTTTTCTTTCTCTTCCCCTTCCCTTCTTCTTCCAGCCGCCAGCCCCCCATCTCCACCTTTCTCTCTCGCGCCTCTCCCTCTCTGCAATCCACACGTCCGCCCAACCGTCACTGGATCTGAAGCCGTTTGATGGATCTAAAGTCGTTCGTCGAATTTGCAGGTCGGATCTGAAGCCATTCGTCGCAGCTCTGTTCGTTGCCGCGCCGTCGCTCGACTGAAGATTTGAAGCCATTCGCTGCAGCTCTATTCCTTCGGGTTGCGTTCAACCGACCATCCAATGACCGCTTCTCAGATCTGGCCGATGCCCATCAATCTTTTCGTTGTCGGACGCTGCCGCTTGGGTTTTCGCTAGATCTTGAGTTTTGGCCTAAGTTTTTGGGTTTTTCTTGAAAATTTATCCATTTAAATGTTTGTCCAATACTTATTTAACCCATAAATTTTAGATGATGGATTCACGAATTTGAGGATATTAAACCGCCATCCAATAGTGTTTGAGGTTCGATTTTGGTGTTTTGGGTTAAATTTGATTTGCCTTTAGGTTTTGGGGCCTGAACTTGAATTCTTGGAAGGAGTTGTGTAGGCAAAAGTTTGAGATCTAGAGGTGGTTTTGGGTCAAACCACTACTGGGTAAGGTGCGTCGTTAATTTTTTGGGTAAGGGGTCACAGT
Organism: Benincasa hispida; assembly: GCF_009727055.1. NCBI lineage: Eukaryota > Viridiplantae > Streptophyta > Magnoliopsida > Cucurbitales > Cucurbitaceae > Benincasa > Benincasa hispida. Next base: position 87,937,587 of record NC_052349.1, on the reverse strand, counting down.
TAGTCTCATGTTCTATCTTATTTAATTTATGCATTAAGGTTACAACTATTAGTTATGATAATTTTTAACTTGTTTAATTTGTACTGTTATATTTATATCATAGGAGAAGGAAGTTGTTAGTGCATCAACCACACATGAGGAAGGGAAGAAGGTGAGGAATGTGATCGAGTTTTGTAGCATGCAAAAAGTGAAGACTTTATCAATGGTGGCTTAATATCGCGTAAGTAATGTTATTTGTTTATGATATTTATCACTTTATTAATTAGTAGTAAGTTAACGTGTTCGATCTATTATTGTAGGTATCTACACTCGTTCATTGCTGATTTTAAAAAAGGGTCGACGTTATTTTTGTAGAGCTTGAAAACTTTGTGAGTAGATTAATGACTTCTGACACGGTCATTTACTATAACACTTCATGTAGTTAGTTGTGTATATTTATTTAGTGATCATTCTGAATATTTATACTATACTCTTTGACGAATGTAGGGCAATGACCATTTTTCAGTAAAAAAAAATTTGCAAAAGACTTGAAAAACCACATTCTGGAAAACGGTAAAGGGTAAGTATAGAGCATTGAAAAAATTAATAGAATGATGTTTATTTAATGCATCTGTATGATATGTGTTATTAATTATTGGCTTTGTATTGTAGTGTCTTTTACAAGTGGAAACTGTCGAATGTGGGTATTCGTTATGAGATATATGCTAGAAATCATGACTAAATAGAAGAATATTATCACAGATGCGGTATGTCTTTAAATACTTATATATATTGTAACATTATAGAAGTATGTAAATATAATATATATATATATTATATATATTATATATATATATATATTATATTACTTTCTATGTTTTATAGATTGATACGAGGAGCTCGTACTCGCAACTCGAATTGGATGAAGTATGCGTGGAATGGGCTGAATATTTAGGTCGCTATATCTGATGGACTTCCTATAAATTTTGTGTATGTGGCTACATGGGAATGTCCAAAACTTTTTTGGTGTAAATATTTTGTTCAGCCATTATAGGTTATATACTTCAAAGAAATGTGTGGTGGAGGATAGAATTTTAGTCTTCTGATTTTTGGAATACATAGCACATATAGATTGGTCTTACAATTTTGGAATTATCATATATTGGGGTGGGTTGATAGAGTATATACTGTTGTACGATTGGTCTTGTAAATTTTGGAATCGTTCATATAGACAGTAATAGAAGAATGGAATTGTTTATTTTAGTATTCTGAATTGTTACGTTGGATATATTAGACTGATATGTAGATTTGAAATATGTACAATTGTTTATTTTAGTTGATGAAATTTATTATTGGAACAAATGTATTGCAGGAAATAAGAAATGGAAATTAAATTCGAATGTTTAATTTGGAAAAAAAAAAGCATAGATGACATTGGAAATGTGTCAAGAATTAGATTACTTAATCATTATTTCGTGTCAAGATAAAAATATGTTTGACAAATAAAAAATGTCAAGAGTAATCACAATAATAAGTGTTAAGAATTAATACACTTAACATGTCATTAGTGTCAAGTCTATTATATTTCTTGACACGAACATTGTGTCAAGAATTATTTCTCTTAATGTTTTTACAGTATCAAGTTATGACATTATACTTTACAGTCGAATAGACGACACTTTTATTAGCGTCAAGTAATCTAATGACGACACTTTTATTAGCGTCAAGTAATCTAATTTCTGTAGTAGTGAATGTTATATTGTTCATTAGAGGGATCAGTGGTACTTAAGAAGTGAGATGTAACTATAGGGGCAAAACGGTAATTGGTCCAAGTGTACTTACGAGCATCTATGAAGGGTTATCTTACTCATGATTGGTTATATCCGATGGACACAGAAATATATCTGTGGTAAGAAGAGTTCAGCTGTCGGTCTTTAGTGGAATGTCTGACAGTTAATGGATGGTGGATCTCATGGCTAAAGAGTTTAGTCAGCTATTCATGTACCGTTGGAGCTTCGAGCCATAGGTCCATAAGGTCCCCTTGGTAGCTTGGATACAAATTAAGAATCGGTCATGACAAGAGGGAGTTCGATTATATATGATATAATTGAACTGGTTAATTGTATATGATCTGATTGACTAAATGAATGAGATACATTAATTTGGAAGAAATTGGATATAAATATGATTTATATCAAGTAGAGGAGAAAATACTGTAGTTGATATATGATATCAAACTATAGGTTATGAATATAATATGATTATATTTATTTTTTTTTATTAATTGGACGGTTATGAGATAATTGCCTACTGTTTTCTCTGAAATCATGCGTTAGTGGGAAGTTCAAGTCAGTTTTAGTAACTGAAGAATAAAATGAAAATGATTTTTTCATTTACAAAAGATATATGCATAATTACTCACGGTGTGATTAGCAATCGATTGCATAGTATTTGAGAGCCTATACGATAGCGCTTCGCGTTTACTAAACGATTGCACACCCACGCGCACATTCACTAAACGATCGCTCACCATTTCCTAGACGATCACTTAGCTTCTGAGCTGAATTAAACGATCGTATAGACGATCGCCTAGCTTTTACTACATGATCGTGTACATCGCACTAAACGATCAAGCACCTGATTGTACGATATTCTTTCCTTTCTCCCACTTGCTTGATCTTTAGTACACGATTGCATTTCCTCCTTACCTCTGCCAAATCCAAACAAAGCCCACCCTTTGGATTCTCACTCCGAGAATATTGAGGGCTCCGGGTGGTGGTGTCGTTCCCATTTTTTGGTGTTCATGCGAAGCCGTTCGTGGTAGACGACGGGAGAGTTGCTGAACGATTGCATGACGTTCTAGCAAGAGGAGTTCGTTTGCAGAGAGAGCGAGTTTTCAAGTGAAGAAAGTCTTCAACTGGTATGTTCTCTCAGTCTCTTGTATTTTATCCTTTAAGCATGCCAGTAATTTAGTGTTGATAATGCATTTCTATATGTGTGAATGTAAATGTGAAAATTATGTCACAATGATTTGGAAAGATCCGCTTCCGCTAATAGGTCCTCTTGTATAGCAATAGGGCATCCAGGTTTCGAAATCATATATAAAACATAATTCTAAGCCAAATGAGTCATAGCACTTAGCATGTTCTATTCATCAAATGAAGAGGCTTGAGCCAAGGTTGAGCAGATCAGTTTGGGTCTCTTCCTCTTTTCCATGCCCAAATGGGTGCATGCATTAAGCATGCCTCGAGAGTGTGGGTTTTTGCTCAAGTTTCATTCTTTTATAGTTTAATGCTGATTAAGCCCTCTAGTATATAAATCTATCGGCCATAGCAATTTATTAAAATTTCGTGGTGGTTGGATGTTACAACTTCGATTTTGAAGTTGTTGTAAAAGTGTAGGTGGTATTACACGAAATTAGGTTATTACTCTTTGTTCTGTTTTGGTTTTTAGCCTTTTACATTTATTTATGATGTCTTTGAAAATGTTGTAATATCGTGTGGAATAAGTTTTGTCGTATGTTAAATAACCTTTGTTTCAACAAGATTGAGAGATACAATGTTGAATCAATTACTTTGTTACAAAAATTAAAAATAAAATAATAATTATTTTTTGTTTAGCATTTGATCTCATTGAAACTATTTAAAGGAAGTGTAGAATTTTTTAAAATTAAAAAAGTAGCTTTCAAAAAGTTGTTTTTATTTTTAGAATTTGGTTAAGAATTCAAAAATTGTACTTAAAAGAAAAGACAAATTTAATTTCCATTGGGAGTTCCTTTCTTTTTTGAAAACTTTTTTTTTTATTAATTTAACCTCTCGATGCTCTATTTAATAGATTTAATTTGTGGTGGAATATAAATTAAAATTATCGTAGTCTTGTACTCCCACGTTTTAATTACCTCCATGTCATGAGATCCAATGAAGCTTAATTAATGAGAAAAATACAACATTATTGTAGATTTTGAAGGGAGTATAATTATTTGTATTTCTTCAGTTTTAATATAAAAATATTTCAATACATTAACTAGGGGAAATATGTAATAACTTTAATTAAAAAAATATAGAATAAACAAAAAAAAAGGCTTACATGTTCATTATACATTTTAAAGTTTTAGTTAGACTTATTACATAGAGACTAAATACATTTGAAGTATAAGGACTCAATTTATAATTTTTTTTTCCATTTCATTTGTTATTAGACATTGAAATTGTATTAAAAAAAATAACTAAAATTTTGAGATAAATGCAAAATTGTAAATAATGTGAAGAAAAAAAAAACACTAACCGCCTTTTTCCCGCGTTAACCCTACGGTCTCGTAGAAGCAAACGCGTGGCATGTACTCTTTTAACAAATCCCCCCGATTACAATTCAAAACTCGCCACGTCCTCTCCAATATATCAACCGTTACTGACGTGGCACCGTCTTCCTCGTGATTGAAAATTAATAGACGCATAATGTGGGTCCACGTCCACGTGTCAAAATCAAGTGGGATATATTGTTTTGCTTACAATGGTAGGGCATGCACCAGATTCATTCCGGCAATCTATATAAACAAAATCCCATTTCATTTTGAGTACCCGAATTTTGGTTGGTGAAATCAGAAATGATTTGAGAAGCCCTAAATCGAAAGTTTTCATTGAAATTATGAGCCCTCAACCACAGCAGCAGCTCCATGGAAAGAGGGATAATCAGAATCAGAGCATCAACAATGGCAATGGTAATGGCAATAAACCATTGTGTCCACCTCCATTGAAGATCAATAAGGATTCTCATTTGATCCGAAAATCTTCCTCTTCTTCAAATACTTCTTCTCCTTCTTCGTCTTCATCTTCCACTACCTCTCTTGTCAATGGCGTTAAGCCGCCTCAACGGCATCCGGTGATTATATACACGCATTCTCCAAAAATTATTCATACACATCCTCGAGATTTCATGGCGTTGGTTCAAAAGCTAACCGGAATGTCTCGATCTGATGATGAAGCTTCTACAAAGGCGACCACGAAATCCGTCGATGAGAATAATAAAGGGTCTAAAAAAGCTGTTGTGAATGACGATAATGAATCGTCTTCTGTTGTGACGACGGATGAAAATTGCTGCGGCGGCGGAAGCGGTGTGGTGGAAGGTGGTCAGGTTAATTCGTGTTTTGGTGCGGCGATTTTTGAACCACCGCCGCCACCACCTCCGCCACAACTAGCGAATTCTTACCTAACGAATATTCCGGTTTATAGGCCGAATTCGACGGAGTTTTTGTGCACTAATCAACCGTCGTTTTTTAACTACGATGATTCTTTGCTTTTTGGTGCGCACAATATTCCTTCTCTTTCGTCCAACGGAATCAATGATTTCTGCGAATATAGCGAATTTTAGAATGATTTTTCTTTTTTAATTTACTTTAAATAGTTGAGTTTGGAGAGGGATTAATTATTTGATTTCATTTGATTTTTTTAATGCAATAAAATATTAAAAAAATAATTTATTATTCCTCTCTCCCGAATCATTTCTCTCATAGGGATCGGAAGAAATTAATAATTTGGAATTGTGAACATTAGAAAGATCTGCTGATCTTCCAAACCCAACAAAAATTTGATGCCTTGGAGCTAAATATTGGTGGGTTAGAATAATAGACCAATTTCCTTTTATTTTTTCTGGTAAATTAATTTTATTTTGTTTTGAGTTAAAATCTTTTTCACCTCATTTTTTCCTTTCCTAAACACAGATGTGTATTAGTTTCTTTATTTTAGTATTATTATTATTATTATTATTTTTGGGAAAATTACTAAATCTTTTGGTTTGTAATATATATATTTTTTAAATGAGATATTTGAAAAGAATGTAATTTATTTCAGAGTAGAAAGAATTATTCCTGTTTCCCAAAATAATAATAATAATCATGAGCATTATTTGAAACCTAATTTATTCATAAAAATTAAAAATATTAAAAGTTAATTTAATGATAATTTATTTTAAATTTCTATGGAATCTGGTGCAATCCTGTTGGTTTGTTTAGAAGTTTTATCCAAAGGTTCTTACGTCCATAAGAGAGATTTTATTGTATCATAATAAGTTAAAATTATTTATTGGGTTAAGTGGATAGAATTTAGAAAAGGCTCATTTTTAGAAAAATGGAAAAAAAAAAAAAAAAAGGAAAAGATACTCTACCGACTCCTTTCATTCATTGTCTGGAGGAATTCAAAATTTTGGTATTTTCTACGCATCTTTTCTTTCTCTTTTATTTTTAACTATTGGTTTTTTGTTATCAACGAACATACAAAATAAATTTTAAATCAAAATATAAATCTCACAAAATTTTATAAGACTGGTTTTTGTCATCAACGAGCATAAAAAATAATCTTTTTTTTTTCTCCTTTATTTTTACCTATTGGTTTAAGATTGGATTATTGTAGAATGCACAATAAATATCTAGAAGTAAATATAAACATAATGCCACAAAATTTTATATTTGAATTGTAAAAATTTATTTTTGAAGTATTTTTATCTCTCTCCTTGCCCTCAAATCTTTTTCCATAATGTCTATTTATCTTAAGAATCATATTTTTTTTATACCTTTCATATCTTTTCAATTTCTATTTTGTATTCCTATCCTTTTATATTTTTGTGTATTTTCTTTTTCCTACGATCCTCTTACCCTTTTTTTCTTTATTTTTTTTCAATTAATAAAAGATTTGAAAAGTGAAAATCAAAACCATATACAAGGAAGGTCTTATACCAACCACCATAGGAGCATGTTCAACACATAAAAGATTATAGATACATTTATTATGTGTTTCAATTTTTCTCTTTTTAACATACCCACGTTAATATACCACATTTAAAATGTTGTGTGTGTTCTTTTTAATGAGTTATTACTCAATTTAATTTTTGTATTTTATACATGTTCTATTCCTTTTGTTATTTTTTTTCTTTTTAAATGATATTATTTCTTTCATTTTTAAGCACAAATGTACTATAGACGGAGGAGATTCAACCTAAAGATTTAGTATACTCATTTTGACAATTTGGACATGTTTGGAATAACTAGAAAAAAAATATTTTTTAAAAAGAAAAATATTTTTATAAATTTCTTTTAGTAGTGTATCAACCAAATGTATCAAGTAGTGTATCACGTGGATTGAAATAAGTCTAAATTATGGATCTAACTTTTTAAACTAAGAAGTGATTTGAATTTCCTAGAAGCTATACTATAGATATAATAAAAAAATTGTTGTTACTTCCAATTTTAAATGTTCAAACATTTTAATGGATCTTTAATTTAAGGTTATTGAAATTACATTTTAAAATTTGTTAATGGGGATTGAAATTGAAACTTAATATAGAGCGTAAATGATAGATGAAACTCAAAGTGTAGGATTAAAATTGATACCATTGTTATATTAAGTTTGATCACGGCAAAAAAAATAATTTTTTATATATTTTTTAATGTAAATTATACCATGGGTTTTTTTTAAAGTAATTATTATATTATTATTATTAAATAGGAAAGATCGTTCGATGAATAGTTAAAAAATGGGTACATTGTGGGATTGCATTTCCACGTGTATAGGGATTTCCTAACAAAGAACAGTTTTGATCGTCATTAATCTGCCGCCGCCTCTTATGGAGAAGGTGGAGATCGGTGAGAGGAGAGAGATAATGGATTGGGGAAGGAGGCTTCCACGCTGTGTTGGTACAACAATCTTCTCTAAACTATTTTTCTCTAACTTTCTTATTTGTAGGTTGGTTTGTAAAATTTGGATTGTTCTAGTTTTAGATTATGCTTCATTTATTAAATTTCAATTCCTTGCAAATGTTTTCTTTCTCTCCATTTGTGATGAAGCCTTCTATTGCTCTAAAATACAATGTTTCAATCTTGATACTAGAAAACATTTCGATTTGAATTTTGATTTGGAATTGGAATGGATTAAATCTGCCTCATTATTGTTTGATGGCAACAATAGTATCCCAATAACAAAAGAATGCAATGGGTTGTTTATTATTAAAAGATAATTATGATGATATATCCATTGAGTTCATTCAAGTTCCTCAATTTGATGAATTTTATGGTAGTTGGATTTGGTTTCGACCTCCACAAAACGATACAAATTGTTTGCACTCAAGAATTTCTTTTTCAAGTTCAATCTGTCCAAACTCTAGCATTTTAACACACCTCTTTGTAGTAATCATACTAGTGCATTAAGAACCTTCAATCACAATCCTTATTATATTCTTATCATTTTCATGCATAGTTAGATAACAATTTGACATATCATGTCCAACTAAATTCAATCTCTCTCAAGCACTGAAATCAACCCATGCACATACGATCAATGGCCAGTTGATAAAAAAATTATGCCATAGATAAATCAAAATGCAGTCAATCTAATGATTATCCAAATGTCAATAAATCAATTTATGAAATCATTCAACACCTTAAAAAAAAAAAGTTTAGCTATGCATGATACACAATTCATAACATCAAGAATGGAAATAACCATGAGAATAATCTAATGAAAAGGGAAAGAGATCGGGATTAAACAATCCTTTGTCACCAACACTTTGTGGACGATCAACGAGCCTTTGATTCTTGTCTTGAAGCTCTTGATCAACTTCCAACAGCCTCTTCCTTCTCTGGATGACCCTCTCTCGCCTAACGTTAAAAATCCTATGAATACCCAACGAATTCTCACTTAGCCAAAGCATCATATTGAAGGAAAGAATGAGGCAATGTCGTGGGTTATAGGGTAGTGTCGCGACATTGTAGCATTGAGCAACGCTGGTGGGGGAAAAAGTTCATAACGTCGCGACGCTACCTCATTTGAAGCTCTCGACCTATGAATCTTTGGTGAAAGTCAAAGGACAACAAAGGGCAAATATTGCCAATTTTAATAGGAATTTCCATAGAGGTTGACCTCTGGGAAAAAGTCTAAGGTCTCTTCCTCTAAAACTAAGAATTGGAAGAGGAAGATGGATGGAAAAGGGAATAAAGTTGTCCCTGCTGTTGTTTCTGTCCAAAAGGGCAAGAAGACCGTTACAAAAAAAAATGTTTCCACTACAACAAAGACAGGCACTAGAAGAGGAACTGCCCCAAGTACTTGGCGGAAAAGAAGAAAAGCAAAGAAGATAAATATAATTCTTGTTTTTTAAAGTTGTTTATGAAGGGAATGGATTCTCGCAGCGGAAGCGAGTGATCAAATTCGTGTCTTAGAATTCGTTTTACAACCTCAATAAAACAAAGAGGACGAAAAAATGGATAAACATTTTATATCTATGCATGTTTTTCTATAGAAAACTACAGAGAGGAAAGGGAAAGGTATATATACTCTTGAAGAACTGTTCTTCTCGTTTTCTCTCCGGTGAATAATCACAAACAGTGAGATCTTCTCTGCTTCTCATGAACTTAGCAACACACTTTGTGATTTCCTATTTTAAATTTAAATTATATTAATTAATTTAATATAATTAAATCTAAACTATATATTATATCTTATATAATATATAACCTATAATTTATATTATATCACATATAATATAACCTATAATTTATATTCTCTTATATAACCTATAGTTTTAATATGAGTCAAAATTCAGATTAATTTTAACCTATAGTTTTTATACATCATATTCATATAATCAATATTTAAATATGATTTAAATATTTATTTCTCTCATTTAAACTTTATATTATAATGTATCACATACATTGTATTAATTGTATTTCATACAATTAATTCTCTTTAATTAATTTGAACAATTCAAATTAATCCAAAATTAATTGATTCTCATTAATCCTTATTAAGCTAACTAGAGGACCTTATCGACCTATAGATTAGAAGCTTCAATGATATGAGATTAATTAATTAAACTCTTTAATTAAATTAATCTTCATTCATTAATTGTCGTTCACTCCACTAAAGATCGACAGCTACACTCTTCGCACCATAGATATATTTCTGTGTCCATTGGATATAAGCAATCAACATCACGTTGACCCTTCACAAATTGCTCGTAAGTACAGCTGGGTCAGAATTGTCATTTTATCCCTATAGTTATATCTAACTTCTTAAATACCACTGATCTCTCTAATGAACAATTAGTTATAGTCCCACTATAACTAAACCCCTCTCTGGCTAGTGAGAGGGTGAGGTGCCTCATTATTCAAGACCCAGAGTCTTTAAGGGAGTAATTTATCTACTTACTCTAACAACGGGAATGAGTGAATTTGTTCTTGTATAGTTGTGTTCCCAGCTCCCTACTTGGACAAATCTCCAAAATGGTAGGCATATTAAGTCGGCGAATCTGGCCACTCTCACTCATGCAGATTAAAGAACCGTTCTCTGAGTTCATAACTCACTCAAGATTAGGGTCAAGTCACCTATGGTCATCTTGGTGAAATGTAAGTCTGTTATAAAGAGAGACTAATCATGTTATGGTTTGATCTTATACAAAATCTTTGTATAGGATACTCTCGCTCACATATCTCTACATGAATGATTAGGGTCATATCATTTGTAACACTTTACAATAATTGTAACAATTACAAAGTGGGTCATCCGTAATGTCACCAAGATGAGGTACCCAGCCTTATCCATCTACTACAAACCATTCAAGTTATTACTTAAACATGATCCACATATATGTCTCCACATACATGTTTAAGCTACACAAATAATCTTGGATCTTAGTTTATTTGTTTTTTATTAATGCAACTAAATGTCAAATAAAATAACAGCTTATTTATTAAATAAATAATCTGTTTGTACAAATAAACTACAAACTACGAAACCACGAGATTTGGGGCATCAACCCCAACAATCTCCCACCTGTCATAAAGCTAGTGAGGTGTACAAATACAAAGTATAAAACATAGTATAGTACACAAAAATAATAAACTAGGGTATACAATACATGCCTAGTAAAATCTCCCACTTGCCCTAGACTAGATGGCGCATGTCTCTGGAAGAGTTAAACAACATGCAACGGAAGTATCAAGGATCCATAAGCATTATAATTCACTTGGCAAAAACTAAAGCATGCTCTTCTTAAAAAGTGGGTTTTCAGAACATACCTTTGATGAACTCTCCAAGAAAACGTCTGTTCAGCTGATGTCTTCACTTGATATCAACATGAACCACCTCAAACCCTTCCCTACTATGCTTTTGGAGCTTTAGGCAGAGTTGTGGAACTCAAGAACAGTTTAAGGATGTGAAGAAACCAGAAAAAAAACTCACAACAACTCGACTGAAGAAGACAGCTTCTTCTTCAAAAAAAATTTCTCTCGAAATTATGTATTCTCTTTTTCTCCAACAACTCCACTCATCTTTATATATAATAGATAAACATGCAAAGAAATGGAGTGCATGGCTTGCAGCTCATGCTTGGAGAATCAAAGTAGAGAAGATAATGTATTTTGTGTGAGAGATGATGGTAATGGAGAAAACCCATTTTCTATTTTGTGCAACATGCAAACGAATTTCCATTTTCTTTTTAAAACATAAAATGACTTTAACCATTTTAATTCAAAATTTATTTTCTTAAATTAATTTCATAAATTAATTTTTGCACAATAACCATCTTTAAATATTTAAATCATATTTAAATATTTATTCTCTTGTTTCGTTTAATTTGAACGTTTCAAATCAATTTCTCAAGCTACCCTAAAGCTTATCCATTTACGAGCTAGTAGGGGGACCTTGCGGATCTACAGATCATGGGCTCCAACGATTCGAGATTAATCGGCTAAATTCATTAGTCCAATCTAACCCTCATTTGTTAACTAATGGGACACTCCACTATAGCCCATAGTTGAACTCCCCTCACTGTAGATATATTATGTCCACTTAATAACCATAATCAATCAGTCGATCCTTCACAGGTTGTTCGTAATCACAGCTAGGTCAAAAATACCGTTTTATCCTTGTGACTACATCTTGTTCCTACTGATCCTCTAATGAACAATTCTGATTCATATTCTCTATAAAGCAAATACTTTCTATATCATGAGAAGTCGAGGCCCCGATTGTTCAAGACCTGGAGTCAATACTTAAGAGAACAACATATCTGCTAACCCTTAATAGGGTAGGAGTGAATTCCATCTTGCAAGGCTATGTCCTCAGCTATTCATCCGGTCTTATCCCCAAAATGGTAAGCTTATTGAGCAGTGTTGTTGGACTACTCTCACTGTTTGCAGATCAAAGGATAATCCCAAACAAACAGGAGTTCATAGCTAGCTCAGGATTAAGATCGAGTTAACCTAGGTTATATAATAAATGAAATAGTCAGTTTTAACAGTAAACGGTCGTTATAAAGAAAAGTGACTATTTTTTTGTCCAGTTTATATGCAAACTCATTGCAAAGGATGCCCCCACTCTCATGTCTTAACATGAACGATTTGTGGATCATATCGTTTGTAGCACCTTACAACTTCTTGTAACAACTACAAAGTAGGCCGCATCCAATAGTGTTACCAGGATGAGATACCCAATTTTATCCATATACTTATTAGACCATTTAGGCTATATACTGTCAACTTGATCCTGTTTATGTCACTACATAAAGTTACAGCATTCAAACTATAGCTAAGGATGCGTTTATTGGATTTTCATAATAAGATGCAAAATCAACAAGTCATTGTTATTGATAAAATAAAATGTTTAACACGAACTGTGAGTTCTAGGACATTCCCGACAATCTCCCACTTAGACTAAAACTCCAGTGAGAACAAATATATACAATATAATATTGAGATACATAATGGGAAAAATAAATAAACTAAGGCATCTACAATACCATAGACATTCTCCCACTTGCCCTAGATTACACCACTCGGAGTCCTAGTCCAACTAGGTGGCCCTCGAAAACTTTAGCTGAGAGGGCCTTAGTGAATGGATCAACAAGGTTGTCTTCAGAGGCTATCTTTGTGACGAGCACATCTTCTTTGTATACAATCTCCCAGATGAGATGGTACTTTCGTTCAATGTATTTTCCACGCTTGTGACTTCTGGATTCCTTTGAGTTAGAAACTGCACCACTGTTGTCACAATACAGTGTGATAGGCAAGTGCATATTTGGAATGACTTCTAAATCAGCTAAGAATTTGGTAGCCATACTGCTTCCTTAGCAGCTTCGCATGCAGCCACGTATTCCACTTCCATGGTGGAGTCAGCGATACAACTTTGCTTGATGCTTCTCCAAACTATAGCTCCTTCGTTAAGAATGAAAATTGATCCTGAAGTAGATTTCTTAGAATCTACGTCAGCCTGAAAATCAGAATCAGTGTGTCCTGTAAGGATCAAATCCTTAGGTCCATACACAAGCATATAGTCCCTCGTTCTTCTAAGATACTTGAGGATATCTTTTACAGCGGTCCAATGACCGTGTCCAGGATTAGATTGGAACCTACTGACGATTCCAACTGCAAAACATATGTCGGGATGTGTACACAACATAGCGTACATCAAACTCCCAACTGTAGAAGCATATGGAATTCTGTTCATCTCCTCAACCTCTTGAGGTGTCTTAGGACATTGTTCCTTCGACAAATGAATTCTATGCCTGAAAGGTAATAAACCTTTCTTGGAATTTTGCATATTATACCTTGACAACATCTTGTCAATATAAAATGCCTGAGATAGTGCTAATGTTCTATTCTTTCGGTCTCGAAAGATTTGTATTCCTAGAACATATTGAGCATCACCCAAATCTTTCATTTAGAACTGTGATGCTAACCATCTCTTTACGTCAGCAAAAAAGCTTATCTCATTCCCAATGAGCAAGATATCATCAACATACAAAACTAAGAATTTTATAGTTTTGTTGACTATCTTCTTGTATACACAAAGTCCATTAACGTTCTGTTCAAATCCATAAGATTTGATCGCAGTGTCAAATCTTATATTCCAGGATCTGGACGTTTGTTTCAATCCATAAATGGATCGATTAAGCTTACAGACTTTCTATTCCTGTCCTATTTCGACAAACCCCTCTGGTTGAGACATAAAAATACTTTCATCAAGATAGTCATTCAAAAAAGATGTCTTGACATTCATTTGCCATATTTCATAGTCATAATATGTGGCAATGGCAAGTAGTATTCTTATTGATTTAATCATGGCAACAGGAGAAAAAATTTCTTTATAATCAACTCCTTCTTTTTGGGTAAAACCCTTTGCCACGAGCCTGGCTTTATAGGTCTGTACCTTGCCAGTTTGGTCTCGTTTTCTCTTGTAGATCCACTTACAACCTATAGGTGTAACACCTTGTGGATGATCTACAAGTTCCCAAACTGAGTTGAAGTACATAGACTCCATTTCATCGTCCATGGCTTTTATCCATTAGTTCCCTTTGTCTTCTTAAAGGTTAATGGATCCTCTAAACCATCATCTTGTATGATGTTTTGAGTTTTTGTTAAACCCATGTAGTGTTCAGGTTGTTGAATAACCCTCCCATTACGACGAGGCATCCCCAACTCTTGGGATGGACGTAACGGGACAACAACCGTTGTTGATAGACCAGCTTGATCAACAACTCTTGTTGATTTATCTGTAGTATCTTTAGACAGTTTTTGCAATATTAGTTTACTGTGAGGTAGATGATTCTTAATATGATCCTCTTCCAAGAAAGTTGAATTTGTCGATACAAACACATTATCTTCTTGGGGATCATAAAAGTATCCTCCATTTATTTCCATAGGATATCCTACAAATAGGCATACTTTCGAACATGTTTCCAATTTTTTAGGATTATGTACCAACATGTGTGCTGGACAACCCCAGATGCGGAAATGACGTAAACTTGCTTTACGTCCTTTTCACAATTGATATGGTGATTCTGCAACACTTTTGGATGGAACAACGTTCAAAATATAAACTGTAGTCTATACTGCATATCCTAAAAAGATTGAGGTAATTGAGCATAACTCATCATAGACCGAACCATGTATAACAAGGTTTGATTTCTCCTTTCTGCAACACCATTTTGTTGTGGTGTTCAAGGTGCTGTGAGTTGGGATTGAATTCTATGATCTACTAGATAGTTATGGAATTGCAAATCCATATACTCACCATCTCGATCAGATCAAAGTGTTTTAATTCTTTTACCTAACTGATTTTTAGTCTCAGCCTTAAATTCTTTAAACTTTTCAAGAGTTTCAAACTTGTGACTGATTAAGTAAATATAGCCATATCGAGAGTAATGGTCAATAAAATTGACGAAGTACTGATATCCTCCTCGAGCTTTAACATTCATTGGACCATAAAGGTCTGAATGTATAAGTTCAAGAGGTTCTTTGGCACGAAGACCTTTGTCAGAAAAAGATCTTTTCGTCATTCTTCCTTCAAGACATGATTCACATGGAGGTAGGGAACTGTTTTCTAACTGATTTAGATGACCGTTTTTTACCAATCTCTCAATCCTGTTGAGATTAATGTGACCAAGCCTGAGGTGCCAAAGATAGGCATTAGAAGAAATTTTTCGCTTTTTATTATGAGTTTCAGCTGGTTTAAACATCTTTATATTTAAAATAGCTTTTGCTTCCATTGGTTGTAATATGTATAAGTTATTTGCAAGTCTAGCAGAACAAATATGAACACCTCTTAAATAAACAAACACTTCATTATATTCAAAAGATACTCTGTACATATTTTCTAAAAGACAAGAAATGGAGATCAGATTCCTTTTCATCTTAGGTACAAAGAACACATTCTTGAGTAAGATAAAATAATCTCCAAAAAACAACTTCACATCTCCCACTGCTTCAGCTGCTGCAAACAAGAAGGCCATGGAATTTAAAACTGAGGAGGGAGATTGGGTCTTAGACTCAGGATGTACCTATCACATGACTTCCAAAAGGGGTTGGTTTGTTGATTACAAATCAGATGAAGGAGACTCAGTTTATATGGAGAATAACAATCAATGTAAAATCATTGGAAGAGGCTCAGTGTTACTAAAGCTTTTAGACAATAAGGAAGTCCTTTTGAGAGATGTTAGGCATGTTCCAAAACTCAAGAGAAATCTCATCTCCTTGGGTATGCGTGATAATCGGGGTTGTACATTTACTGGTGAAAGAAGTGCCTTAAAGATTGAAAAACAGAGAAGCACAATCCTTGTTGGGAAGAAAATTAATAGCCCATATGTTGTGAAAAAGGTTAATCAACCTAAGTATGTACTACTGTCAGAAACAGAGAAGGATAGTGAGCTTGAGTTGTGGCATCGAAGACTTTAACATATTAGTGAAAGAGGTTTGAATGAACTTATGAAGTAAGGCTTGATTCAATCTAGAGGCACTAAAAGACTCAGCTTTTGTGAACATTGTGTGTTTGGGAATTCAAGAGAATGAAGTTCACAAAGGTGTTCACACTACCAAGGCCATTCTTGACTATATCCATAGAAGTCTATGGGGCCTTGCAACAACTCCTTCATGAGGAGATTCTAGATATTTTCTATCCTTTATATATGATTACTCTAGAAAAGTGTGGACATACTTGCTTAAATTTAAAGATCAGACTTTTGAATGCTTTAAAATTTGGAAGACCAAGGTTGAAACTCAAACTAAAAGAAGAAATAATTTTTTTTAGAACTAATAATGGCCTAGAATTTCTAGGGAATAATTTTAACTCTCTTTTTATTGATGTGGAAGAATTAGACATAGGACAGTAGCCTATACCCCTTAACGAAATGGAGTTGCAAAGAGAATGAATAGAACACTGATGAAAAGGGTCAGATGTATGTTGTCGAAGCTATAATTTCAGAAGAACTTTGGGTAGAAGCTCTTGCTACAGCAACTTTTACAATCAATAGAAGCCCTAATGTTTCCATTGATATGAAAACTCCTGAAGAGAAGTGGAGAGAAACACCCCTAATCTACCAAACCTAAAGCCTTTTGGATGCACTGCCTATGTCCATACTAAGCAAAGTAAGGTGGAACCTAGAGCCTTGAAATGTATGTTCATAAGGTATCCTGAAGGAGTAAAAGACTTCAAGTTTTGGGATTTCAGCTCTAATAGAAGCCTAATCAGCAGAGATGTGACTTTCAAAGAGGATGAGTCTTATATAGACTTTGAAATAATGAAGCAACCAACTCAAGGAAATTAGTTTAAACCATATGCCAGCTCATATATTAAAGTCACACTAGACTTGAGAACACAATGAATGCTCTTAATACCTCTGAAGTAAGACCAGTGACACAACCTGAAAAACCTAGATGATTATCTTCTTTCAAGAGACAAAGAAAGAAAAACTACTAGACCTCCATCTATATTTACAAGAGCTTATTGCATTTCTAACTACTTTATAGATGATGACAATGAAGAACCTAACAACTTTGAAGAAGCCTTAAACAGTGAAGAGAAGGGTGAATAACTTGCAGTTATGAAGAGTGAAATAGATTCACTTTACAAAAATGAGACATGGAAGCTGACTGATAAACCACTTAACAAAGACATCATTCCTTGTAAGTGGGTTTATAAGAAGAAATTCTTAAGGGAGAACAATCAAGAAGTGAAGTATAAAGTCGAGTTAGTTGCCAAGAGATTTAAACAGAAAGAGGGTGTTGATTATATAGAGATTTTCTCTCCAATGGTTACGAAAATTTCGATCAGAGTTCTCCCAACTATTGTGGCTTATGAAGACCTTGAACTAGAGTAGACGGATGTCACTACAACTTTTCTACATGGAAGCCTGGAAGAGGAACTCTATATGGAGCAGCCTAAGGGCTTTGAAGTCTAAGGGAAAACAAAACTTGTTTGTAAGTAGAAAAGGTCCTTATAGAAGCTTAAACAATCACCTAGATGTTGGTATAAGAGGTTTGATATCTTTATCAGCAAAATAAACTTTGTGAGAAGCTTATATGATCCCTATGTCTATCAGAAAAAGCTTTTCGATGGCAGCCTAATCTACTTATTACTATAAGTAGGTGATATGTTGTTGGCAGAGAGAGATATAATCAAGTTGAATGCGATCAAAGATCAATTAAAGATTGAATTTAAGATGAATGACCTAAGGTCAGCTAAAAGAATCCTAGGAATGGAGATCACATGACAAAAAAGTAGGAGGGACTTGTTCTTATCACAAAGGCAATATACTCAAAAGGTGCTAGATAGATTTACCATGTTTAGTGCTAAATAAATTACTACTCTTATGGGCCAACAATTCAAGTTATCTACCAAGGACTCCCTTAAAGATCCAATTGAAAAGAAAGTTATGTCTAATGTTACTTATTCCAATGTCACAAAGAACTTAATGTATTTAATGGTATGCACTAGACCAGACCTAGCTTATAGCTTAAGTTTGGTAAGTAGGTATATGGGTAATTCTGGTAAAAATCATTGGGAAGCCACCAAATAGGTATTTTGATACCTAATGGGCATAGTGAATAGAGATCTTCTTTTTACAGTTCCTGATGAAACAAAACTACCTATAAAAGGGAATGTTGGTGCAGATTTTGCAGGGGATAGTGATAAGATGGGGTCCTTAACTGGTTACTACTTTATGTTAGGAGGAAACCTCATAAACTAAAAGTCTAACCTACAATTAGTAGTTACTCTATCAACTAATGAAGCTGAATTTATAATAGTCTCAGAGGTTATTAAGGAAGTAATTTGGTTATAAGGTCTGATCAGTGAACTAAATATCATGGTAGAACAAAGCATATTGATGTAAAATTATTTTTTGTCAGATATATCATAGAAAAGGGGACAGTCAACATTCAAAAGGTCAAAACAGAGGAAAATGCAATAGATTTTTTACTAAAGCCCTACTAAGACCTGATGTTGAAGGTCTTCAAGAGTTTTCGCTTCAAGAGGGAGATTTGTTGAAGCTCCAATTCCCAGGTCCTGTCAAGAACAAATTAAATAGAAATTTAGTTGATAGTTGTTAAATGTTGCAAACGTTGAATAAATTTATAGTGAAAAAGATTTGAGAGGGAGTTATGAAAGGATGTATCTCAATTTTGATAGATGTAATCTTGAAGTCTTTGAATAAAACTTGAATATCGTTTTGAAGAGTGAATGTAGGTGGAAAATACCGAACCAATATACCTCTCTGTGTTCACCTTTATTCTCTCTTTTCTTTTCTCAACTTACATGCTTGTTTTCTTCACCTGAGATTTGAAAGATCTAAAACCAAAACAGGCTAACCCACATATGAGAAAAGAAGAATCGATAGAGAGGAAAAAGTAAATATCATTTCTTTTCAATTTAGTTATTTTGACAAAATGAAGAATGAAATGGTAGAAGGGTTTTCCACTCACCACATGGTTCTTTGATGAGCAATGTGATTGAAGGAGATCCACACGCGGCAGCTACCCCTTTAGTTCTCGTTTGGATCAACTCGGTAGACATTGGTTTTTGGGCCTCAATATTGTTTTCTTTTGGGCCTGGGTATCAATTTCAAACTCACAAACCTTGGTCCTCTCAAATACTTCCTAGGACTCGAGCTTGCACGTTCATCTAAAGGTATTTCTATATCTCAACGCCACTATACATTAAAAATTTTGGAAGATGCTAGTCTTTTAGCTGCTAAAGCAGTTAGTGTACCCATGGACCTTTATGTCAAGTTAAAGAATTCAGATGTTGATGTATTAACAGATCCTTCTTACATAAGATTAATTGGCAGGTTCTAAGATTAATTGGCAGGTTCTTTACTTAACCATTTCCAGACCGAATATAGTTTTTGGTGTGAATAAGCTTAGTCAATTTGTTGCTAAGCCTTACAAGTCACATTTAACTGCAACTCACTATTTGTTAAGGTACTTGAAGTCATCTCCTAGTCAAGGAATTGTTATTTCCCCTGTGAAAAAATTTCAATTACAAACTTTTGTCGATTCTGATTGGTCGTTATGTCTTGAAACCCGAAGTCTTCCTTTGGATTTTATATATGTTTAGGTGATGCTCTTATTCTATGGAAGTCTAAAAAGCAAAATGTCCTTTCTCATTCTTCAGCCGAAGAAGAGTACATGGCTCTTGCTTCTACAGCTTGTGAGATTGTGTTGTTAAATTCTCTGCTTCAAGTTCTATCCATTCTTGTTGTTCAACCTTCACTTCTTTTTTGTGACAATCAAGATGCAATTCACCTTGCTACAAATCCTATTTTTTATGAGGACTAAACACATCAACCTCATTGATGTCTTTACTTATGCTTATTTCTCCATTTTGTTCAAGTTGGGTCTTATTAATTTGTTTAGTGAGGGAATGTTAGAGATGACAGTAATATGTTATTAATTGGTTAAAAGTCTAATTTTGTTATTTCTTTTTATCAGCATTCTACATTATTATGTATAGAGGGAAATTAATGAAATGAAGTCATTTTTTCTCTCCCAATCACAAATCTAACATACGGAAATTGAAATTTGTTTAATTTTTTATTAAAAAAACATTATTCAAATTATTTATAAAAAAATACAAACAACATTTATTGAGAAATTCAATTTAAGAAAAATACAACATTCCATCATATTAACAATGCTAGAATGAAGATTTGAGCCTATGATCTGATTAAGAGCCACATGATTTAAAAAATATATTTTTGGTCTTTAATTTCTATTTGGTCGTTTTAGGATGACTGAAAAAAATAAACATACCATTTCTGACTTGTTTTGCCTTAGCATTATTATAAGTGTGTGTATCTGGAAAATTTACACTCCTACCCTCCTCACAAGACAACAGGAAATGAAACCCAAAAGTAAAATACATATACCACAGCTTCTCTACATGTAATTACGAACAAAAGGATCACAATTCATTTCTTCTTCTTGTCTTCCTTTTCCCTCTCCAGAATTACAGGAGCAGCTGGAATGCTGAACCACCATTCCCTTACTCTTCTTGTCCATCTTTCTGTGCTTGGTTTTCTTGGTGGTGAGTACCTTGTAAATCCCTCCAAAAACACCACTAAAAGTATGTATTTTGTGGGCAAGAAGGCCAGAGTTAAGGCCATCACTAGAAGAAAAACTGCAAACTTCATTGTGGCCTGAGAATCATATCATCAAAACCACTATGGATTCAATTATGCCATTTAAAAATTGCTATAAGAAGAGACACCAAGGAAACAGATTCAAACCTGAGGGAAAATGGCCAGCAGCAAAGCACGTAGTTTGAGGAGAAAGATGTTCCCGTCTTGGATGAACTGTTCCGCTTGAGAAATCGCATTCTGAACAGCCAAAAGCTGCTCCATTGCATTCATTGCTGGAGGGGCTACGACCTTAACTTCGTCGACGGAGGTATTTTGGTTGAAGAGCCGCGTAAGCATCATGAAGACTGCCATGAATGCAAGTAGTAGAGCAATGGCGTAGGGCAGCCAATCCCTGTGAAAAAAATGTCCAAGTTGATTATCAACATTTTCCATTTCCAACTTAACTTGAAGCTCAATAATAAAGAAGAGCATGCAAAGATGCCAGTTGAAATTGCTGTATTGTAAATCAAATTCTAAGTCAGAATAATGCCAAATCAAGACGCTTAAAACCTGAGTTCTATATCTCGACGTTTACCTGTAGATAATGTAACTGGAGACCAAAGAGAATGCCAAAGACTTAATAGGATCTTCCCATAGTGCCAAAGAAAGAAGGAACTTCCCAAGTTCACTCACTGGCAACATTAATTCCTGCAATACAACACAATAAAATAGATAATAGAGGCTAAGATTTAAAATTTTGATATGATTCTGAATCATCATTCACAATAGAGAAGAAAAAGGATAGTCTAGTTGCCTTGGAAGCCAAAAATATTGTACTCTTAAGTAGCTACATAAGAAGTCCACTATTAATAGGCATTAAGCAAGATCAATACCTTCATCACTGCCAAATTGGTATCAATCCCATCTACTTTTGCTCCATCAACTGTCTCTTGAGCCATCACCACTTTTTCATAGTTGTTTCTTGATTCCTTGACAGCCCTTTCCAGAGGAGTCATTTTTCCAACAGCAATCTCACCCACAAGAAGCTCATTTTCGTTGGAATCACTTAAAGCTGTTCCCATTCCAAATCCCAAGTGAGATACTAGGTCAAGTGCTGAGATTGAATACATTCCCTTTGCAAGACTGGATCTGTTTGTCCGGTCACTCTCCTTCATGTCCGACATATTTGCAAGGGTTTCCAATATTAAGTCCCCACCTGGGAGCTGATCACAAAGATTAAACATGAGAAGCGACTCGCACCCAAGAGATGGTGTAGAATATATATCTTGAATGGCTTGTAAACGTAGAATTCCAAGGACAGCTTTTGAGAGAGCTTCACTCCTTTGAATTCCCTTTATCTGGAATTTGTTGATAAATCTATGAACGTATAAAACCTCACGGATGATTGCCAGCCAAAAATCTCGACGAGTATGGCCTTTAAGTTCAGGAAACTCGATCACAACTGGTTCTGATCTACAAAGGTGTAAGAATTTACCCAATAGAGATAAGGGTGAAAATCAAACTTCACAGCTCTTAATATTCTTATTGGTCAAATACAAGATGTTTGCATCATTAACCCAATCACACACAACCCTGCCAAAAATAAAGGAATGATCTACTTACAAGGACGTGGATTTATACAGAACTGCCTTATCAAAGAGCCGGGTGCCCCATGGTCCAGTCAATTCAGGTTTGACAACCTGTTTCAGATCATCAGATAAGTCATATCTCTTTGCCTTGTCAAATGACACCACACGAAGAGCTTCAAAGTAAAGTGCATGATCTGTCAGAACCAACCTACCTGCACATACGAGAAAATAAAGGTGAAAACAGAGATGGTAGTAAGAACAGCAAAATACTCTCTCTTATATATACTGTCTACTGACTTTACTCCTACCAATCTTTATCTTTCCATTAGATGAAATATTTTCCCTTGATAGCTATGATAAGCCATGGGTAGTAAACTTGCACACCAATGATAGGAACAAAGTTAATGAAATCATTCCATGACTCACCTGGCCAAGTAGAAATTCCTACATGTTCAAGAACTGGTTGTGTGGTGACTGTTCCATCCATTTCTAAAATCTTTTCTTCTCTTAATGATCTTTCAGACTGAAGAAGGTTTGACTCTGATAGATTTTTCATTTTTCTTATCGCTCTATCAAAATGAACATGTAATATTAGACTGAAAGTACTAACAAAATAGAAATTTTGATGCATAGAAAAAAATTGAAGGTGCGTACTTTTCTAGCCCGCTCAGGTACTTGTCATAAACAGAAAACTGAAGTCTAGCACAGGCTGATGAAGTAAGCACCACAAAAAGATTTTCACTGACGATCACATTGGAAATTATGGGAACAGCTGGAGCAATTCGAGAGAAAGCCTCCACCCCAACCGACGCATCTTCATCAATCTGTAATAAAGGTAAATATTGAAAACACTAATATTAACCATCTTCAATCATTTTATAGACGGAGTGGAAGCAATACATTGTGGTCAATCTTTCTTTTTTTTTTTTTTTTCTCTCTTTTTGATAGGAATGAGACCTGATGGTAAAGACATAATGGAAAAATATTTTTTCATTGTGGTCAATAAAATAAACATGCAGAAATGAGACAATATACGTGTTCATTAAAGAAGTTATCCAGTCTGAGTACCATATACTCTAAGTAGAACCAGCAAAATTAATATGAGTTATAATGGTAAAGTGACCTGCATACCGGTGGGTCATCTCATAAAAAAGGAAAGTCGGTAGAAATAAAGATAAACCTCTGAGAGGTTTAAACATCACACAGGAAATTTAAAATTTTGGCAGGTCTAAACAATCCAAATGAATTACTAAATGGGATCAAAAGAAGCATATAAATGATTTAGTTACCTTCATTTTCTAATTTAAACTATCTATATTTGAGGGATCAAGACACTTGAAAAATCTATAAAACCAAAAACTTACATTAAGTAAAGGCTGGCTAGAACTTGCTGGAGCTTCCCAAGCTATCATCACATCAAATGTCAAGCGTCGAAACTTTTTATCAGCCAAATATCCCGTATTTTGTGTACATAGTGCAAGTGCCCTGAAACAGCAATACTCCAGAAAGTTTCTTGCATAATTTGAGGGAATCTTTATTGAATCAATGGCCTCCATATTAAAACTTCGTTGAAGTTCGCTGGCAGAAACACCAAGGATTCTGCATATTTGACATTGTAATGGATTGAACATCAATTCATTCAAATCCTTGAAAAGTAATTTACTAGCCTAATATAAATAACCTCTAAGTAACGGTGGTAAAGAAACATCAAGAACCACCAACTATTGAGGGGAAAAAATCTGATGTTTTCCTAACAGAACAGAACAGGCTATGAAAAACTTACTTTGTACATCTCCGAACAACCACATTGGCAAATGGAGAGAGCTCACTTATCCAATTTCTCTGAGCAGATGGAGACCTTTCAATTTCTTCAAGTTCTTCATCAAAAAAGCTTCGCTTCCCTAACAACCATTTGAATGAACTATCTCTAACAAGCCCCTCGATCGTACTTCTGGTTTTGCTGAGTACAGCCATCTTAATCAAAATCTTGCAATATTATCGAGCTGAAAGATATCCATCCCCAATTAAGCAACATTCCAATCTCACAACTCCCCAACAGAAATCTAACAAGCGGCCAACACCAGATGAATTCACCTAACAATGTCACTTAAACAATCAGAAGACTCGAATCTCATACAGAACTAGTAACTTTGTTCTGTATTTCAGCAAATTACCCCCAATTCAATAACCCAAACAACTGCTCTGTTCGTATCAAAAAAGAAACAAATCAAACAGAGTAATTTCACTGTTTGTGCAACTTTACCTGAACACTGTAGCGCTACTCTTCAATCGATTAAGCACCCAAACAGCAAATCAAACGAGCAGAGTATCAAATTTAGTCAGCTTGACAACAGCCCACCACGATAAACTCCGTCGAAAACCCAAAACCCAAATTGTATTTAACAGTGAAAGCCATACCAAACAAATTGCATCTACAAGGATCAGAACTACGGAACCCTATTGCTCAAACGCTACCAAGCGGTAACTTTCGTAATCCCCTATGCTACAAAACCTCACATCACGAGCCCCACAGCATTTATCTACAAACCCACAGCGCCGATTCGCCGGATTTTGAAGAATGACGCGTGGTGACAGAGCAGCAAAGAGAGTCGGTTCGATCAGTCTCTGGAATCGCAAGGAACGTCAAATATTCTGTGATGGGTCAGGATCTTGATTCTTGCTGAAAATCGAGAAAAAAAAAAAAGGAAAAAATGAAAGAAGAAATTAAAGAATTAAAATTTTCAATCAAATGGGTGTGATTGTAGAGGGAGAAAGACGAGCGTTCGTCATATACGATGGCATTTCAGTTTGATGCTTGTCGCCAACACTTCGAAGAGTGTCCTTCATCAATGGGTAAATGATTGTTCATATGTGGGCAGGTACAATTTGGTTGTTGAACGAGCTGATTACGAGTTTGATCCACCGTTCGATGGAATTACTTTTGTAAAAGATCTTTTCGTTTTTCTTATTTTAGTTCCCATCCTCTTTATGTTTTAAAAATTTTCAGATATACCCTTCTTAATGTTAATTTCTTTATATATATAATTGGTTTAGGATATATAAGATAAAATTATGGAAATCATCTTCAAATGCTTGACCAAGGTTTAAATAGGCTATGAAGATTTCATGAAAAACAAGTTTGGGAGTATTTGGGGTAAGGAGTTGGTTATTATAATCCTAATTTATTATAGTTGGATTACAATAGTTTGTGTTTGAGGTATAGATTATTTTAGTTTGAGTATAATAGTATGTGTTTGAAGTATAAACTATTTTAATTTGAGAAGGAAATAGTAAATGTTTGTAGCAAAATTTTTTTTTTTAAGAATGATGAAGGTAAAATATTAAAAATTGTAGCAAATAGTAAAAATGGTAGCAAATGAGAGTTTTGAAATAGTGTTACTCTAGCTAATTGAGGACTACAAAATAATATTTACTGTAGCAAAATATGGTTATTAATATTATAGTTTTAAGATAATTTTTGTCCCAAACACTCATTAAGATTTTTTATTTTTTAATCATACTTCACTTTGGTTTTAAACATTGAAATTCTTCTAACTTAAGTATCGGAGCACATAGCTTTTGCCCCAAACACCCCCTAAATTTTTTCTGATCATAGTTCACTTTGGTTTTAAACTTTGAATTTCTTCTAACTTAAGTATTGGAGCACATAGTCTTTGTCCCAAATATCCTCTAAGTTTTTTCTCATCATAGTTCACTTAGGTTTTAAACTTTGTACTTCTTCTAACTTAAGTATCGAAGCACGTGTGGCAACTGTCACACCTGTGTGAAAATAATTCATTTTATTTTGTAGGATAATCTTCTTCCTCGTTCAAATAAAATTACTGTTGTTGCCAAAGATCAAAGGTCAAGTCTTGATAAAATTTTGACACCAGCAAAAGGTTTTGGACAAACCTATTCAGTATGATCAAACTAACTCTACGAGTTTGACAAATTTATACAATGAATTATTCTATTTAAAAGAAAAACGTCTCTAATATTCACTTAGAATTTTCATGAAGTTGGCAATTATGCAGGCTTTGATAGCTTGATTTCACCCCTTACCTCCCTTTTAGGTACAAGGGTTAGATCTCTATATCCTATTTGGTGTATATAAAAAAATTCACAAAATTGACCCGAAATAAAAATACTAAAGCCACGTTTATTTCAGTGAAACGTAATTCATTAATGAAAATCTGAAAAAATGGGCTCTAGTTGATTACATTTGTTGTTTGTTCCGTAATCGTAATAAATTGTGGGGTCTGCATCAAAATCTGTAACTAAAATACACTTTCTGATTAAGGAACAGACGGTGCTTAATTTAATTGTGTTTGAAAATTACCTGACATCCGCTAACTTTATCGTTATAGTTATTGTTATCATTACGAATATTGTTACTGCAACAGTATGAGAATTATGAATCTATCACATTTACTGTTACCTTTACTATTACTGTTATGATAATAGAAATGTGACAAATTCATAATTCTAAATAAACACAACAAAAAACAATCAAATTACATTTGCGATTTAGGCACATTACAATTAATCCATCAATGAAATCTCATTACGATTACATCAATTTTCATTACAGATTGGTAAACGTGGCCTGAGGTCATGTTTAATAATTGAAAATTAAACTTACAAACACTACTTTCACCTATAGGTTTCTTTATTTTGTTATCTATTTTTAGGAGTGTCATTTAAAAAATATATAAAAAAATAAATAAATAAAATAAGTTGAGTTTTAGAAACTACATGAAATAGTTTTTAAAAAATATGTTTTTGTGTTTTTAAATTTGAATAAGAGTTCAAGGGTGTGTTTAGAGTAAGGACTATCCTATGACTATAATAACATCTTATTAAGTAAATACTATTTTGTATTCCTCACTTAGCTACTGTTAATACTATTTCAAAACCCTCATTTTCTACAATATTTACTATTTACTATAGTTTTTACTATTTTACATTCATCTTTTTTTATTTTTTACTACAATATTTACTATTTTCTTCTCAAACTAAAATAGTTTACACCTCAAACACATACTATTATAACTTAAACTAAAATAATCTACACTCCAAACATAACTATTATAACCTAACTATAATAATCTATAACTATAGTAATCAATTCCTTGCCCCAAACACCTTTCAAATGTTTAGTTAATGAAGATAGAGATCGTGGTAAAAAAAAGAATTATAAGAAAACAAACATAAATTTCAAAAACTAAATGATTATCGAATAGATCTTAAATTAAAATTTATTAAATTATGGAGACAATGCATCAATGACGTAGAAAATATGTAAAATATTCACTGTAGAGTTCCGTAAACCTTGTAAGTAATTTTGTGGCACTAAAGTTGATCTAGATATTAGTTGACGTGAACATATATCATAGACTAATAAATCAAATGTAGGAATCATCCAATTCTACCTAACATTTTAGCTAAAGAAATATGGCAGTAAATGTGAGGAATGGGAAATGGTTGAATTTTGGTACATATTAAATCATATTATGGTTAGTAAGTTAGGTGGGACTAATGGATATGGTCTAACTAATCAGTTAGACTTTTTTTTTCTATCATTTATTACTAATTTTCGTTATATATAGATGTGGTATAATTTCACAATTGTTTACAATAATGTAACAAATCTAACAATTGGTCTATAAAATAATTTCTATGTAACTATTGTTATTATTTTTAATAGAAGCAACGATAAATTGTCAGAAATAGCACGGTTAGATTTTCACCTTACAAAATTAGCACGATTTTTTAAAACTCATAAAAATAGTTTTTTTTTCGATCCATCTCGGACGGGATCGACTACGATATTTTAGTTTTAAAAAAATCAATTTTTTCCAATTTATCGATTGTTTTGGCTTTGTCGGTCCATCTCCTGATTACACACCGAGATTTGCTAATTTATATCATTTTCCCAAATCTTATACCAAATCTTATATAATTTTCAACTTTTATCCAGAGTCGGTTATGTTTACCAAATATTATATCAAATTATTACCTAATTTTTCAAAATTTTAGCATAATTTATGTTTTAAGTGTTTCCAAAATTCCAAGTGGGTTTTCTAGTTATCAAAATAGATTTTCCAAATTGATTCAACCTTTTTAAATTTTGGGAAATATTGAACTTTTCAAAAAATTGGGTAAGATTTGGGAAATATATAGAATCTCGGTGTTAATCCTGCCCGAGATTCAATGAGAAAGTTTAAATATATGAATTTGGTGTTAACTATGTCTGGGATTTCACTGAGAAAGCTTAAATATATAGAGTCTCGATGTTATTTTGCTCGAGATTAGCACCCAGATGCACATAATCTTGGTGTATAATCTGGAGACATTTATCGAAAAGGCCTCAAACGATAAGTTAGAAAGAGATGATTTTTTAAACTAAAATCTCGTAGTTTATCTCGTCCGAGATAAACCGAGAAAAACTATTTTAGAATTTTCAAAAAGCATGCTAGTTTTGTAAGGTGAAAACCTAACTGTGTTATTTTTTATAATTTTCCCAAGAAAAGAGAAAAAAAAAAAAAACTAATTAAAAGCTACATCAAGCTCCACAGAATTAAGGCTTTGGATGCCAACATCCATCCTATAAAGATTGAGATTGATTTTTTTGATTACATGGAGACCTTCCGTCGAAGTCTTATCAATATTTAAATGAAATTCAATTTTTTTTTTTATAGATTCTCTTCGTGATTTATATGGTCGTAGAATCATTGAAGATTTCATTTTGTTAAGCTAATTTTGTAGTTCACAACCTGCTTCTTATGTCAGAAGACATCGAATGACATTGATTTAGTTTGAAGATAATCTTCCATAGGTTGACTCTCTCTTAATTACGAAATGTCATTCTCGATTATTTATTTATCTTGTTTTCTTAGGAGGAAAAAAAAGTTAAAAAGCTACATCTAAATATAGAAGTGTTCAAAAAACCTAATTACCAAAAAATTTGTCAACCCAATCCAAGTCGTACGGTTTGGGTTGGGTTATCGACTCATTTGGATTGAGTTGAGTTCAAATAAATAAAAATTTGGTTGGTTGGTGCGTAGGTTCACATAATATAATTCAAACCAACCCGAACTTATTATTAACTTATATTTTATTTTGTTGCTTTTAACATAATTATTTATATATATATATTGATTTTAGTTTTATTTAATTTCATTATTTTTTGAATAATTTATTCTCCAACTACTTTTAAAAATAGTTTCTCTTTAAAAAGAAAATTTTTATTATATAAATTAAAATTGAATTGTTAACCTTAATTTAATATATGAAAACAGTTAAATTATCCGACTAACCTGAACCATACTAACCTAAATATTTCAGGGTTAGGTTGAGTTAGCTTATTTTTTAATAGGAATTATATGGGCTGAAGAAATTTACAATTCGAATAATTAGATTGGGTTTAAAAAGTCTTTCAATCCAATCCAACTCAACCCATAAACACTCCTACGAACACTCCTAGCTAGTAGGGGTGTTCGTGGGTTGGGTTAGGTTGAAGAAATTTTTAGATTTAACCTAATTATTCAGATTGTAAATTTTTTCAATCCAAATAATCCTCACTAAAAAATGAACCCAACCCAACCCAACCATAAAATATTTGGGTTGGATTGGTTCGAATTACTCGGGTCATTTATTTAAAGTTCTTTTATAAAAGTAAGTAAAATGTTAATATGTAAAAATTCGATTTAAATGTTAATATGTAAAAATTCGATTTAACTATTTTCATATATGAATTAAGATTAACAACTCAATTTCAATTTATAAAATGTACGATATTTTTTTAAAGTGCAAAAAAAACTATTTTAAAGAATTGTTGAAGAATAAATTATCTAAAAAACTGATAAAATTAAAAAAAATTCAAATAAATATATGTCTATCTAATTGTACATAAGCAAAAACAAATTACATTTTAAAGTTAATAACAAGTTCATGTTGGTTCGGGTTATTTTAGATGTCCCATGAACCAACCCAACCCATAAAATTTTTACTTATTTGAAGCCAATCCGATCCAAAAGAATTTATAACTTAACCCAAACTGAATGGATTAAGTTGGATTGATCAGTTTTTTCGGATCATCGGATTTTTTTCTATTTGCTACGTAAAAGCAGCAGAAAGATTTACAATTATATGTGGCCAGACTCTACATTAACGTTGGCGAATCCCATAATGATTGGGCCTTTGTAGATGTTCAGGCCCAATTTAGCTACGCTTCACATACAATCCATTCTTCTTGGGCCGGCCACATTGTTGCCCTAAAGAGCTCAATTGGGCTTTCAAGGCCCACATTTAACCTATCTTCCAAACAGAGAGCTTCGGTCGTGAGGCGGGGCCGAACATACTGTGGCCGATTTGTTTATTTATTTATTTATTATTTGCTTTAAAAACACAGTTGATATTTCTTCCCAAAAAAAAAAAAAAAAAACTCATAACTTTGGAGACGGTAATAATTTTGAGCTGTTTTCAAGTATAATTCAATCTATCCGTGTTTGATGTCTATTAGGATCTATTAATGTGTATAACTGACATTTTGTTATATTTAAAAATATTTTCAATAGTTTTATTATTTAAAATAATTATCTTAATTTTTTATCTCTAGATTTTAATATATAATAATTTAAAATTTTATCCACGAAGTTTAGGAGAATTAAAATCTAAAAAACTATTAGATTTACATGACCAAAAATGGATTAAACATATAAGTAACATACTTCTTAAGATCACAAAAAAGAACTATGATCACCCTCACACGCACACACAACTGTTCGTACGAGATTTTCGAAGAAAACTTATTTCGTGGAATTAAACTTGTGTTGATGTAGATTTAATGCAGATGTGGTTCGATTTCTAGTACTTGATCCTCTGATTTTTTCTCAATTATTTGTTCATTTGACTTAAAAAAAAATGGAGCACATGATGCTCTTCAAGTTGAAACTTTGGAAGAATGTTTGTATCTCCAAAGGACTTTGGTCTTAAATGTGGTTAGCTTCAAGAGCTAGGAAGTCTTCTCATTATTGAGAGAATTTTCTCTAGGCTGGAGGGTAAAATTTCTGACCCCATAAATGAAGAGAACTCTTTATATAGAATTCTCAGGTGGGTTGTATGAGTTTGGGCTTGGTTGATCTATGGACTTAGCCCTTAGGTCCAACTAATTAGATTTAGGCCCTATTTGACATTTGGGTCAAATTAAGCATATTTTTTGACTCAATTTGACTTTAATCTAAATCTTAATATGTAATTGGACAAAAAATAATTTAATCGATTCAACGGTCATGATGAAAACGCGTGGCATCATCGGGATTCGCCAATTTATGTGTTCAATTTTAATTTGGGACACATGTCAATTTTTAATTAATCCCAAATTCAATTATTTATAATTTCATCATTATCTTAATAAATGGTGTGACAATTTGTGATTGGTCCAAAGTTTTTATTCAAGGATAACTACATGCTAATCTATTTGACTAAGTCTTTAGGGAATGTGATTTAAACAATAGTAGTGTGAAACAAAAAGTGAAGAGCAAAAATCATTTCAAATCAAAAGGAGCAAAAGTAAAAGGCAGAATAAAGAATAAAATGGAACATGATTTGGATTATAGATATAGTGGATATGTGAAACCAAATATGGGAGATAAAATCAGAATATTTAAATAAAATAGAAAAGAAGAGAGAGGGGAAAAAGGATAGATTATTAGGTCAGGGTTCTTGAATATGCAAACAATTGTAATATAAACTTGAGAGAGAGAGAGAAATAGAGAGAGGCCTTGAACTTGACCATATGAATCAAACACAAGCTGACCCTCAAATCTTATAAAAAGCCCACAAAATGACACTAAACTTTACCACATTTTGGACCCACTTCTATTGCTTGTTCATGCATGTTCCAATTAAGCACACACACAATGCAAGCAACCATTGGGTGGGAGTCAAACCAAGTCAAAACCTATCTAAAACAAATTAAAACAAAAGATTGAGTGGGGGAAAAGAGAAGCACATTAAAAAAAAAAAAAAAAAAAAGCTTTGCCTTTAGAGAGTGTGTCCAAAAATATTAGTGTTAATGTCTTAACCAATTAAATTATATATGCTCCGAGAATAAAACATAAACTTACGAAGATGAAAAATAGTGAAATCAAACTTAACTCTACAATAATTGATATGTACTATTTCTCTTTAGGTTGGAGGTTCGATTCTCCATTTCACAATTTCTGTATTACAAAAAAAGTAAAAATATTAGATTTAAGGATAGACGCCACATATGATGAATGATATTCGAGCCAAATTTTCGAACTATGTGTGTTCGAGTGTGAGATACTAGCTTGTATATTTTACTTGTGAATAACAAATAGAAGACATTGATAGTATCTCTATGATAATAATCTTGAATGAAGTCCACAAACGATTGGAACTCATTTGCATAATATGATTAACTTGAGAGAGAGACTTATGCATGATTCATTACAAATTACATTGTGTTTCAAATGATGTTAAGAATTAGTCTTCAATAACAAATCACTTTGATGTTGGGTTTTACAAATCTCAAAAGTAGTTTTTGAAGTGCTTTTCAATCAAATACATAAGTCAAAAGCATTTCTTACAAAATATATATATATTGGATTAATGAAAATAGGATGATTTTTCTTTGTTTTAGTTGGTTTGGCCCTAAGTTTTGGTGAAGGGTGAGAGATGAGAAATGGTGATATTGGGGTTTGGTTTGGTTGGGTTGGTTGGAAGAGGCCAGCATTGGCCCCATCTTTGCTTTGGGGCATTCACTGGCCCATTAAAACCTGTCTTTCTCTCTCTCTCTCCCATTTTGTTGGATTCATTGCATCTGTCTGTCTAATTGAAATAGAAAAATATGGAATATGAAATGCCAAATCTCTCTCTCATCTCATCAGTTTTTTCGCTGCTCCAATCATTTACAAAATGAATTGGCAACATCCAACAGATTTTTAATTTTATTTCCCAAACCCAAAAATAAAAAACTGATTTTTAAAAACAACAACTGTGCTTCTGTGGATTCTGTATTTTGAAAGAAGAAGGGTTTGAAAGAAAAGAGTGGAGATCACTTCACCAATCATATGCTTGTTTACCATTATTTAGGTATCATTTCATAATATAGTCTTTTCTTTCATTACTCTCTTTCTTTTGTTAATTACTTCTTAGAGAGTTTTTAAATTTAATAAGTTATGCTTGCTTTTCAAAAAGTAGTTTCTTAAAGTACTTTTTCTATAAAAAAAAACTATATATATATTTTTTTAGTTTATAGGATTTGGAATTTAAAGTTCAGTAAAGAAACTATAAGAAAACAAATACAAATTTCAAAAGCGGAAAATAAAAAGAACACACATGGTTTAAGTTTTTTTTATTTTTAGTTTTTAGAAATTTGTGCTTTTTTATCTCATAATTTTAATTATTAACTATTTATATAAATACTTGGTTTGAATTTCAAAAATATGTGTAAAAATAGATTAAAAAATGAAGAGTGTAAGTATTGTATATAAATTTTTTATAAAAAATAGAGAAAAAAAAAACTAAAGTTTCATTGGATAACCATTTTATTTTGAAATTTGTGTTTGGTTTCTTTTGTTTAGTACAATTATTGTAGAGTAGGAGATTAAATGTTTAACCTCTTAGATCGGAGCACATGCCAATATCACTAAGCTAGACTCGCTTTGGCGTGCTTGATTTCTTATAACTTCTTTGTTCGTATTTTTCATTTTCCTTAACTAAACATTTAAATTTTAAAAATAAAAACAAATTTTTAAAAACTATTTTTTTTTAGTAATTTCAAAACTTTTTTTTTTTTTTTTTTTTTAAATACTCTTAAAAAGTAGTTAACAAAACATATAAAAAAAACTTAGGTTTAAAAAAAAATAAAAACAAAAAATAAAATGATTAATGATGAAATATTACCTAAATAATTATGAAACTAGACCATAACTTATAATTTGTTTTGTTTGTTTACATTGGAAATTATGGAACATTGAACCATCAATTTCAAATCCACAGTGGCTATGACTATGACAGTTGAAGGGGATGACAGAGAATTTCAAATTAGGAGTTTTTGTTAAACTGTCACAATCCCCCAACTGTTTGGGGATGCCAAACAGAATTTTGTCATTTCCCCCACTTATTTCTTTTACTGCTCATTTTCTTTTTTCTCTTTTTTCTTCTAATAAATTTAATTTATTTTTAGTAATAGTAGCTGTTGCCTTTTCACTAATTTTAAATACACCTGTTTTCTTTCCATGTCCTTCCACAACCTTCTTCTCTGTTTATTCTCACTTACATTACACCACATTTCTTATCAATTGTGTTTTCACTCCCTTTCACAACTGGACTTTAAGCGTCTTGTTTCGTTACAATAACGATGTTCTCTTTTGAAAAAAAAATAAATATCGTACATATTTTATTATTTTTATGTCTAATTTTCTAGGTTTATTTTTATTTTGGTATTCAAATAATTGGAAGTCCGCCAACAGAATAATCTGCTAGAATCATTCCTCATATGTGGCTTTCCTCTCTGACATGGCAGCTGAACCTTGAGCTAGCAGTCTTTGACTCTTTGACTTATTCCACCTTAGCACTCTCTTTAATATCCTCCTCAAGCTCGGGGGTTGTTCATGAAGGGATTGAATTTCTGTAGCAGAAGCGTGTGAACGCATTTGTGTCTCTAATTTCGTTTTTACAGAACTACAAAATACAACATGACGAAATAACAAGATAAACAACAGAGAACCTAAGCATGCTTCGACTAAATTAATAGGGAGATAGGGATATGTTACTTAACCCTTGAAGAATTGTCTTCTCGCTTCCCTTCCTGTGAAATCACGAATGCTGAAAAAACTCCTCTCGAACTCGAACACCGAATACAGCAACCCAAGAACAGCACAGTGAGGATGCCACCATAATATCTTCCTTGTTATTTGCAAGGTGAGAATCACATAGAGTTGTGGGCTTCTATGTGTTAATTTTGATGAAGGGAGATTTTGGTTTTTTTGGAGAGAAAATTGCAAGAAAGATGGAGATCTATGAAGATAATCAAGAACTGTGATTCCAAAATTACATATATCAAAATGGTCTCCCACTTCCTATTTTTATGAGAAAGATGGAAGTTAATTAAATAACTCCCTTAGGAGTTATTTAATTTGAAATTCAAATTCAAAATTTGAATTATATACATATTAACAACTTTTATACGCTGGTTAGAGCTGCGAATCGATTGGTTAGGCCAGTAAAAAGCAATGATATATATATATATATATATATATATATATTATATATAATTCTCTCACATAACCTATATTATTAATATGAATTATATTTGAAAAAGCGCTAGGATGACTCACCACTCGTTATACGGAAAGCATTGACAATCACTAAAACTTTAAAAAAAAAAAAAAAATACTAACAACAAATAAACGAATAAAGACACACAGAAGTTGGT
This sequence comes from Benincasa hispida, assembly GCF_009727055.1. Taxonomy (NCBI): domain Eukaryota; kingdom Viridiplantae; phylum Streptophyta; class Magnoliopsida; order Cucurbitales; family Cucurbitaceae; genus Benincasa; species Benincasa hispida. Next base: position 87,901,674 of record NC_052349.1, on the reverse strand, counting down.
AACTCGGTTTATCGATAAACCACCTACGTCAAGGGGATAGAGTGCCCAGGAAAGATAATCCACTAATATTAAAGAGTGAAGCAGTTTACAACGTAGTACTTATCTGTATCACTCAATAACTACAGTGATTCATGTAGAGCTCAACTCACAAACTACCTAGCTCCCTCTAGATATGAGACTCTCTTTCAAGTGCATTTAGACTCCCTCTAAGTTTGATAATATTAGTGTCAGTCACCACAAATTTTGACGATGAATAAGACTCATTCACAATGACATCTTTCCCAATTTAGTGAACTCCCTTCACCGATGCTGAGTCTTAGGCTTCCCCTAGGATTGCGAATATATTCTCCAACAGCAAAGACTCAGCCTCCCTCTAAGTCCAAGATTAACTTTAGAGTAGAACTCTCCAACGGGTGAAATTAGTGCATAGTGAAATAATGAACAACGAGCAAGATCACAATGTAGAACAACTCGACTGTCGAACGTCTTGCTCTCTCAAAAACCCAATGACATTAATAAACACGACTTACTCTTTTAATCACCCTAATTCATCTTTTATAAATTAATTCAGAAAGAGAAAAAAAAATTCTAAAAAAGGAGAAGATATGTCGTGGTAGATTGACTAACACCAGAATGCCTTCACTTCGTTGACGGAGAAGGAACTCTGATTTCTTTCTTTACAACAAACAAACCACGCATTTGAATACCATAATTGTTCGTTGAAACCAGAACAACATCCTCTTCAACAAGCACCTTTCTTTTGACCTTTTCCTTAAAATGTACTATCCTGCTTCTGGAAGTATGAGTGCCCGTTCTAGTACTAACCATCAGTGAAGGAAATATATTGATCACAAGTACATAACTGCTTTGGGGTGGTTGAAGGTAAAGATCAAACACGATTATGAAAGAAGACCTGTCATGCTTCAACTGTAAACAATTCAAATTTGGAAGATAGTTTGAAATCAAATGAAATTAGACTTCCTCAAACCATTACCAACCGTAATTAATACGGTTTTACCATCAATTAACCGTTTGACCTTCTAAGCTTGATGGGCTAAGTAAATTTGAAGATTGGCCCAAAACAGTAATTATTCTGCCTTCAAAATGCATGTATCCAAAGTAGCTTTCAGAGCCTCAAATCGATTAGTATCTAATGCTTTGTTGAAGATGTCAATTAATTGATTTTTAATATTGACATGTTCTAACATAATATACTTATGTTCTACAAGGTCACAAATAAAATGGTGTCTGATGTTTATATGTTTAGTCCAACCGTGTTGAACTGGATTTTTGGATATATTGGTTGCACTTAAATTTTCACGGTAAAGAGTCATGACATCTTGAGTGACATCTTAAGAGACATCATACTCTTGTAACATTTGCTACATCCAAATCAATTGTGTACAACTACTCCTTGCTGCAATATATTCAGTCTCAGCTGTAGACAAAGAAACACAACTTTGCTTCTTACTGAACCAAGAAACTAGATTATTCCCAAGAAAAAAAAAACACCCTCCAGACGTACTCTTTCTGTCCTTTGAGCTTCTAGCCCAATCAGTATCACAGTAGCTAACCAGAGAGCTACTAGTGTCAAAGAGTATAATAAACCATATTTTCTTGTGCCATTTATGTATTTGATTATCATTTTTGCGCTAAGCAAATGACTAATTTTAGGACAAGATTTATATCTAGCACACACCTCAACAGCGAAAGCAATGTCTAGTCTACTGGCAGTTAGATAAAGTAAGCTATCTATGATGCTTCTATAAAGGCTCTCATCAACCTAATTTCCTCTAGAGTCTTTGGATAGTTTCACATTAGTTGAGGCCTGAGTTCTCTTAACACTGACATTTTCAAGGCCAAATTTCTTTACTAAATTATTGGCATAATTTCTTTGGGATATAAAGATTCCCACATTTAGTTGCTTTATTTGAAATATGAAAATGTAGGTCAATTCGCCTACCATGCCCATCTCAAATTCTTGTTGCATTTTTTTTTCATAAAGTGCTCGACCATCTCTCGTGACATCCATTTTGAAAAAAATGTCATCAACATAGATTTGGACAACAACAAAATTCTCATGAGATTTCTTCACAAAGATAGTTTTATCAACTCTTCCTCGCCTGTACCCATTGTTGACAAGAAATTGGGTTAAGCACTTATACCAAGCTCTAGGTGCCTATTTAATGCCATAAAGAGCTTTGTTGAGTTTACAATGAATAATCAGGATGAAAAACATCTACAAATCCTTTAGGTTGAGCAACATACACTTCCTCTTTCAGATAACCATTTAAGAAGGCACTCTTTACATCCATTTGAGATAGTTTAAATTTCAAGAGACAGGAAATACCAAGCAAGAGTCTAATTGCTTCAATCCTTGCAACATGAGCAAAGGTTTCACCAAAATCCACATCTTCTAATTGAGTATACCCTTAAGCTATTAACTTAGCAGTATTTCTGGTCACATTCCCATTCTCATCTATCTTGATTCTTGAGATCCCCTTTGTTCCAGTTACATTTATAGACTCTGGTTTGGGAACAAGAGTCCACACATCATTTCTAACAAATTGTCCAAGCTTCTCCTGCATTGCATTGACCCAACATGCATCTTCAAGAGCTTCTTTGACTTTCTTCGACTTAACAAGAGAATTGAAACTAATATTACTGATCATTTGAAAATTGTTAACTTTATCTTTCCTTCTAGTTGTCACCCCTTCGTCAAGATCACCAATTATGTTACTAAAATGGTGATTTTTAAGAACCCTACTAAAAGGTTGTTTATTATTACCCTATACCTGCACAGGAACATTCAAGTTATCTTCCACATGAGCATCGAAACTCATGTCAGACGACATGTCAAATAGCATGTTAGAGACATCAGTGTTGACAAGGGGAGTCGAGTAGACATCTTCTTCCACAGTAAAGAAGGACCTGAAATAAGCAACATTATCATCAATTAATGGACTCCATTATAGTGTGGGTTCATTTATTGTAGAAACTGTAAGTCCGATTGTTCATGGAGTATTCAAGAAAAATTTCTTCATCTGATTTTGAATCCCATTTCTGTCTGGCCTTTCTCTCAACTCGGATAAAACAAGTACTACCAAAGATGTGAAAATATTTCACATTCTATTTTCTTCCTCTCCATATTTCATAAATAGTACTTGAGGCTTCAAGTCGTAAAACCGCACTATTGTGTATATAACATGTTGTGTTCAAGGCTTCTGTTCAAAATTGGTATGGTATTTGTTTGGCATGCATTATTGCGCGAGCCATCTTCTAAAGATTCTGATTCTTCCTTTCCACAACTCTGTTCTATTGAGGTGTGATGGGGCCTCAAAATTCATGATGAATTTCGGCACTTGGACATAACTTAGTAAATTGAGAGTTCTCAAACTCCCTACCATGATCACTTTGAATTCATATCACATTCAAATCCTTTTCGCACTATAATCGAAGACAACTTGAAACACGAGAAATGTGTTTGATTTGTCTCGAAAAAAAAGGACCCAAGTGTATCTGGATAAGTCATCAACAACAATTAAGACATATTGTTTGCCCCCTAAACTCTCTGTCTGCATTAGACCATAAGGTTCATACTTCATACGAAGAAGTTTAAGAACACGACTGTCTGCTTGTGAGGAGAATGAGTTTGTTTTCTTGATTGACAATCCCTACATAAAATTCCAATTGATACAAGTATAAAGGGAAAACCAGATATAGCATTCTTACTAAAAGCTTTCTGTATAATCCTCATGCTTACATGTCCAAGGCGTTTATGCCATAGGCTAACTTCATCTTGGCTGGAGAGATCACATACCTACAAGGAATTATCAGAACTCCTCAGATAACAATTATCAGATGAGTGCATACCTATCATGACAAGAGCTTTGACATCGTTTGTAATAACACATTTGTCTTTGGTAAAACTTACATTCATACCTTGGTCACATAGCTGACTAATGCTAATGAGATTAGCTGTAAGCCCTTCAACCAATATTACATCATTTTATTTTGGAAGACTTGAATAATTCAGAGTTTCTTTTCCACTGTACCACTCGCACTATCACCAGGAGTGACTTTTCCTAAGCTAACAGATTTGAGATCAGATAAATAGCTATTTTCACTAGTCACATGACATGAGCTACCACTATCAAAGTACCAATCACCTTTGGCAGATGATCTAAGGGACGTCAAGACTTTTGAGTGTTCTTCTCTCTCCACACCTATTTTATCTTACTTTGTCTTGGTCTGTAATTCTAAGGGAAGTGAGGTACCCTATTGAGAAAAAAAAGGTCTGTGAATATCTTTCAATAACTGATAGCAAAAGGGATGTTTATGACCCACTTTACCCCAATAGTGACAAATCTATCTCCGTCTGAATATATGGCTGCCTGCCCTAATAGAATTGAGGGAGGAAGTTCCTGTAAAACCATAGGACTCTGGTTCTTGAGCTTAAAAAAACTCAATCTTTTGCTTCCTTTTAGATTGTTTATTATCCTGACTTCTACCTTCTGAAAAACTAAGCCAGAGTTATCACCTGTTGTCTTTTCTTTTGTCAAGATTTTTTCGAGAGTCTCAGTACCAATGTTCAACATTCTTGCTCATAGTGTCCTTTTTAGCATTAACCTGTGAAAGTTCACATTTCAACTATGCAATCGTAGACATCAGCCTGTGATTATTAACAATCAAGTTCTCATTTCTTTCTTTTTTTATATATCAAGGGCTTTATGATCTTTTTGTCACTTCAAAAACAGGGCATGATACCAAGGTTTGAAGAATCAGGGTTTGTAGCATCATAAGCCTTTTCTAAATACACAACATATTTAGAGACCTCATAAGATGAGGTGTCAGATGAGATGTTATTAACAAGTGCTTTAACATTTTCCTCTGAGTCACTGCTTTCTTTCATTTCAGTATCAGAAAAAGTTAAGACATACCATTTACTCCATTTCTTTAGAAAATTAGGACATTCAAACTAAATATGACCATAGTTGCCACAATCTCTGCATTTAATAAACTTTTCCTTTTTAGACCTATTGTCAACTTCCTTCTTGCTATTCTGAGGACTGACTTGTTTGGAAGTAGGAGACCCTCTGGACTTATAGGTGTTATACACAGAAAATCTCTTACAAACTGTTTGAGAACTCAATTTAACTATTTTGAAAGTAAAGATATAGATTCCGCAAGAGAATCTTCTTACTATCTATCATGATCAACAAGCTTCTCTTTAACTAAGGATTGAAGAGCAATATCCTTATTTTTCTTTTTGATCTTCCCATCTAGAGACATCTCAAAAGTAAGCAAAGAACAAAATAGTTCATCCACTCTCAATCTGGTTATGTCTTGACCTTCTCAATAGTTGTGACTTTTATATCAAATATCTTAGGTAGAGACCTGAGCAACTTTTGGACAAGTTTTTCTTCTGAAATTTTTCAGCCAAGATTAAATGACTTATTTGCAATATCTAGCAGTCTGACAATGAGCAATGGACCCATCATCATTCATTCTAAAGTTATCAAATTTTGATGTCAATAACTATAACCTTGACATCTTGACTTTAGAAGTTCCCTCATGTGCAATGAACAAAAACGGCCTATGCTTCCTTAGCAGAGACACAAGTATTAATTAATCTAAATATATTTTGATCTATACCGTTAAACATGGCATTCAAAGCATGAGAATTCCTCAATGAAGCATCATCTTCTTCTATAGCCCACTGTGACGCTGGCTTCATGACTTCTTTCTCATCATCAGTTTTGATGGTAGGATGAGACCACCCAACAAGTATTGCTTTCCAAGTTTTGTCATCGATCAACTTCAGGAAGGCAATCATTCGAGCTTTCCAATATGAATAGTTAGTTTCGTTTAGGATCGGAGGACGAGTGGTAGCGCCATCTTCTTTGATCCCATCCATTATCAAAACACGTGAGATAAAGGTGACCCGCTTTGATAGGAATTGAAAAAGTACTAGAATGACTCACCACTTGTTATACGGATGTTAAACAAAAAGTATTGACAATCACTGAAACATAAAAAAAAACTAACAAAAAATAAATGAGTAAAGACACATAGAACTTGGTAACTCAATTCGGCGATAAGCCACCTATGTCTGTAGAGTAGAGTGCCCAGGATCCACTAATATTAAAGAGTTAAACAGTTTACAATGTAGTATTATCTATAACACTCAATAACTATAATGACTCACGTACAGCTCCATTCACGAACCACCTAGGCTCTTTCTAGATGTGAAACTCCCTTTCAAGTACACATAGGCTCTCTCTAAGTTTGATAATAGTAATGTCAGTCACTAAAAATTTTGATAATGAATGAGACTCCACTTACATTGATATTTTTCCAAATTCAGTGAACTCCCTTCACCGATGTTGAGTTTTAGGCTCCCCCTAAGACTGAGAATCCCTTCTCCGACAACAAAAGCTTAGACTCCCCCTAAGTCCAAGATTAACTTCATAGTAGAACATACAGGTGAAATTAATGCACATCAGAATAATGAATATCGAGCAAGATCACAATGTAGAACAACTCGGTCGTCAAACGTCTTTCTCCCTAAAAAACACAATGCGGCTAATAAAAGCGGCTTATTTCTTCAAATCACCCTAATTCATCTTTCTGTAAATGAATTCAAAAAGGAAAAATTCCCGAGAAGATACAATGCCGCTTAATAAAGGAAAATATCATATGAAACAAATATGTTAAATATTTCCATATTAGGAAAAAACTATTCTGCAAGAAAATAATATGTTGTTTAAAACTGATGTTAACACTATTTATGAGACATCAGTAGAAACCAAAGCCTTAGAAAAATATAAAGCCGATCAAATGAAATCTCCAACGATGTTCATAATAATTTTAACCTATAGGGTTTATATACGAATCATATTTGTATAAATAATATTTGAATAATATTCAAATATTTATTTCTTTCACTAAAACTTTATATTATAATGTATCACATACATTATATTAATTATATCATATATAATCAATTCCCTTTAATTAGTTTGAACAATTTAAATTAATCCAAAATTAATTTGATTCTCATTAATCCTTATTGAGCTAACAAATGGACCTATGAACCTATAGATTGAAGTTTCAATGATATGAGACTAATTAATTAAACTTTTTAATTAAATTAATCAATCTTCACTAACTGTCGGTCACTCCACTAAACCCTTAAAGATGGGATCAAAGTTGTTCTTAAGATAAAAGAAATCTTGTTCTTAAAAAAAAAAAAAAGAGCAAAAATCTTACGTTGTGAAAGCAGATCAATAAGATAATGGGACAAGGAAACAACAAAAAAAAAAAAAAAAGGAAATTGGATATGTGTGAGTGAATAGAGAACAAGATTGAAAAGAGAGAAAAGTCAAGCAAGAATGAGAACAAAAAAAGTCCAATTAGAAAACCGTTAGTAGGCTTTTTTAATATAATTTTTTTCTCGGAACATAAGAAGACACTCATTTTCTCCCTCTTAGAGATATGATATTCAATGACCAAAATGATCTTGTCACGAGCTGGATTCGAACTTACCCCTCTAGGCAAAGGATATATACATAAAGAACTACCTTTTATTTGACCTGTGACTTTGCTTACCCTATTCGCCAAAAAGGCTACATCCGTGGGGGCCAAAACCAACTCGCGGCAACTAGACCACATCTTCACTTCTTTCTTTTTTATTGGAGTAAGCAGGGGAACAGCTGTCGATTCTTCTATCACTATCTTTTCTATCTTGGAAGCACCTGAATGCCTCATTTTGTCTTGGCCTTCTTGAGATCAATCTCACATTCCCTTAGAGCACAATCACTCATGAATCTACTAAAGCAATATTTCGGGACCGTGGTTCATTTCCCTACCATAGAGATGATTGGCATATTCATTCTACAACCAAACTTCCCTGGCGGAGACTGTAGAACCCAGAAGAATGCTCAGAGACGTTTAAAGTCATATTCATTCTACTTCCCGGTCCATTTATCTAATTACCCTTGTTGGAATGTACAAACATAAAATGAAACCAATCAGAATCAATAAGCACTCTAATTACATTTAATTTGAGTTTCAAAGCATGCATGAAAACAATTTTAAGAAAATAGGATTTCAAGAATACAATACCTTTGAAGAATTCCTCCAAATCCAAGTTGCTCTCCACAAATTTGAGCTTCAAATTGATAGTAGACCACCAAGAGTGTCTTCTCTAATATTCTCCAACTTGGATTTGAGTGATGGAACTCAGAATTGAGATCAATTAGGCGAAGAAGAGTAAGAGGTTTTGAGAGAGATTTTAGTATTTCAACCAAATCCCAGAAAATTCATTTTTCTCTCTTTTAAAAATTGAAAATTGGAGATATTTATTAGTTTGTATCATGCAAGCACTATTTCATATTGTTGATTGACTCATTAAAAAGCAATAAACAAGTGGGATAGGTATTCTTATTGAGATCAAGCCACCAAACAACTTAAATTTTGTGGATTTAGTACTTAAGAGAACAACCTCTCTACTATCCCTAAATCGGGTAGGTGTAAATTTCGTCTTGCACCCTATGTCTCAGCTATCTACCCAGTCTTGCCCTTGATAATCACGAATAAATTTTGGGAGGCTTATTGAGCCGAAGTTATTTAGTCAAACCTCACCTATGCAAATCTAAGGATAATCACGAATAAACAGGAGTTCATAGTTAGCTCAGAATTGAGGTCGAGTTACCTAGGTCATCGATTTGAAACAGTCAGTCTTAAACAGTAAATAGCGTTATAACGTAAGAGTGACTTATTTCCTGGTTTGATCTTATGCAAACTCATTGCATAGGACACCCCTGCTCCTCATGTCACTACATGAACGAATCATGATCACTTCATTTGTAGCACTTTACAACAAATTGTAACAACTACAGAGTGGGTCGCATCTAATAGTGTTACCAGAATAAGGTACCCAACCTTATTCATATACTATAGACCGTTTTGGCTATTTACTCGAACTTGATCCATCTTTATGTTGCCACATAAAGTTCAAGTATTCATATAATAGCCATGGATCTTTAGTTTATTGGATTTAGTCTTTATAAGTGCAATTTATATATTCAACAACAGTTTTATTGAATTAACATCAATATCATCTTTATTGATAATAAAATATGTTTAACATTACAAACTGAAAATTTTAGGACATACAACCCAATAGCCCTAACAATCGAGAACGAGTCAATTTTTTCTTGTGTAGTTGTGTTCGCAGCTTCTCAATCAGAAAAATCTTCAAAATGGTAGACATATTGAATCGACAAATTTGGCCATTCTCACCCAGGTAGATCAAAAAACTGCCCTCATAGGAAGGAGTTCACAACTCACTCAGGATTAAGGTCAAGTCACCTATAGTCATCCTGGTGAAATATGAGTCTCTTCTAGCAACAGTGTTATAAAAAGAGACTATTCATTTTTTGGTCAAGTCTTATACAAACTCTCTGTATAGAATACCCTCACTCACATGTCACCACATGAATGATCAGGATTAGATCATTTGTAACACTATACAACAATTGTAACAATTAAAAAAATGGGTAATTCTCATTATGTTACCAGGATAAGATACCCAACCTTATCCATGGACTACAGGTCGTTTAGGTTATTACCTACAGATGATCCACCTGTATGTCTCCACATACATGTTTAAATTAGATCGAATAACCTTGAATCTTAGTTATATCCGATGGACACAGAAATATATTTGTGGTAAGAAGAGTTCAGCTGTTGGTCTTTAGTGGAATGCCTGACAGTTAACGAATAGTATATCTCATGGCTAAAAAATTTAGTCGTTATTCATGGACCGTTGGAGCTTCGAGCCATAGGTTCATTAGGTCCCCTGTGTAGCTTGGATAAAGTCAAGAATCAGTATTTGGGTCAGTTTGAAATGTTCAAATTGACAATAGGGAGTTTGATTATATATGATATAATTGAACTGGTTAATTATATATGATATAATTGACTAAATGTATGAGATACATTATTTTAGAGGAAGTTAGATATAAATATGATTTATATCAAGTAGAAGAGAAATTACTTTATATCATGTTATACCAAGTTTCTTATTCGATCGCATAATGTGTCGTGTTTTCTAAACGATCATCCACCTTTTTCTAAACGATCGCTTAATAAAACCTGCATGATCGTGTAGCTTCTTCTAAACGATGAGCATTTAGCTATACGATAACTTCATTTTCTCTTCTGCTTGCTTATCGTCTACAGGATTAGTTCTTTCTCCAACCTCTACTAAACTCCCCGAAGACCACTATTTGGATTCTCACTCTGAGAATACCAAGGGCTCCATTTTGGTGGTGTCATCCCCGCTACGTTCACTTGTTCGTGATAGTTTGTGTTGCTGCAAACGACTTGTTTGCTTGGCGATAGATATCGCTAGAGGTCATCCACTGCATCAGAGTTCATCACTTAAAGAGGGTCTTCAATTGGTATGAGAACTCTTTCCTTTCGTATTTTATTGTTTGAAGCATGCCTTTTATTAGTGTAATTTGTATAACTGTATGTTATAATGTATGTGTTGTATTTCGGTCACGATGAAATCGGAAAGATCTGAATGTGGTCATGGATGCTCTTCATTAAGAGATCCTTCAATTGGTATCAAAGCCAGGTTCTGATATTCCAATTTCATTGTTGCAACGAATTTCATATACATTCTTAGTGGGTGCATTTCTACTCTGTTTAATTGTTAAATTGCTGTTGATGTGCGGATTAATGGATGTTTTCATGGATGTTTGCCTCGGTTTGATTTAATTCTTTTACATTTGCGGTTGTTTGTAAAGGCCCCTGCATTTTTGGGCATTAATAATCGTTATCGAGTCTGTAATTCAAAGTCTGTTTGAGTCTTGAGTCGTTCGTGAAGAAGATCGGAGCAAGCATTACAGTTCTTCAAGGAAGGAGATGATAAAGGGTAATCGTGTCGTGTAGACGAAGGGGTAAGTGATCGCTGAGTATCAGGTAGTGAAGAAGATCGTATTGTTTTAACGCACGTGCGCACCAGGCGATTTTTTAGGTCAGCAAACTTCATCGCTTAGTAACTGACTAAACGATCGCTTAGTAATGCAAGGTAAATCATTTACCTGTCGCCGCATTAATGATCGCATAGACGATCAGGCTTCGCAGCCTCGTTGTCATCTATGTGATTGTCGTCTACACGATCGTTTAGTTTTTACATCTATTGTCTAGTGCGCGCTGGGTGATCGTCTACCTTGTGCGTTTACTACACGATGGAGTCCTTCTGGTGGTTCAAGACCCGGTTCGCCTGTGAACCGGTTTGCTCAATGGTAAATGTAATAGATAGGGTTATTTCATTCTGGTTTTTGTAAAGGCTCATCCTAGTCCATTAATCCTTAATTAATTAATGCGATGTATGGTTTTATATGTCATATGGTATGAAGATATAGTAAATCCCACCTTAGGTAGGCTTAATTTACATGCGATGTATGGTTTTTATATGTCATATGGTATGAAACATATAGTAAATCCACCTTAGATTATGCATTGGTCATGCATCATCTCTTTATTGTAAATGTTTATAATTTAGAGAAGCATGATTTAATTATGTAAGAGCATGCTCATGCATCATATAATATAAGAGTTATACTTATGCATGCATAAAAAGCATTGACATGCATCATCTTTATATTATAATTGTTATAGTATAAGGGTGAATGATAGCATGTTTGCTTGGTTATTACACGTTATATAAAAGTTATATATAGTAATAACCGGACATTGCATCAAGCATGACACATACGTTACTTTATAAATGTTATAAATACCTTGTTATGCGCAATGTTCTTTTAGTTGTTTCTTTTTAAAAGTTAAAGAGAAATTAGAACTAAAAGAAATAAGAAAGACATGCATGCTCACTTAGGTTTAATTCATAAAGTGTTTAAAACTTGTATCACATAGACCTAAGATCACGGTTCTAATATGATTATCAACCCTAAGGCTTTAATTTTTTAATCAGTTTAATAGGATTAAATTGGCTAATAAAAGGTTAAAGTGTAGCAAATCTATCTATAAGGGACCTTTTGTCTAGGCAGGTTCTGTCTAGGCTGGGGTATTTAAGTTGACGGAAACGTAACACCCCTACTTGGGAACTTACTTGGAAAGGTGAATTAGATAGATTTGATGCATGCATGCAAGTTAAGGACAGTCCATTAAAGTGTTTAAATGTGACTACTTAAACTTGTTCATATTTGATAGACAAACATTGTTTATGAGTGGGAATTAAAAAGACCACTTAGACTAAAATCAATAGTCGGATTGTCTAGGTTAATGAACCTCTAGGTAGAACATTCAATGAGAGGTACTTGGGGCATAAGATGCTTCACTTAAACCTTTCACGTTTCTCCTAAATAGTCCACATTGTGAGATCTACCCTCGGCCTCGAGGCACCTTTGGCGTGTCCCCCTAATGGATGGAGTTTGGGTAGGTCAATATCAAGGTGGATGGAGAGAGTGTCCATAGTAAGTGTGAGCGGGAATTGCGATAGCATATCCCTTGGTCTCCCTCGTTGGGTTGAATAAAGTTATTGCGCATCGCCTCGAGGCACCTTGGGAATGTCCCCCTAAAGGATGGCAGTTTTGTGCGTTTCTTTATTTGATCTCCTGTATGAGGATAAGGTAACTTAGTCTCTTGTCCTAATCTGCTTCTTCCCTACGATGGGCTTATTAGGGTAGGACTCTGGCACCGAAAGTGAGGGGTCACACTTACACATAATTGTAAAAGATTAACAGTTCTGGACCAAAAACTGGTGGCTGTTAGGTTCAGTTCCAAGAGTTGGTTCTGCCTAATGGTTGAGAATGTCTCATCTCAGTGAAGAGGCATCTGATCACCCCACCGGTGACGTTTGTCCTGCTCACTGGGGCATCATTGCAAAATAGAAGTCTATAACTTAGGGTACTTGAAACTGTTTTGCAAAACTGATTGGTTAAAAGTGGTTTAGCAAAATCTAATAAAGTTTTATTCGTATTGTCAGCAACAACTCTTTTTCAAAATGGCAAGAACCACATTGGCTTTGTTAAGCACCGAAAAATTAACTGGCGACAATTTCGCAACATGAAAAACATGATCACGATGATCTTAATCATCGAGGATCTTATGTTCGTTTTCACGGAGGCCTATTCTCTTATTCCAGCTCCAAATGTCGCTCGAAATGTTCAGGAGGCATACGAGCGATGGACAAGGGTGAATCAGAATGCCCGAGCCTACATCTTTGCAAGTCTTTCTGAAGTCTTGGCCAAGAAATATGAGCCTATGGTCTCAGCGCGTGAGATCATGGAGTCCCTGCAGGGGATGTTTGGACAACCATCTAAACAGCTTATGCATGAGGCTCTTAAATATATATTCAACTCTAAAATGGAATAAGGCAGGCACCTCTGTTCATAAATATGTGCTTAACATGATGGTCCACTTTAATGTGGTGGAGTTGAATAGGTCTACCATCGATTAGGGCAACTAGGTTAGCATAATCCTGCATTCATTGCCGGAGAGTTTCTTGTACTTTGTTATGTGATTCCTAACAAAGTGAAATATAACCTTACAACTCTTCTTAACGAGTTGCAGACCTACCAACCTTTATTGAAAAGTTAGGAGAGGAAGAAGGCTGAGGCAAATGTTGCTTCTTCCTCCAGGAAGTTTCATAGAGGTTCGACCTCAAGAACGAAGTCTGCACCTTCTACTTCTAACTTTGTAAAGGGAAAGAAGAAGAACGGTGGTAAGGGAAAAGGGAAGGCACCTGCTTACCCACTTCCTACCACCCCAAAGAGGCGTCCACCGGTTGAAAAGGGAAAGTGTTTCCACATCAACCATGATGGACACTGGAAGAGGAACTGTCCTCGCTATCTGAAAGAGAAGAAAGAAGCCAAGGCTAAGGCCAAGGCCGATAAAGGTAAATATGATTTACTTTTATTTGAAACTTGTTTTGTGGAGAATGATGATTCTGCCTTGATAATTGATTCGGACACTATGAACCACGTTTGTTCTTCTTTTCAGGGGATTAGATCTTGGCGACAACTGAAGGCTGGTGAGATGACGATACGAGTAGGTACTGGGCACGTCATCTCAGTTGTAAAAGTGGGAGGGTTCAGTTAGCTTTACAGAATAGGTTTCTAGTTTTGAATGATGTATATATTGTTTCTGAACTAAAAAGGAACCTCATTTCTGTAAAGTGTTTATTGCAATATAAATATACTATCTCTTTTAATGTGGATAAAATGTTTATTCATATAGATGGTGTTTTTATTTGTATTGCAAATCTAGAATCAAATTTATATGTGCTAAAGCTGTTAGCCATCAATTCCCTCCTTAATACTGAATTGTTTAGAACTACCGTAACTCAAACAAAACGTCGACTTATTTCTCTAAAAAAAAATTCCCATCTTTGTCATCTACGTTTAGGGCACATCAATCTCATAGGATTGAGAGGTTGGTGAAGAATGGACTTCTAAGTGAGTTAGAAGAAAATTCTTTACCAGTATGCGAGTCTTTCCTTGAGGGTAAGATGACTAAACGACCTTTTACTGGAAAAGTTTATAGAGCTAAGGAGCCTCTTGAGTTAATACATTCTGACCTTTGTGGTTGATAACGGGAAATAATGCACAGTACTACAGCGCAAAGATATAAAACAATGTAAAATTGTGATGGTAAAAATATATAAAATCGCGTCCAAAAGCATTAAGTTTAGAACATTGCGATTGAATGTTGCATTAAAGTAGATAACTTATGTATTTTGTGCAGGAAATGTGTTGATGCAAGGTGGAAAAATGATCCAAAGAATTTAGCATCCAAGCACATGAAAAGATTATGATCGTAAGACTATGCGATCATACGCGTTTGCAGAAATCTGCTCAAGAACGTGGTCGCATAGAGCCGGCGAATCAAGGTGATAGCTTAATAAATCACGATGGGACAGAAAGCTGATGACGGTTGAATCCAAATTTAGTTGATAAGCCGTTAACAACACACTACAGTAAGTACATTCAACTTTTCGGTGACAATTATTCAGCACATCAGACAAAGAATTAATGACATCCCATTAGTGCAATCATTTGAGAGAAAAAGCTCTTCACCCTGAACCTCTATAAATACCAAAGGCCACCTTTGTTAAAGGAAGGCAGTTCGATTTGATTCCAGCTGAGCCATATAGAAGATAGTTAGCGTTTGTTCATAGTTTCCTTATACTAAGAAGGCAGAGGCGAGAGAATGGAAAAGACGCCGGAAGATCATCCTGGTCAGCTCAAGAGAGTGCCTGAGAGCATGGAAAACAGAGAGAGGGATGACTCTTGTGAAAGCAAGAATATTCTTTGAGCAAAGTAGAATAGTGTAAAAGCTTAAGAAGCAAGAAATTGCTACCAGGCTTTCTATTTTTATTTCATATTGTCATTCTATATTTTGATTCATTTATAGAATGGAACTTGCATTTCTACATCTGTTCACTCTCTGTACATTACGCATGAGTAACTAAACTTTCGAATGGGTTGAGAAGTACTTAGCTAGTATGACCTAAGATCTTCATTGTATGCGATCATCTTGTCTTATGTTGCGTCCATCACCCATTTAGAGCTACTCAAGAGAGAGTCTAAAGAAAGAACCTAAGATTTGAGAGAACTAGGTTAGAATCTAGACTTGAGAAAGCAAGATTAGATCTGTATAAGCAAGAGATAGATACTTAAAATTGAAGAATTACCATGGTATGCAGACGTGGTCAATTTTCTAGTTTATGAACAATTCCCTAACGATTACACAGCCCACTGGAAGAGGCAGCTCAGACATGAATGTAGATGATATTATTGGGACAAGCTAAATCTTTATAAGAGGGGGTCAGACCAGATTTTGCGCATGTGCGTACCAGATGCTGCTCACCAATGCATACTATCACAATGCCATGACTCGCTATATGGAGGACACTTTGGAGGCCAACGCACAGCAACAAAGGTGTTACAAAGTGGGTATTTTTGGTCAACATTATTTAAGGACGCAAGAGACTATGCGATAAAATGCGACCGGTGCTAATGCACGGGAAACATTTCACGGAAGCATGCGATGTCCATGAACATCATCTTAGAATTGGAATTGTTCGACGTCTGGGGCATAGAATTTATGGGACCATTTCCACCATCAAATGGTCACAAATACATTCTATTGGCCGTCGACTACATCTCCAAATGGGTAGAAGCGGTATCGTGCGTTGCAAGCAATGTGGCGGTAGTCTCAAAGTTCTTAAACAAAAATATTTTCACTCATTTTGGCACTCCACGTGCCATAGTAAGTGATGAGAGCTCTTACTTTGTTAATCACATCATCAATAATTTGCTGCTCAAATATAATATCCTCCATAAAGTGGCCACCGCATACCATCCACAAACAAATGGTCAAGCTGAAGTGTCCAATAGATAAATCAAGTTGATATTAGAGAAGGTGGTAAAACCTTCATGAAAAGATTGGGCAACGAAGCTAGACGATGCTTTGTGGGCATACAAGACTGCCTATAAGACACCTATAGGCATGTCCCTGTATGTGCTGGTGTTTGGAAAGGCATGTCATTTACCGTTTGTGCTGGAGCATAAACCACTGTGGGCAGTGAAAAAGCTAAATTTTGACTTAAAGGCCACATGGGAAGCAAGAAAACTCCAGTTGGTCGAGCTTGAGGAATGGAGAACTCACGCATATGAGAATGCAAAAATCTACAATGAGCGCGCAAAGCGCTGGCATGACAAACAATTATGCGAGAAGAATCTCCAAGTCGGACAAAAGGTCTTCTTATTCAATTTTCGGCTATGACTCTTTCCCGGGAAATTAAAGTCATGCTGGTCTGGACCTTTCATAATCAGGGAGGTATTTCTGCATGGCGCGATTGAGTTATCCAATGAAGGCGAGACCAACGCATTCAAAGTCAACGGGCAAAGAGTCAAAATATATCACGGAGAAGACTTGCACCGTGAGAACACCTCTTTGCACTTGAGGAATTCTGACTGAAGAAGAAGTAGGTAGTCGTGGCACAATCATGCGATTCAATTTCATCAGGGACGCAACTTTTGTGAAGTATCCTTTGAAACTTTCTATTCATGAACTTAATTCTTTATAGCCATTATCATTTCTTTATCCTTTGCATTTTTATTTACATCTAAAAAAATCAATAATAAAATTTGCTAACTCTTATCTTTTATTTAACGCTCTCAATGTTTTCTTTGCAACGATCGTGGTGAACGATTGCAGAGGAGCTACACGAAATATGCAATTAGTTTATCCCGCCACCGCAATCAAAGAAGGCAATTCGCCACAAAGAAGGACGCAATCACAAATAATGCGGGCGATAGAGCAAATTTGGAGTTGTATCTTTCCTTAACTTTGTCTATTCTAAATTTTGCACTCTTGCATCGCATTTTAACTTTGATAATTTTATTGTTGCATCCTCTTTAGTTGGCGCAATCATTACACATTGATTAATTTAGTAAGTCACAACATTATTTTTCTTTGCCAAATATGATTTCAATGATGAAACACATGCCTCTATTTTTCACATGTACTAGAGTCAATTTAATTTTAGGACAGTCAACCCATGAAATATTTCTAGAAATTAGTGGTCCACCAACTTTCTTTCAAACTGACTTTTACAAAACTTCCTAAGAGCATCGCATGAATTCTTTCAATCTTTCAGCAATGAGGACATTGTTGCGTTTAAACTTGGGGGTGCAATATTTATTTTCAACCTTGATATTTTTAAGCATACAAAAAAACAATCATAACGTTGTGATCGGATCCTACTCGTAGTTGGATGTCCGCATGACACCCGTGGGGATAAGCCAAGACGATGGTAGGAATCGTGATCAACGCATAAATAAAATGATCACAACTCCACTGCCAAATGGGCATGAGTTTAGACTGAGAAAGAGTACCTTGCTCGTAGTTGGATGTCCGCATGACACCCGTGGGGACAAGCCAAAACGAAGGCTAAGCACTTGGATCAGCACAAAGTCATAAAAAAAATAATATATCTAAATTACGCAAGGATAAAAATCATTTGAAAACACCCCAGTTAAAAAAGTTTTTTTTTTATGAAATAAATCATGCGATTCTCAGGAAATAAGTAAGTATTTTTTAAGATTAAACTTGCGGTCCTTAAATTTTAGAAATATTTTAAGAAAAGGCCTGAATAGGAATTAAGGAGATTTTGGTACATAGGATCTGAATAAGGCACCTCGAGAAATCTAGGAAAGGAAAAGGCGGCTGACTTTCTAGAGAAAATCTTTAGTTTATGCTTGAGGACACGCATTGTTTTAAATTGGGGGTGTGATAATGGGTAGAAATGTACGTTATTACAACGAAAAAATATAAAACAATGTAGGATTTCGATGGTAAAAATATATAAAATCACGTCCAAAAGCATTAAGTTTAGAACATTGCGATTGCATGCGTCCATCGCATTAAAGCAGCTAACTTATGTATTTTGTGCAGGAAAATGCGTTGGCGCAAGGTGGAATTGCGGTACAAAGAATTTAGCGTCCGAGCGCATGTAAAGATTGAGACCACAAGGCTATGCAATCGTATGCATTCGCAAAAATCTACTTAAGAAGGTGGCCACATAAAGTCAGCACATCAAGGTGATAGCTTAATAAACCACGATGGGACAGAAAGCTGATGACGGTCGACTCCGAATTTAGTTAACAAACCGTTAACAACACATTGTAGTAAGTACACTCAACTTTTCGGTGACAATTATTCGGTGCATTAGACAGATAATTAATGAAATCCCATCAGTGCAATCATTTTAGAGAAAAACCTCTTCACCATGAAGCTCTATAAATACCAAAGCCACCTTTGTTAAAGGAGGGCAGTTTGATTCGATTCCAGCTGAGTCATGTAGAAGATAGTTAGCCTTTGTTCATAGTTTCCTTATACTAAGAAGGCGGAGGCGAGAGAAGAGAGAAGACGCCAGAAGATCGTCCTGGTCAGCTCGAAAGAGTGCCAGAGAGCGTGGAAAACAGAGAGAGGGACGACTCTTGCGAAAGCAAGAATATTCTTTGAGCAAAGTAGAATAGTGTAAAAGCCTTGGGAAGCAAGAAATTGTTACCAGGCTTCTTATCTTTATTTCATATTGTCATTCTGTATTTTGATTTCATTTATAGAATGGAACTTGCATTTCTAGATTTGTTCACTCTCTATACATTACGCATGAGTAACTAAACTTTCGAATGGGTTGAGAAGTACTTAGCTAGCATGACCTAAGATCTTTATTGTATGCGATCATCTTGTCTTATGTTGCGTCCATCACCTCTTTAGAGCTACTCGAGAGAGAGTCTAAAGAAAGAACCTAAGACTTGAGAGAGCTAGGTTAGAATGTAGACTTGAGAAAGCAAGATTAGATCTGCATAAGCAAGAGATAGAGACTAAAAGAAAAGCTCTGTTTGTTAACATGAATCGCATGCACCCTAGAAATAGGTTATGATAGTATGCGGTCGCCTTGTGTATAAGTGTGTCATTCATCATCGCATAGACAAGAGTAGAGGCTTAGACATAAGTCCAATAGACATCATCGCATACATCGCATGCATTCTAAAACTAGTAGCTATAGCATTTGCATTGAGAAATGACTCGCTATTGTATGTATGTAGCATGATCGCATAACGTGAATGCAATCTTAGGAAGTGTTAGCCGAAAACCTTCTCAACCCGTTCCCTCGCATACTCATTTTACTTTCGTGTTATTAACTCTTTTCTTAATTCCGCCACATAGAATCTATACATTAAACAAATATACCAACCAACGCATTGCTTTATTTGTCACCACAAAGAGATCTAAAATTACCATCACATACTGTTTCCATAGTCCCTGTGTTCGACCCTGGGCTTACCAGGAAACTTAGTAGGATTTATACTTGGATCTTACTAAGAAAAATTGCATGCCCAACATATATTCGACCGTCGCATTCTACACCATTATTTCATCACATTAACCACACATCAAGTTTTTGGCGCTGTTGCCGAGGACTACGACAATACATTGTGCTAATGGTTTTCATTTCCTTTGCAGACTCTCCGTCTCTGTGCACTGCTTCTTCTTAGATAAGGGAAGAAGCAGGCATCGTATGAGCGAGGGACAAAATCTTTAGCCCATTTACGACCCAGAGATTGAGAAAACTTTTCGAAGAAGAAGAAGAAACAATTGCCAACAACAGCAACAACAAGGGAGAGATCCAAAAATGGCGGAAAAACTAGAAGATAGAGCACCAAATGCAAATAATATCATGGCAAATCCCATCTCATCAGGAATCATGAGGCCATCTCTTGACGGATCAAGATTCGAGATGAAACGAGTGATGCTGCAGATAATTCAAACTGTCGAACAGTTTGGCGGTAGGCGTGGCGAGGATCCACACGCCCACCTCTAGAGTTTTATGAAGATCTACAATACATTTGTGTTCCCAAACATCTCCGTTTAGGAGGTGCGATTAACACTGTTCCCATTTTTGTTGTATGACCAAGCACGGAAATAGGCTTATTCTCTCGAACGAGGGGAGATTACATCATGGGAACAAGTAGTTGAGAAGTTCATGAAAAAGCAATTCCCCCCGACGTAGAACGCCAGAAGGAGGAAGTTGATCACTAATTTTGAATAGAATATTGACGAATTGCTCAGTGACGCCTGGGCGAGGTTTAAGAGGTTGGTATGAGATTGCCCGAATAATGACTTTCCAGATTGCTTACTGATGGAAATTTTCTACCACAGATTGAACCTTGTATTGTAGACGGCTGCCAATGTGGCAGCAGCTGGAGGTCTGCTTGATAAGACATACGATGAGGCCAAGAATATACTTGATCGCATTTCTAAAAATCATGAAGACTGGAGAGAAAGCGATCAAAGATTGAGGATCAAAGACAGTGACACAAATAACAAGGCCATCACATCCCTTCAAAACCAAATGACTGTGATGATGAATTTGATACAAGGAGTCACAATCATCAGCCTAGAAATGCAAAGTTGTGCTATTTGCGGTGAAGGCCATCTAATGGAGGAGTGTTCGAGGAACCTACAGTCAGTCTATTTCGTGAAAAATAATCCATTTTCCAATACGTACAACCCCAGGTAGAGAAACCACCCTAACTTCGCGTGGAAATATCAATAACAAAATTTTCAACCAGTGGCGCAAAAGGAAAAACCATCAGGATTTTTCCTACGAACAAACGGTCAAACACAAAATCAAGCCAGTAGTTCACAAGCGCAACAATCTTAATCTTTGGAGAGTTTACTGAAGCAATATATTGAAAAGAATGAAACAGTGCTTTAGAATCAAGCGATGTCCATCCGCAATCTTGAAATTTAGATGGGACAGATTGTGGGCGAATTCAAGAATAGACCGCAAGGGGCACTGTCGAGCTCAACAGAGCTCTCGTGCAACCCAGGGGGTACGGGAAAAGATCAATGTCAAGTTGTGACGTTGAAAAGCGGAAAAACTATGGTGGAGGAGACGAAGGAACCTAACCAGATTGCTCAAATTGCAATGGAACTGCAGATTCTGTTGACTCAAGAAGAAACAGAAGAAAATGATGCGATGGAACAAAAGATTTAATCCAAATCGAAGCCGAAAGAACAGGGAACCGTGAAAATACAGCTGCCACCATTCCCTCAGAGACTTAAAAAGAAGAAAAATGATGAAGTGTAGTATCAACACTTTATGGACATGTTGAAACAGTTGCATATTAACATTCTGTTCACTGAAGCGATTGAACAGATGTTGTAGTATGCGAAGTTTCTAAAGGATATGGTGACGAAGAAAAGAAGCACTAGTAAGTTCGCAACGGTGGCATTAACGCAAAGTTCAAAATCCATAATTCCATCGAAAATGTGCGACCCTGGAAGTTTGACAATACCCTACTCGATTGGAGGGTTATACATTAGTCAAGCGCTTTGTGATCTCGGGGCCAACATCAATTTGATGCCCCTTTCAATATTCAAGCAGCTGAATGTGGGGCAACTGATGCCTAGGACGGTGACTCTTTAATTAGTTGATAGATCCCTTGTGCATCCAGAAGGGAAGGTGAAGGATGTTTTAGTTATGATTGAAAAGTTTATATTACCGGTAGACTTCATCATCCTGGACTATGAAGCGGACAAGGATGTACCCATCATCCTGGGGCAACCATTTGTATCCACTGGTCATGCTCATATTGACATTTACAAGGGAGAGATCACACTGAGCGTGAATGGACAGAAGCTTAGGTTTGATATTATCAGAGCCATGAAATATTCTGAAGAAGAAGACCTCAATGAGTTTGATGATGAACCAAATTTGAATAAAGAAGAAAAGTCTGAAGATGAAAATGAAGATGGGGATTCGGCGATCACAGAAACAACAACCAAAGAAGACAAACTGACAATGAATGAAGAAAGAAAAACAACAAAACCATTCTTGGAACAACCACCAACAATAGAGTTGAAGACCCTTCCAAACCACCTGAAGTATGTTTTTCTAGGGCAAAATGAAATACTTCCAGTAATAATTTCCTCTACACTTAATGAAGATCAAGAGAATGAGCTGCTGAGCATCCTGAAAAAGCACATAAAAGTAATTGCTTAGATGCTATCAGACATTAGAGGAATCAGCCTCGCATATTGCATGCATAGGATTCGTCTCGAGGATCATCAAAAGGGATTGATCGAACATCAACACAGACTCAACCCCACGATAAAAGAGGTCAACTCCGTGCAATGCATGTTGAAGAAAGGAGGGATGACGGTAGTCTCGAATGCAAATAATGAATTGATACCAATGAGAACCGTCACTGGCTGGTGCATTTGCATGAACTACCACAAACTCAACGTGGCGACAAAGAAGGATCATTTCCTTTTGCCTTTCATCGACCAAATGCTAGACCGCCTAGCAGGAAATAATTTTTACAGCTTCTTGGATGGATATGCCGGCTATAACCAAATCATGATTGCTTCTGAAGATCAAGAGAAAACTACATTCACCTGCCCCTATGGAACATTTTTGTTTCGATGCATGTCGTTTGGCCTATGCAATGTGCTGAGCACTTTCCAAAGGTGTATGATGACCATCTTTTCTAAGTATCTTGAAGTTTCTGTAGAAATTTTCATGAACGACTTCTCGATGTATGGGAAAACATACTAAGTCTGTCTCAAGAATCTAGAGAAGATACTGAAAAGATGTGAAGAGACGATCCTCGTGCTAAATTGAGAGAAATTCCACTTCATGGTGAAAGAAGGTATTGTGCTTGGGCACAAAGTCTCCAAGGATAGGATGGAGGTGGACAAGGCAAAGATTGAGGCGATTGAAAAGCTTCCACCTCCAGCGAATGTGAAAGCTGTCAAGAGCTTCTTGGGACATTTTGGCTTTTATAGACGTTTTGTGAAAGACTTTTCAAAGATTGCACGACTATTGAGTGCATTGCTGGAGGCAGAAAAAACGTGACTTTGATGACCAATGAAACTACTGAAAAAGCGTATTACGTGAGCTTTCCAATGAAACTACTGAAACTTCAACAAGAGTTATGTAAGAGCCTGCTACATCAGCAAGAGTTGTTGATGGGAGTTCATTTAGTAGGTCGGTTCCACCTCGAGTTGAGGGAACTTGGGTGTAGTGGGAGGGTTGCGAACCCATCCGTTCGCTATATGGGTTTCATGGAAATAATTGCTATGGTAGCAGATGGCGATATTGAGGATCTGTTGTCTTATTAGAAGGCAATGTTGGATGTTGACTGGGATGAATGGGTCAAGGCCATGGATCTCGAGATGGAAGGTTTTTCTTTTAGAGTAATGATAGAGGAGTTGCGTTTAACATTTTTCTATTTTGTTTTCTTTCTTTTTGATGTACTCGATTAATGCATCTTAACTCGGATTTCCTTCATCCTCAAATTTGGAGATGAGCTAAATCCTCATTGCTAAAAGAGAAATAAAATTTTGAAAAGGCTTTGAGAGTTCCAAAAGGAGTTTTGAATTAAAGCTTGCATGCGTTAGAAATAAAACATGTAGTCTTTTTTCAGAAGTTCAGGCTTTGTTGATTTTTCTAATGCCTACTCTATACTTATAGATTTCATATAGTTGATATCATTGAGGTAAGGCAAAGCACGAGACTAGAAAATAGCTAAAGAATAAAAAAAGTATACTAAGGTCAAACGCAAGGAAAAAAATGATAGAAATTTTTATTTCATTTTTCATAGGATAACATGAAATAAACAAAAAAGGCAAACAAATGCAATAGATCATCAAATAAAGCAAAGTACAAAATAACCAACACCCCAAAACTTTATTGCGCTGGCGCATCATCCCTGCATTCTTCTGCAGGGTCTTCATCCATAAAGTGTAAAGGGTTTCTAAAATGAGCAGGTAGTGGAGGCAGGGCAAACATTCCGACCAAGACTTGATTAATGTACTGTGTTGTATAAACAAATTGGTCTTGCATTCTTCTTATTTGCTGCCTTAAGTAATCCCTAAGAACCCTATTTTGTTGTTGAAGACCTTCAATGGATGCGGCCAATGGTCTGAGTTGATCACTGATGAAAGTTTTCAACTCCTTAATGTCAGTGTTGCGTTGAGGTGGTGCTGGCTCTTTACTTCTTTCAACTAGGTCTTCAAAATTTACTGCATTACTCAACCCTAACCCAGCTGGTTCAAAAATGATTGGAGGAGGCACAAAATTGGGAAGTGGAATTGGTGAGGGCGAAGGAAGGGGACAATGGATGTCTTGATCTACATCAGTAGGCTCTTGGTGCGTTGGATGAAGACTCCCTTCTCACGGGGCCACTGGTAAGTTTTAGAGAGTGAGGTTTAGGTTTGGCCACGCTTCTTCATCTGTAAGTGCAAGCTCTGCTTTATAATCTTCATTCTCTGAAGCTTTATCGTTGTATTCAATTATCGGGACGCGTCTTCTTTTGGGGACGCGTTTGGATGATCGAGGTCTCGCTACCACATCTTTGCAAGGTAAGGCAGACTGATGTGGCGAACTGCGAAGCAAATGCTTGATTAACTTGATGTCCATCAAACCGTCGATCTCCTCATACTCATCCCTCCAGAGGGATGCCCCCGCGTTCACACAGTGCACAGATTAGCCATGGAAAATAAAGTTGTCCTCGTGGTTTGGTCTTGATGCCTTTGATCTGATCCTTTATTATTCTTCCAACATCTAAAGGGATGCACTGCATGATACAGTAGGTAGCCAAGACGCGTTCTTTTACAATGTCTCATCATGCGTTGTAGGCATGATGCTTTTCTTAATCAGATAATACCATAAATTCGAGTCTGGCGTCAGGTTCCTGGAAGGTAACATCTTTGCTTCGTTTCTTGACGTTTGCCATTTTCTTCCAGGCTTGGCTACCACTCTTATCGCATCTTCAACTTGTCTCGAAGTTGGTTGTTCTAAGATACGATTGCCTTCTGCGTCTGAATTACTCCTGATATTGAACACTTCATTGATCTTATCGGCTGAGAAGCGCACCAATACCCCATCAACAAATGCTGTACTTTTCTCCATGTCGAACTCTCTGCTGTAAAACTGGTGGACAAGATTGGGCTAAATTCTTATATGGCCAACGCATAGCTGACCCCAACCCATTGCTTCCATGGTTTCAGTTATGTATGCTGGCAATGGGTGGCATTCAGGAAAGAAGCCTTTCTCTACAAGAATATCACTGAATTGGCGCTTCCTTCCTGTGGTCTTTTTAGGTAACATGTCGGTTACCTTGCTCCTGTCTCTTATACACATCTAGATGTGTATAAGAGACAGACCTTGCGCTAGCCCGTCTCATATGCCTTGGCTTCCCGTGCTAGCTCCTTTAATTCGTTTTCCAATTCCCTTTGGAGAGCTGACTTCCTTCGCACCTGCCTTGTGTGCTGATAATGTTCCAATTCCTTCTCTAATGAGTTGTGCCTTGAGCAGCTTCCACGCGTTGCATCCTCAGGACCGGATGCGGTCTTCTCATCTTCTTCCTCCAAGATTAATTTTCTCTTTCCCGTCACTCTCTTTGCTTTTGAGAGCCCTTCATTTGCGTTAGTTTGGCGAGATTGTGACGCATCTGGGCCAACTTCACTTTCTTCATCTTCTTCTTCTAACTCCGCTTCGAGCATCATTGCATAGCGCTCTTCTTCATCCATTTCAAGTGATGCGTTAGGTGGGTCCGAACGCATCACGTGCTCTTCTTCTTGGCCTTGATTCAAACTTGCCAAGATTGCTCCAAACATTTCTTCTCGTCTTTCCGAGCCAATTCCGCTAGTTCTTCAAGGTTTCATTTTGACGCAGGACTGTCATAGCTGGGCCTTGGTGGAGTGAATGGTGGGGTGCCAGATGGGGTTTGCGGTGACCCAGGGGATGAAATGATGATGGGTGAACACGGCGGTTGGCTGGACGCGTCTGCTTCTACTGGGTATATGGGTGCAAGGGGTGTATGGATAGCGGATGAGGTGGATGCACGGCCAGCGATGGTGCGTTATGAAGGTAAGCTAGAATAAGGTCATGCATCACACCCACCGGAGTGATATTGGAAATGAATGGTGGTGGGGCGGGCTTGTATACGATTTCTTGGCAATCGTGGATGACGAAGGACGCTGCCTTGGTTTTGAAAGGGTTTTAGGTTTTGGTTTTGGGGTGGTTTTGGGCTATTGGGTAGTCTTAGAAGAGGGGTTTGTGGTGGCTTTGGTGGGTTTCAACCAAGACGGTCGCTGGGAGGTGGAACATGGCCCGTCGTACAGAGGTTCAGTAGGGATGGTGGTTTTTTAGGTTTGTCGAGGGCTTGGGGGAGGCGATGTTGAAACAGAAGAGGAAGAGAAAGAGCTTACCAACGAGACGTCTCCAAAACTCATTGATTGATTCTGGCTATTGGACGCTGAAGACATTATCGTCGAAGAGTGACCGGAGAAATGATCAAACGGTGGTGAGAGCGAGAGGCGCTAGGTTTTTTTTTTCTTTCCCAGAGAGCTTGAAGGCAATGGAAGAAGAAGAAAATGAAGGGTTTCAAGTTTTATAGGCCTGGGGAAAGAGAGTGGTGACCTCAGGCGGTGCCTGACGTCCGCATTTAATGCGAAGTCGAAGGGACGTGTCTTGGGGTTCCAGGCACTCGAGTGGTTTTGATTTTCGAGACTCGTCCTTTCGACTTGGGCCATGCGTTAGACTTAAGTCTAACACGTCCGTTTCTTCCTATCCCGATTATACACAACATTTTTTTAAACAAGTAAATCTCTAACTATAAAGGCAATAACAATGAACAATCAATCTTAAAACGAAGACAAACAAACAAAGTAAACTCAAATGCAGCGATAAAATAACAAATGCAAAAAGAATAAGAAAAGAGGAAGCGTCCCTAGGATATGTGTCGATTCGAATGCAAGGATGCTTCGACACGAGCCTCAGTTGGCTTCGCGTAATACGAGAGTTGACTTTTGACGTTCTATGCCATCTTTAAAGTAAGGCTTCACTCTTGCCCAAGCATTTGTGCCATCCTCTCACGTTAATTCTACTGCTCCATGGGGAAAGATTGTTTTGATAATGAATGGTCCTGACCACCTTGACTTTAATTTTTCTGGGAACAAACACAATCGTGAATTGAATAATAAAACTTTATGGCCAAAAACAAATTCATTCTTACTAATGCGTTGGTCGTGCCAACATTTGGTCTTCTTCTTTTAGAGCTTGTTGTTCTCATATGCATTCAACCACCACTCCTCAAGCTCATTCAGCTGAAGTTTGCGTTGATCGCCTGCGGTGTCCAAGTTTAAATTTAGCTTCTTTACTGCCTAGAAAGCTTTGTGCTCCAACTCTAGGGGTAAGTGACAAGCTTTTCCAAATACTAAAAAGTATGGAGACATACCTATGGGGGTCTTGTAGGTAGTCCTGTAGGCCCAGAGCGCTTCATCCAGCCTCTATGCCCAGTCTTTCCTCGATACGTTGACAACTTTTTACAGTATTGATTTTATTTCCCAACTTGATACCTCAACTTGACCGTTCTTTTGTGGGTGGTATGCGGTAGCGATCTTGTGCCTAACATTATATTTGGCAAGTAATTTAGAAATGATGCGATTAATGAAATTCTTACCTTCATCACTTATCAAGGCTCTTGGCGTTCCAAAACGTGTGAAAATGTTCCTGGTAAGAAACTTAGAAACAGTCGACGCATCATTTCTGGCACAAGCTACTATTTCTAACCATTTTGATACATAGTCTACTGCAAACAGGATATATTGTTGACCGCAGGCTAGGGGAAAAGGTCCCATGAACTCAATTCCCCAGACATCAAATAATTCAACTTCAAAAATATTGTTCAAGGGCATTACATCCCTTGAAAATATATTGCCGGTGCGTTGGCAAGGGTCACACTTACGAACATACTCCCTCGCGTCTTTGAAGAGGGTGGGCCAGAAGTATCTGCTTTGAAGAATCTTCGCAGCGGTTCTTTGCCCTCCAAAATGCCCTCCATAAGGAGAGTCATGACATTCAGCCAAGATGCGTTGTGTCTCTTCCTCCAGAACGCATTGACGCATGATGGAGTCTGTGCCTTGTTTATAGAGAAACGGATCATCCCAAAAATAAAATTTGTTGTCATGTACTAACCATTTCTTTTGCTGAGAGTTGAAATTTTTAGGGAATTGCATAGTAGTTAAGTAATTAACTATGTCTGCATACCAAGGTTTCTTGCCTTCAACTCTGAACAAGCTTTCATCAGGGAATGAATCTTTGATTTCATTTTCTTGATCTTGTATTTCCTGATTTTTCAATCTGGACAGGTGGTCAGCCACCTGATTCTCAGTCCCCTTTCTGTCCTGAATATCAATGTTAAATTCCTATAATAGCAGCACCCATCTTATTAATCTTTGTTTTGCATCCTTTTTACTCATCAGGAACTTTATGGCTGAGTGATCTGTGTAGCTGGTTGCTGACGCACCAACTAAATAAGATCTAAACTTCTTGATGCCAAACACTACAACCAACATTTCTTTTTTCGTGGTTGTGAGTGTTTTTGAGAGTCGTTCAGTGTCTTGGATGCGTAAGAGATGGGATGTATCAAATTTCCTTTCTTCTTCCCCAACATTGTACCTACTGCAACATCACTTGTGTCGCACATGAGAATAAAACGTTGCGTCCAATCCAGTGCTATTAGTACCGGACCTGTAGTCAACGCATATTTCAATGTTTCAAACGCGTCGCAGCAGTCATCAATGAAATCGTAGGGCCGGTTCACTTCTAATAATGTGCTTAAAGGTCGCGCAATTTGAGAAAATCCTCTAAGGAACCTTCGGTAGAAGTCAACATGTCCTAGAAAACTTCGTAGAGCTTTTTCATTTGATGGTGGTGGAAGTTTAGCTATGACATCTATCTTGGTTTCATTAACTTCCAACCCAGCTTTAGATACTTTGTGGCCTAAAACAATTCCTTCAGTCACCATGAAGTGACATTTTTCCCAATTCAACACAAGGTTTGTTTCCTCGCATCGAGCGAGGACGGCCTCCAAGTTATCTAAGCATGATTGGAATGAGTCTCCAAAGACTGAAAAATCGTCCATGAAAACTTCAATCGTCTTTTCCAAGAAGTCAGAGAATACTGCCATCATACACCTTTGGAATGTTCCTGGTGCGTTGCATAGTCCAAAGGGCATGTGCATGAACGCGAACGTTCCAAAGGGACAGGTGAATGTTGTCTTTTTCTGATCTTCTGGGTTAATCAAAATCTAGTTATAACCAGAGTATCCATCAAGGAAACAATAAAATTCTTTTCCACCCAGTCTGTCAAGCATTTGGTCAATGAAAGGAAGGGGGAAGTGGTCCTTCTTTGTTGCTGAGTTGAGCTTCCTTTATCCATGCAGATGCGCCAACCTGTGACAGTCCTAGAAGGATTGAGCTCATTATTGCTATTGACTATCACTGTTGTTGTTCCCCCTTTCTTGGGAACGCATTGGACTGGGCTTATCCAGCTGTTGTCCGATATAGGATAGATTACTCCTGCGTCCAACCATTTTCAGATTTCTTTCTTGACCACTTCCTTCATTATGAGGTTCAGCCTTCGTTGAGGCTCAATCGATCCCGACTTCCCTTATTCCAGCCTGATTTTATGCATGCAATAAGATAGGCTGATGCCACGGATGTCTGCTAGTGTCCATCCTATTGCACGCATGTGCTTTTGCAGCATCTGCAAAAGAGAATGTTCGTTAGGCTTGGTAAGATTTGCGGAAATAATTACAGGTAAAGTTTTATTTGTTCTAAGGAAAGCATATTTAAGGTGACTAGGTAACGATTTCAACTCAAGTTCTGGTGGTTCCTCTAGAGATGGACGCATTGGTTTCGTCCACTGCTCACTCAGACTTGGCGGCTCTAGTTCTTTCATGTTCTTCTCCAACGCGAGGACCTCGCATACTTGGGACACTTCTTCTTCAGGCAACTCTATTATGTTCAGTTGACAATCTTCACTATACGGGAACTTTAATGAAGTTGTCAACTTTTACCAGAACGTCTTTAATCTTTCCTTCAGGGTACTTGATTATTCTGTCAGCGAGTTGAAGAGTAACAGAAATGGGTTGTGCTTCACCTATTCCCAATTTCTTGAAGATTGAGAGTGGCATGAGATTAATGCTTGTTCCTTAATNACGCGAGGACCTCGCATACTTGGGACACTTCTTCTTCAGGCAACTCTATTATGTTCAGTTGACAATCTTCACTATACGGGAACTTTAATGCGTTTAAAACATTAAACTTCATCTCTTGATTGTCTACACGTATAGTCAATTCTCCCTTATGCACATCTATTAAAACTTTCCCAGTGGCTAGAAGGAGGCGTTCAAGAATAATTGGTACATCCCTGTCTGCTTCATAGTCTAAGATGATAAAATCTACTGGGAATATGAAGTTGTCAACTTTTACCAGAACGTCTTCAATCTTTCCTTTAGGGTACTTGATTTTTCTGTTAGCGAGTTGAAGAGTAACAGAAATGGGTTGTGCTTCACCTATTCCCAATTTCTTGAAGATTGAGAGTGGCATGAGATTAATGCTTGTTCCTTAATCACACAACGCATGTCCCACATCCAACCCTCCAATCGAGCACGGGACTGTGAAGCTCCAAAGGTCTTTCTGTTTCTTAGGTAGGTTGTTGCTTACTAACGCATTGCACTCCTGCATTAGCACAATTACCTCCGTCTCGTTGACTCTCATTTTCTTCGTCAAAATATCCTTAAAAAATTTGACATATTTTGGCATTTGCTCCAAGGCTTCTACAAGTGAAATATTGATATGTAATTGCCTCAAAAGTTCAAGAAAATGCTTCAATTGTTATTCATCATTCTTCTTCATCAAGCGTCTAGGGAATGGTGCGTTCAGCGGCACCACAGGTTTTCCCGCGTTAGACGTGCTTGGTTCTGAATGGCTCGTGGATTCAAGCGTTCTTTCTTCTTGATCTTCTAATGCCATTGAACGTGTGTTGCGTTCTTTTGAAGGACTGCTATTTCTTAGATTCATGGTTCTTTCTTCAAGAGCTTTGCCACTTCACAATGTCACCGCATGACATTGCTCCTTTCCATTGTTATTCCCAGGGGTTTCAGTGTTGCTAGGAAAAACTCCAGGCTGCCTATTCTTCAACAACTTGCTATCTGCGCCACCTGTATCTCCAGGTTTCTGATAGACGACGCCTGGCTTTTCAGCAACAAGTCATTTTGGGCGATATATTCCTTTAATAGGTTTTGAAGCGGAGATCCTGAGCTCGACGCCTGACCTCCTTTATTAAAGGATTGTTGGTGTGGCTGATGCGTTGGTTGGAATGCAGGCGGCAGTCCTTGCCGTTTGTTGCTGGTTCGCCCCCTGGGTGGTGCTCCGTTTGATTCCTGTCCGAGAAAAAATTTAGATGGTTCCTCCATCTGGGTTTCTATGTTTTGAAAATGGGTTGTTTTTAATGAAGCATACTGATTGCGAATTTTGTATGCAATCAGCATTGGAATGGGGATCTTCCATAGCCCACATAGCTAACCATGGGCTAACGAACATTTCTACCATATTCACCTTCTGCTGATTTGATATGTTCCCTAATGATATGTTTTGCAAAAGGATGGTCATAGTAGCCACTTTTGCCTGAGAGTGTGGCTATTGCGTTGGAATCGATAGAATTAACATTCTGAGATCTCCTCTTCCTGTCAGCTCCTGCGTTATATGTATCGTCCACCCATTCCATGTTGTGTTTAGCATTGCGGTCTAATATCCTCCTTAGCTTTATTGTAAGATTTATCCATAATTCCACTAGCTGCAGCTGCGTCGGCTGCCATCTGCGATGCTCTATTTAATCCACCAATAAAAATTCTCCATCTGGATAGTTAGTGGTAATCCATGGTTCGGGCAATTTTTGACAATCCCTTAAAACGCTCCCATGCGGCGCTTAAGGTTTCAGCTTCTTCTTGCTCAAAGTTCATGATCTCTCGACGCCTTCTTGCGTTAGTGGTAGGTGGGAAGTATTTTTATATGAATTTCTCCACCAACTTCTCCCAGGTTGTGATCTCACTAGGCTTCAGTGAGCTTACCCATTGCTTGCATGATCACGCAAAGAATAGGGGAATAGGGATAGCCTGGTCGCTTCTGGAGTGATTCCAGGAATCACAAAGAAGTTACACGTTTCCAGGAAATGTTTTATGTGGGTGTGAGGATCTTCTACACAACCACCCTAAATTGTCCAGCAGTTTGGAGCATTTGAAGAATCACAGATTTCATTTTGAATCTTGTCCCATCTAGCGTAGGGTATATGATTTCTGGTGAGAATTCATACAATACAGGAGACGTATACTCATGGGATGCGTACTACTGTTCGCCATTAAGATCGGATTTTGCGCAACGTGAGCTAGTTGTTGAGCTAAGTTCTGATTTGCCTGGTTGTCTGCCATTTCTTGATGCCTGTTTTGTTGTCTGAGAAGTTGTTGCCATAACCTTCGACGATGATTAGATCGGTTTCTACATTGGAAGGTCCTTTCAACTTCGGGGTCATATACAAGTTCAGGAGTGCTCTCCCTGCTCATAAACCTTTACAAGCTTAGGCTTAGCTCGTAATACTCCCTCGGCTAAAGTGTTCGTACAAAAGATACAAGCAAAATTTCTAGTTAGTTTTGATGTTGAATCCCCGACAACGGCGCCAAAAACTTGTTCGTTGCTATCGTTATTCGAGTTGGGAGTGTATTGTATAAAATGAATTCAAAAAACAAGTTCCAAGTACGAATGATGCGTTTATCCTTTGATGCGTTGATGTATTCGTAACGCGTTGGTGCATTATAGATGTGCAACAGAACGCATGACACTCCTTCTATTGACGTTCAAGTTTTCCTAAATCAGACCCAAGTATAAATCCAATTTAGGTTCCTGGTATGTCCAGGGTCGAACTCAGGGATTCAGATTAAGCTAACACAGACTTTGCGTTGTAACTGTTGTAGGGATTTCCTAAAATGTATGAAGAAATGTGTTATTTACACTAAGGTGTTGTGTGTGTGCAAGAAGATACTGGGTTGGGTAGAGAATAATGAATCGTGTGGAAATGGATTTTAATGCAAGTGGTATGCGTCGATCTAAGATGAATGTATACGAACTAGAATGTGATGTGAATGAGATGGCTTGCTTATCTTTGTTTATGCGTTAGACTCTTATTTGACACTTTTCAATGCGAATAACATACAAAACCTATCTCTAGGATGCATGCGTCAAACACAGGATGCAGTAAGACACTAGTATGTCTATCTCTAGATGTACTATGTGTTCTAACTTAATGCTAGCTTATTTATTCTCTCGAGTCTAAGCTAAAGATGCTTTTACCAATTGATCATGGAATTTTGCATGAAATATAGATGCATCCAACATAAACAAAAAATAAACAATGGCAAAGTGTGATAGATCAAATATATGAATTCATAAAGAAGAAGATTGTCTTTACAAAAGCAATACATAATCAGATGAAAGAATGAAAGAGATAAATGAGATGAAAGGAACTGAGTGAAGCTGTAGAGTACAATCTCTTGTATCTCTTTGGCTCAATTCTAGTTGTGCACAATTACTTGTATAAGAGTTGGATAAAGTGTCTCTCTCAAGCTCGGCTTCCTCCACTCCTTGATCGGCGGTGATGGTGGTTCTCTTCCCTTCTGCCCTTCTTGGCACCACAGCACAGCTCTAAAGATCTAAAACTATGACTAAGCTAATACTGAGAGTGAGAACTTGAAATTTTCTGAACTTCGAACTCTTGAGGGATTTCATCTATTTATAGGCTTTGGTCATCTCCAGCTTGGTGATGGGCAGCATTAAAGTCCATGCCCTGGTCAGCTGCTTGACACTTAGAAGCTTTTCAAACGCCGTCTGCTGCAGGTGCCCATGCTTGTAAGTGATGATTTGACACAAACAGCCTGAATTGATGAATCTTCCTTGCGTTGAATCCCTCTGATGCATGGCTCATGTGTTAGAAGTTTGCCTGCGACACTTCTTAATCATGCGTTAGCCTCTTGTTGAAATCCTGCAATATAATGCTTTATTGACGTAGTAATTTATTAATAAACATTCTTTTGCATGAGTTTGCTAATGTTTGAGTAATTCCACCCCCAAATTTGTATTTCTATAAGTTATCACCACCCCCAAATTTGAACAATGCTTGTCCTCAAGCATTCCATAAATAATTCTTTGTTATTTCCCTTGTCTTTAGTGTGCAGAGTTCGCCTTTCATCATATTCAATTATAAGCTTGAGACAAGAGTTTGGAAAATGTAACGCGGATTGACTCTTTTCTAAAAGGAATAATGTTTAGTTTCAGGTGCAGCAAGCCTTTCATCAATAACTCCTTCAGTTTCTCAAAACATTCCCGTTTTTTATAAACCCGCAATGCGTTAGATGCTTTTTAAAATCAATTCCGGATAAAAAGAAAAAAAAATATGAATTTTCAATTACCCATGCGTTGTTCCATGTATCCCACTTTCGTTTTGGCTTGCTGATTGTAAGACTTTAATAACTGCATCAAATTGAGTTTTTATTAGTTTGATGAAATGATTAATGCAAAGAGTATATCGCTTTTCACTTGAGAGGATAAATCCACATAAACCGGTTGTAGTCATCAATGAATGAGACATAGTGATTACATAAGATACGATGATAAAAGTCCATGTCCCCATTACCAGTTCCCGGCAACGACACCATAAACTTGATTGACATATAATGCATGATGCCATAAACTTGTAAGCATAAACTTTATCTTCTTATGTCATACAACGCTTAAGATGCAGTGATTCTAAATAGGCATATGGATGGTGATGAATGATGGGTCATACAAGCTCATGTTACCTTCTCTCGACAAATCAGAATGGCATCTTCACTTTTGCTCTCACAGGTGAGCATGCTTTAGCTAAACATCTTTATTTCTTTAGCACAGATTAAGTTACTTGTTTAATTCATATTAATTACCAAGGGATTAAGAAAATATCGTGGAAAAAAAAATTAGTGGAGGAACGGAAATAGACAGAAATGTGGAAATGAAAATGATCATGACAATTAATTATAAAATCAAACGTCTAATACATGGTTGTGAATGATTTAGACTAAGAAGATGAAGTAGAGTTAGAAACAGATACAGAAGAGTGCCAATGTCTTGACATTGATCTGGATGGAGAGATTGATTGTCAGCGTAGATGGAGTGAACAGAATGATGACCTTCCCCTCAGGCTTGCTCAACCGGTAGAGTTGGTCTAGGTATAGAGTTTCATGGCGGGGATTTGGAATGATTCTACCCTGAGACTCACCTCTCGGCCTTGTCTCTTTTCTTCTCGGATCTTCTCAGATCAGCCTCTCTCTCAATAGCCTCGTATCAATTATCCCCCGTATCAAGTATATTTTTTAGTGAATTCTTTAAGGGTATTTATAGATGAAAGCTTTGACTCTCTGACTTGTGGTCCCCACTTTATCGTTATGGATATTTCGAAAATGGTGGAATAAATATTTCTTCTATTATGCAATCAGTCCATCGAAAATGCACAACGGTTAGTTGTACACGTGTCAAAATCCTCCGCGATTGCATTGCTCATTTGCATCTTTCGATCGTGTGCTTGCATGTGGTGTTGTTTTTATTACTGCATGCGGTTGAAGTTCAGTTATGGATCATTTGTCGCATGCGCCGTCATTGCGTTGATTGTCTATTCATTCCTGAATGATGGGCGCAATGCGACGTAGATGCGTTAATCCTTTTTCTTTTGAGCCATGAACGCATACGGTGACTGGATTACCTGCAAAACAGACGAAATATTCTTTTCTACCATCACAATGGTATTAGTGGGTGTATTGACGATAATTTATAATTATTGTATTTCTTAGCCCATTTCCATACAATTGACACAACTTTCCTATCTTTTAACCGCAATATCTAAATAAAGCAATATAAATAACTTGTATTTCTACAAGTTATCACACCCCCAAATTTAGATATATGCTCGTCCTCAAGCATATCTTTGACTAAGGCAATAAAGATCAATTCCTATCCTATATTTTTGCATCGATTGGTTGCTCTGAATGCTCCACTTAGGCACATTACTTGACAATGCATTTTTCTTCTATTCTTGCTAAGTCGTATCAAAACCCTACTTTATTCTTCTATACTACAAATTTCTGCTCAAAAATGCTTTTCTAGTTTAAAAAAGAATGTTTACCTCTTCTTTATCAAAACAACTTAATGTGTCTATATACGATGGTCAAATCTTGCGTCATTTATTAGAGAATGTTGGTCATGATTACACTTTTCGTTTTGGCTTGTTCCCACGGGTGTCATGCAAACATCTAAACACAGTTGGGTGCCAATTTCAACTTTACTCATGATATTCAGAGGAGTTGTCTCTTGCATTCTTTTATTTTTTTTTTCTTTTTCATATTGCATTGTTCTTGGAAACCCACTTTTGTTTTGGCTTGCTCCCACGGGTGTCATGCGTACATCCAACTACGAGCAGGTTCCTTTCACAACTAACTTTTATTAGGTTGGGATTATTTTTTAGTTTTCCCTTGCGCTGACATTGGAGTTTTGTATGATTTTTTTTTTAATGAAAAATGAACGCATTTTTCTTAATGACCGTATACTCTTGATCTCATCTGCTCATATCTTTCCCACCCCAAAATTTAGAGATGCGCAAGGTCTTCATTGCGTTGTTTGGACATAATAGACAAACACTTAGACAAAATTTCAAAAAGAAGATTTGAGCAGAATTTTGAAGGGCAAAAGCTAAAGTATTGCTAAGCTACGAATTAACTAAGTGTTAGCTAGAAATTACAAAGTATAGGGAATGCTTCTAAGTGAATGCATATTATACATCATTGCAGCGCAAAAGATCAAGAACATCACAAATATTGACAAAGGATGATAAAGAAAAAGGCACAGACACATAGAGAGAATTGCTACTTAGTTGTATTGAAAATTCACTAAGTATACAAATAATTAAAAATTAACGCAATACAAAAATTGTTGGCCTATACAAAGAATCAAAGAATTTCGTTAAACAATGAATGAAATAAATGGCCGCATAAAATAAATAAATGTAAAGATTCTTATTGATGAGCAGGAGGGTCTGGAGGAAGGTTCTGATGCGGTACGGATGGAGTCTCTTTGAAAACCAGATGCTGCCTAAGATATGAAGGCATCATAGAACCATGAAGATATGCTGTTAGAAAATTAAAGTACTCATAGTTGCGGTCTGCAAGCTGTCTTTGATGGCGATGGATCATATAAATGTTGCGCTGAATATTGATCAACGCCTCCCTTGACGTAGCAGCACTGCGTTGTATATCGTCGACTTGCTCCATTACCACATTAAATTTCTGGTTGAAGAAGGCTTGTTGCTGAACGAAAAGTTGTTGTTGTTGGAAGAAGAGGGACTGCATTTCTGCTAACTCAGCAGCCAAGGAGGCGACAGTGGGTGGTGCCCGTAATGTCTTGCCAGTAACGTTTTGGGGTTGGGCAGAGGTGCCTTCACCCAAATCGTGTGGGTCATCAACATATGGCGGTGGAAAGAAATGTTGCGATGATGATGCTGAAGGTGAGGATGAGGCTGCTGGATATGCGGTTGGAGAATTTGGGGCAAGAAGAAGGTTGGTCAAGTGCTCAGGAAGGGAAGAAGAAGAAGGTTGTGCGGGAGGGCTTGGAGGGCGAATTATTAAGGGTAAAGGGTCCAAGGGTTCTAGTTCTTGCGTTGTTTCTTCTTGGATTTTCTCCTTTCCCTTATCATCTTTGTGCTGTCTCTTCGGCTTGGGCTCTTGCGGCATATTCAAATCAATTTTAGGCCTCTTTAAAGGGAGCTTAGGGCAGTGTGGGGAATCTTTGAGGAGCAACCTCAAAATCTTGACGTTGATCAAGTCGTGAACTTCTGCCATTGGCTTTTCATCAATGCCCACACCCAATGATAGGCATAAACTTGAAACCATCCATGGGAAGAAGTACTGCCCTCTTATGTGCCCCACAAA
>NC_052349.1:87432344-87519273 GCF_009727055.1 Benincasa hispida | reverse complement strand
GGGGGGATTGGAGGACATTCCTCTGTTAAGATGAATCGTAGATCATCTATAACTAGAATTGTATTCAAGTTAGATTTCCACATTGCACAATTTTCTTTGGTTATTTTTTGGTTCTTAAGAAAGGAAATAATTGTAGAAGACATATTGAAACGAATAACAAATAATTAACCGTATTAGTTATATTTGTCTTCACCTATTACAAAGACAAGTATCCAATCAATTTAGTAAAAACAAGTAATCAAAGAACCCTAATTAAACTATTGATTTAGTTTTTGCAACGATACTTCAGAGGTTTAGAGCATCAGCTATCCCTTCTTTGAATTGAGACAATCTCAATTAATTACTAATACCAGAATAACTCTTATTCCTATAGCTTTTAGCTACCATTGTTCGGTCAAGGATTCATTAACTAGCTTAATTCATCTCGTAAATGTGATCCTACCATTTTTGAATCCCAGAGGTACGCTTCAACAAGCTACTGTAAGGAAAGACAATTGTTGATGATTAACCTAAGAAACCCTATCCATTACTAGAGTTTTTATTGTTCCAAATCCTATGATCAGGCCCTCCAAAGGGATAGTTGCTCTAGGATGACAGGCAAGCGGACCATAAGACTCTCATGGTGCAACTTAATGGAGGATATATTGACGTGCGTCTTTATCCCACTTACTATGAATACTTTCCCTATTCACCTTGGTATTGACCCATGCAAACACTTTTCGAAGGGAGGCCGTGCCCAAGGCGATACAAAGCCGAGCTTGGATCTCATGGTGTGAACTCTTAGGGACGTGAGAGCTAAAAATTGATATCACATATACCATTTTTCTCCCATTAAAGTATTATATTATTTTAGGGTTTTATTATACTTAGTTAAACTCCGGCTAACGAATATATCTGAATCCTTTTTAATTTGTTCAATATAACATTTCTATTGAATATTTTAACAATATTTGATTTCATTTTATTGAACTCTTTAATAAAATCAATCATCTATTGCATGCTTACAAAATATTTTCCCAATTCACCTTTCAAGTCGGTTCCCAGGTGGAGGTGTTTCGTTTCCATTAGCTTAAATACCTTTGCCTAGACAGAACGTTCCGTAGACAAAGGTCCCTTATGGGCAGTTATTTTATAAATTTAATCTTTTAATGACATTCATTTTAATCCTATTAAAATAAATTAAAAGATTAACCTATTTCTAACCTCATTAGAAATACTTCCAAAATAAGTTTAGGTGAATTAAGTTTAAACCATTTAAAAATACTTTGGACCTATGTTTGCATGCAACTCTTATTATAAGTTTTAATCTATCCCATTAAACATATAACACTTATATTTTAATGTCATATTAAAACCTATAATTTGCATCTAATGACGTTGAACATAATATAATGCTTATATTTATCTAAGTGGTGTCATGCTGAATGCAAGGTTCATTTTTATTGGAAAAGCATAACATTTATATTTGTCATGCATGAAAAATAAACATACATATCCATCATTCCATCATGCATTATAACAATTATAACTTTGTATGATGCATGAACATGCTTAATAAATCATAAGCCAAAATAATACAACACTTATATTATGATGCATGGGCATGCTAGTAAAATCATGCATCCATAAAATATAACACTTATATTTAATCATGATGCATGAATATGTTTATCCTAAGGTGAGATTTTGAATCTTTATAACATACATTACGTAATATAAATTCAAACATTAATTTCAACATACATCTAATGCATAATAAGTTAAAACAAAAAATGTTGGACCAAATTTTGGCACCCTAAAAATTAGCTAAATTAATATAACTAATTTATATTAATTTAATTAATAAAAATAAATAAAATTACATAACATCAAGAAAAAAATGTTGCCAACACGGAATGGAGGCTCGAACCCACGACCGCCAAACTCCTCGTGCGCGCGTGTGAAGTTCTCCTCAGCGTTGCAAGGCAGTAGATGATTGTCTATTGCCCCTGGCCCCCTAGCGTCACAACGCTTCGATAGCAGCATTGTGACGTTGTAGTCTAGAATGCTCCATTTTGCTTCATTTTACATCGAACGTGGACTAAAAACCCTTGTTTTCTCAACTATCTTTTCAACAACTCTTATTCCTCGATCAACATGGACTTACAAACTCGATAGAAAAACATAAATGTCCAAAAACAACGGGTCCTGACATTTTAATCAGATTAAAATGTAAAGCTAAGTGCAAAAAAATTTAAACATCCAATATTGCAAACCTTCATTCAAAATGCAGATTATAAATTGTTGGTTAGAAAAGGAGGAGAGGAAAATATGCTTGTCTTATGTTATGCATTAATCTCCATGCGTCAGAGATCATGCATTGGACTAGAGAATATGAAATATGCATTAAGCTCGTATGCAATGACCTTGCATTCCTATCACAAGTTTTCTTACTTTCTCGCCAAGTATAACGAGAACGCAAGTTTCTCGGGATAACCCGAGGTCAAACATAGGGACTTGTAACTCAATAATGTTTATGAAGTGATGCGTTTGAGGAGATGAATGAAAGTAAAAAGACAGAAGTTAAAGGACTATGCACTACTCCTACTCCTAACTAAACAAATTGAGCAATGGAAGTTTAACTATGAGAATTGGTAGAGATGCAAGAACTGTTAACGCATAATAATGTTCATTATGTTAGGTCGCTCGAGTAATCCCAGCTCACCACACTGACGCATTGCACACCTCTCGGTTGCCAGCTGCATGCCTACATCTCTATAATGCATGGTTGCGTCTAGCATAAGATCGTTCATATCTCTAAGAACAAAGCTTACTTTGCTTTAGTGTGTTCCACTATTTACCTTCTCGAGCAGTTAGTTGTGGCTAGTTAGCTCATAGACAAACATTGCGACAACTCATAGACAAGCGTTGCTTCAACCTCACACCAAGCAAAGAGGACTAACTCATTATACTTATGTAACGCACACCTCTCGGTGGGTTGCTACATGCGTCCTATCTCTAGGTTGCACGATTGAGTATGTGACTATCTTCGATACTTAACTAAATGATGAATGTAGATGATGATAAAGAAGAAGAAGATGATGAAGATGATGTTGAAGGAACTAAGATATGCATTGATTACAAACTGTATTAATGTCTTAAGCCAAAATGTAACACAATACAGAGAGAAAAGAAGAAATGACATGCTAGATGAAAACAATCTCTTGCTTTTCATCCGAAATGTGTCAAGGCTGTTGGTGGCATCATGAATGGATGGTGGAGAAGTCTTTCTCAAGCTCTATCTTCGGTGTAACTCCGGTCATCACTCGGAATGGGCTGTAGAGGTGAAGAATCCTCAAAGAAAATCTTGCTCATGCTCTCATCTGTGATAAAAGGATCTGCTTTAAGGCAGAAGCTTGGATGTTTTGAAGTGAAGATCCAAGGTGCTATTTATAGAGTTTAAACGCCGACAGTATGATGTTCTGACTCACTGCTACCTTTGTTGCAGTATGGGCAATGCCAATATCATCTTATCTTGTTGATAGTCCTAAGGTATGCGTTCAAGCTTGTTACTCCTGAAGTGTCAACGCATTCCACCCACTTGGCGATCAATCTTCCCTTATGATTATCACTCTGTGGATGTAACATTCCATGCGCCGAACTAGTCTTTATAAACCTTTGCATGCGGTTACTCTTGCGGCAGTTTGGGATCGACGCATGCGGTCAATTCCTACAATATCTGTGAAGATAGACACTTTGATGTGGAATAACGCACGTAGAGTTAGTGAGGATTTTTGGTGTTGGTTGACGCAAACTTACTTTTTCACATGAATTCTTGGTATTATTGACGCATATTCTTCTTATTAGCCCTCATAATTCTAACTAAAAGGCTACAATAGCTTGTATTTCTACAAGCTATCATAAACCCACCTTTCTATACTGATTTTTGTTTCTAAAATGTGAAAAACAAAATGCAAGAAATTGGCTCTGATACCAATTGTAGGGATTGAAACAAGAGCGGAAGCGTGGGGATCGCCTTGCATTCAGTTTTTTCATTTTAAATGAAACAAAAACAACAAGCTTAAATAGAAACGAAATAGGATAAACAACATACTTAGCATGCATAATAAAGGGAAAAACAAAGGAATGAATGGTTCTTACCTTTGTAGACTCTCAAACTTCTTGAAATTTCTTTTGTTTTTCGCACAAACATCTCCTTAATGATCACCAACACTACCACAAAAATAACCTTGTTATTCTCTAGGATTACAAGATTTGGATGAGTGGTCTCAAACCCTTGGAAGAGGAAGAGGTAGAGAGATTGTAGAAAAAGTGTTGAGAGGAATTAATTTGTGAAGGCTAGGGTATGATTTTCACCAAAAGCAAATTTTGTCCTAAATGGGCTAATAAGATAAATTTATATGGAGAAGGGTTTACTCCTTCTCCAAGTTTTTTTCCTCTTTACCCTTGATACCAATTAATTAAATAACCTCTTATTTAATTAACTGGCACATTAATTAAAGGAGTCTTTTTAAATATAAAAAAATATTTAAAAGTATTTACACTTTATAGCAAAAAGTTCAAAAAGTACAAGCACTTTGGGAACATTTTGCTATAAAGTGTAAATATTTTTTGGATTTTTCTATTTATAAGAATTTTTCTTAATTAAATAACCACATATTAATCTAA
Organism: Benincasa hispida; assembly: GCF_009727055.1. NCBI lineage: Eukaryota > Viridiplantae > Streptophyta > Magnoliopsida > Cucurbitales > Cucurbitaceae > Benincasa > Benincasa hispida. The sequence continues at coordinate 87,514,605 of NC_052349.1, read as the reverse complement.
TTTAATATGTATAGTTAATTAATATATATAAACATCACATGTTGATATTCTTCCACTTCTCCATCATTTCTTAATCAATTAATTAACCATTAATTAATCAATTAACTAAATATTAAATGATATTTAATATAGAGTTAAATAACATATATCATATTTATATGTATACATCTCTTTAGGAATCCAATTCATATAAATCCAATATTTGAATCTCATTGAAATATATCTCTTTTACATAATTTGAATTATAGATCACTTCTATAAATAATTATATATTAATCACATAAATATTACAATTTTCTCAATTGATTTGAAAAATTCAAATCATTCCTCATTAATACACTTTAGTGAGCTAACAAAGGAACCTAGTGGACCTATAGATCAGAAGCTCTAACGATATAAGATTAATTGGCTAAACTCATTAACCAAATCAATATTCGTTAACTGTGGGTACACTTCACAAAAGACCCAAAGTTACATTCTTCTCACTATAGATATATTTTTGTGTCCACGGATATAGACCAATAACAACAAGTTAATCCTTTACGAGTGTTCATAACACCAATTGGGTCAAACTACCATTTTACCCTTGGGTTACCTCTGTATCCTTAAGTACCAGTGCTCCTCTAATGAACAACCTATTTATGATCCAACCATTAAATAAAACCCCTCTTTGGCCAGTGAGAGGGTAGGGCTCTTTGTTCAAATCCCGGAGACACTATTTAAGGAAACACTCATCTACTTACCCTAAAGTTAGGAAGAAGTGAATTTCATCTTGTATTATTATATTCCCAACTGCCCACTTGGTCTTGTCCCCAAAATGGTAGGCTTATTGAGTCGAAAAGTTGGCTACTCTCATCCATACAAATCAAAGGACAATCCCTTGTGAACATGAGTTCATAATACACTCAAGATTAAGATTAAGTTGCCTAGGTCATCATATTGAAATAAAAACCTAACTAATCAACAGTATTAAATCTAGTGGTTACTATTTCGCGGTCCAATCTTATACAAACTCATTGCATAGGATACCCTCATTCGCATGTCACCTACATGAACGCGTTGTTTCATTACGCTCGTGTCCAATACAAAATGGGTCATATCTATAGTGTCACCAAGATAAGGTACCAACCTTATCCCTATTCTATAGACCCTTTAGGCTTTATCTTGAACATTGATCCCTATATGTCTCCCCATATTGTTCAAGACTGATAAGATAACCTTGGATGTTAATTTATTAGATTTAGTGTTATTATGACAAAATAGAATACAACACAATCAATAACATTTATTGAACTAATATCGATAACTCTTTATTGATGACGGTCAATTAATTACATTTACTATCTATGAGTTTTATGGCATAAAAACCAACAGGAATGTCATCAGAGAAAATTCCTTGTTCGACAACTCTGCTCCTACTTCTGATCGATCAGAGAAAGGATTACACTTCGATGTTGTGTCTGTCATGATGGCTGACATAACGGCTGAGTCAAGCATGACAGAGATGGAGAGGAAAATAAATCTCTTAGTGAAAGCTGTTGAGGAGCGAGATCATGAAATCACTGCCTTAAGAGATCAAATACAGGTTCTAAAACTGTTGAGATGAGTCAAACTTCAACTGCCAAAGCCAATGACAAAGGAAATACTCTTTTGCAGGAAAGTCGGTCGCAAAAATCCACCTATGTCGCCTCCTTAACAGTTCAACAACTGCAGGATATGATTATGAACTCCATAAGGGCTTAGTATAAAGGACTACCACAATCTTCTTTTATGTACTCCAAGCCATACACCAAAAAAATCGACAACTTGAGAATGTCAGCTGGGTACCAATCTTCAAAGTTCCAGCAGTTTGATAGAAAAGGACAATCTGAAACAACATGTTGCTCACTTCATTGAAAATCAACAAAAGTGCAGAAACCAGAGGAGACTAGCTAATCAATCAGTTCATTCTTACCTTGAAAGAAAATACTTCTCATTGGTATACTAACCTAGAGCTGGAAATGATTGACAACCAGAAATAATTGGAAAGAGAGTTCCTCAATCACTTTTATAGCACTAGGTGTATCGTCAACATAATGGAGCTGACAAGCACCAAGCAGTAGAAGGAAGAGCCGACCATCGATTATATCCATCGATAGAAAGCTCTGTGTTTGGATTGTAAAAACAGACTCACTGATTATCCGCAGTGGAGATGTGCACTCAAGGCATGCATTGGAAGCTTCTCTACATTCTACGAGGGATAAAATCTTGTATATTTGAGAAGTTGGCTGCATGCACTCATGACATGGCTAAGCATCAATAATAGGGGAACTAAAGATTTTCTAGTCTCTAAAGGGAGAAAGGATAAGAAATAAATCAAAGGCACTGAAAAAATTGTGACTCAATAACAGAATCTATGGTTGTCAATACGATTGCGTTAAATTTTTCCTCCAACGGAAGAGAAACAAGATTCAAAAGAAAACATGACGGTGCAGAGAAGCGTCGCCAAACTCTTAAAGAAAGACAGGAGAAAGTTTATGAAGGAAATCGAACACGAGGATTTTCATGAGCAGCAGAAAATAGATCATTCCAAATTACAATCATGAATGAACATTACAAATTACAGTCGTAAACAAAACATATAATTATGCAATCCATACAAAAATTACAACATGTAACAATTACATAAACAAGGAGAATGCTACGAACATTTGTCGACTCGTCTCCATGCTCCTTGCTCATGAACGCTCGAACACAGCAACCTTGAATGCTTGAACAACACGACCGCAACACTGCACGAACGCTTCACGCTCGTCCTCAGTGATCGCCTTGGTCATGAACACTCTAACAAGAACACAAACGACCTCCACAGAACCTCGACGGTGTCGAGTTGAGTATGACACCACCAAGAAGGTTACCTTGGTATTCTCGGTGTGAGAATCCAGAGGGTGGGCTCTGTGTGAACTTGGAATGAGGCAGACGAAGGAGGACTAAATAAACGTCCACACGATTGGGCAAGTGGGAGAAGACAGAAACCTATCGCACAGGTCGATGCCTGATCGCTTAGCTCGTCTAGCAAAAGCTAAGCGATCGTTCAGCTCATTGTTTAGCTTGGTGTCTGTCACCTACAAAACATTACACGATCTTTTACTTCGCTCAAGCTATCGCTTAGTAAATGGATATTTACTTGACAAGCTCGTGAGATGTTTTTTTTCCAAGAGAAATCTCAAATTTTTTTTGCAAAACTTCCTAAAATTAGGAAAAACAATTTTTCTTTCATCTCACGGTTACCATGAACCACCAATAACCTCCCACTCAATTGGTTATTAGAGAAAAAGATTTAATTATCCAATAATTAATATTCTTATAAATATAAATGATAACCAACTTATCATATTATATTTATAACCTATAGTTTTAATATTTCATCTCATGAAACATATAAACCATTAGTTCTTTTCTTTTCCATGGTACTTAATATGAATCTCATTTACATCAATCCTCCACTAGATGTCTCTCATACATCATACCGATTATATCATATATAATCAAAATACCTCTTGTCAATTTGAACATTTCAAATAAACACCAAGAACTGATCCTCAACTGAATCCATTGAGCTACCAAGAGAACCTTATGGACCTGTAGCTCGAAGCTCCAATGGTACGTGAATAACTGACTAAACTCTTTAGTCTGGGATCCACCATCCGTTAACTGCCAAGTACTATACTAAAGACCGACAGCTGAACTCTCTTTACCATATATATATTATGTGTCCATCTTAACCAATCAGAAGGGCAACAACCCTTCACAGATCACTCGTAAGTACAGCTCGGCCAATAACCGTTATACCCCTGTAGTTACATCTAATTCCTTAAGTACCATTGATCCCTCTAATGAACATAAGTCATAGTCTTACTATGACCGAGACTTCTCTTCCAAAGAGAAGCTATGGTCACTATGTCAAGCTCCGGAATCAGCCCTTAAGGGAGCAATCTCTCTACTTATCCCTACTTTAGGAAAGGAATGAATTCCGTCTTGTACATTGAGTTCCCAGCTCCCAGATCAGACAAGTCCCCAAAAAGGTAGGCATTTGAGTTGTAAATCTAGTCACTCTCACCCATACTAATCAAAGGATCATCTTCAAAGATAGAAGTTCCCAAAACACTCAGGATTGAGGTCGTGTCACCTATGGTCGTTTAGGTGAGATGCAAGTCTCTAGTATCAACAACGTTATATACAGAGTCTAAGCATCTCGTGGTCTAGGTCTTATACAAACTCTTTGTATAGGACACCCCCGCTCACAAGTCTCTACATGAATGGTCAGGATCTACCATCTGTAGTAGTTTACAACACTCGCAAACCTCTACAAAGCGGGTCATATCCGTAGTGTCACCAGGATTAGGTATCCCACCTTAATCCTTATACTCCAGACCTATTTAGGATATCACTTAAGGCAAGATCCACTTGTATATCATATATACATGCTTAAGTTCAGATAAGATAACCAAGGAGCTTTGTTTATTGGATATGAGTAAATGCCAGAATTAAATCCATTTATTTTTTTTCATTAAACAATGTGTATCTTTACAAAACAACGAGACTCCGGGAGAACTATAAACCAATCCTTACAGTTTAACCATTCCCTAACTCTGATGTTGTCGACATGCTGGAACAACTGTTAGAAAAGCAACTTATTTAGCTACTGGAGTGTAAACGACTAGAACAAGCAAGAAGAGTAGACCATCCTAACTACTGCAAGTCAACAGATCATTAGTCACCCAGTTGAAAAGTGCTTTGCGCTGAAGGAGCTAATTCTAAAGTTAGCTCGTGAAAAGAAGATTGAGCTGGATATTGATGAAGTAGCTAAGAAAAATCATACCGTAGTGGCAATGACTTCAAATGTTTCACCATCAACACCATTTTATGATCAAAGGGAAAGTTTGATCCAGTTTGGGGCCTTCGAGCCAATAACTATTTGGATAGTTGTGACTCGTCAAAAAAGAAGACAACCTAATTTCACCCAAAAAGAGTCGTGCTCCTATCAAAGTTATAGAAGAGGAAGCAAGACTCAAGAAAGAAAAGGAAAAAGATGGCATGGAAGCCTAAGCCAAATAAGGATGAGCACTTTGGTAGAATTTGGTGGCCGGTAACTTTGGTAGAATTGCATGTCACACTATCAGTATAGCGAAAGTTGACAACAATCATATAACTGTTGAAAAAGTCGACGACATAAAAGAAATGGAGCAAAGAACTTATGTTTTCGATCATATTAAGCCTTCAAGTGCTTGATCTTCAGTCTTCCAAAGATTGAGTATGGCTAGGACAGAAAAAGAAAACCAATGTGCAGCATCTATTCCCACTCAAACTTCAACCATTAAAAGGCTATGTATCTCCTCATCGAAGAAAAATCAACCTTCAACATCTATTTTTTATCGTCTCAAATTGGAAAGTGATCAACATGAAAGAAAAATGAAAACCTTGAAGGCAAAACAATTTTATGAAGAAAACAACGACATGAAGATTCACAATCGTGTCTCTTCACACATAAAGAAGAAGTTGTTTGTTGACATGAATACATAAGGTTGCTTGACGGTGAAGCAAAAACTCATCATATTGACAAATCCTACAAATGAAGAGGATGATCAAAGCCATGATGAAATAAGAGCATCTAAAGTTTAAATGTAGAAGTTCCTTATTGCAAGAGCCTAAATTGCACGTTGCTCTTGGCCAATATGAGTTTAGAAGGTGAACGACAAAAAAATAAAAAAAAGAAAAAAAAAAGAATGAATGAAAAAAAGTTTGAAGTACTTTAAGGGTACATTGGCAACTTAAAGAAATTTAACTTCGGTCCATAACATATTATCACCAAAAATAAGAGTGCCACAATCACCTAACTGTAACATTACAAAATTGATATTGTTCATCCTCAATGAAAAATGGAACTCCAAATGAAGATTTTCGTCTTTAATGAGGGCATAATGCCAAATTGGAATCATCCCAACAAATTATGTGCAGAGCAACAAATTCAAGATGTCCATCCAGAGTAAGACGACATACAATAAATTGAATAAATACGTTGATATGCACGAGACTACACAAATAAGATGCATACAAAAAGGGTCTTCACTAAAAAAACTCAATCTTTTCTTCACTATCTTAAATAAAGTTTCTTTAAGTGTTGGGCATCGCTTGATTCAAGTTCAAGGCATTGTTTGCCTAAATTTTGACACTTCATCTTCAACATTGGGGCTTCGCTCACTTGAAGCAACATTTCATTTTTAAAGTTCAAGCTCAGAAGTTGCTTCACTTCACCTTCAAATTTAGTGTGGATTACTCTTCTTCATCTTCAAAGTATGGTATGTTTTGCTTCGATTTGCTTGCTCAAATGTGGAGGATTCAACGATGCATCTTCAAAATCAAGTGTGGAGTATTCACCGATGCTTCATCAAGTTTATATTTGATGATTCGTCGATATGCCATGTTCAAAGAGTTTGTCGATGCTTCATCAAGCTCAAGTTTAGAGGTTTTTTCGATGCTTCTTTAAATTCAGATTTGTAGGCTTCGTCAATGCTTCTCAAATTCAAGTTTGAAGGATTTGTCAATACTTCATCAAAATTAAGCTTAGAAGCTTCATTCTTACTTCTTCATCTTCAAGTTTAAGGCATTGCGTTATCTTCAACATTGAGGCTTTGCTCATCTGAAACGACATTTCATTTTCAAGGTTCAAAATTGAAAGTTACTTCACTTCATCTTCAAGTTCAGTGTGGATGGCTTTGCTTCATCTTCAAAGTATGGTATAGTTAGCTTCCCTATGCTATCTCAAGTGTGGAGGCTTTAACGATGCATATTCAAAATAAAGTGTAGAGGATTCACTGATGCTTCATCAAGCTTATGTCTGAAGATTGATTGATGCTTTATCAAACTTATGCTCGAAGAGTTCATCGATGCTTCATCAAGCTCAAGTTCAAAGGTTTTGACGATGCTTCTTTAAGTTCAGATTTGAAGGCTTCATTGATGCTTCCTCAAATTCAAGTTCGAAGGATTTGTCGACACTTCATCAAAATTAAGCTTGGAAGCTTCATTGTTGCTTCTCCATCTTCAAGTTTAAGGCATTGCATTACCTTTAACATTAGAGCTTCACTGATCTGAAGTGGCATTTCATCTTCAAACTTTGGTAAGGCTCGCTTCATTTCATTTGCTAAAAATTGGAGGTTTCGATGATGCATCTTCAAAATCAAGTGTGAAAGATTTGTCGATGCTTCTTCAAATTCAAATGTGGAGGACTCGTCGATGCTTCATCAAGCTTAAGTTTGGAGGATTCATCGATGCTCCATCTTCATGCTAAAATTTGGAGGCTTTGGAATGTCGTCTTCATGCTTAAGTCGCGCAGTCAAACTTAATGCAGAAGACAAAAAGTCAAGACCGTTGTAGAGGGTGGAAAATCAAGTTTGATGAACTTATGGAAAAACAAGTTTGATGTGACTTTTCTTCATCAAGTCTAGTTCTCCTAGCTCCACCTCATGCGAGATTAAGTCGGTCTTCCTAACTCTACCTCATATGCGAGATCAAGTCTAATCGTGTTGGCTCTGCCTCATACACGAGACCAAGTCCAACCTGCAATGTTCTGCCTTGTCTATGAGATCAAGTCTGGTTGCCTGGCTTTGCCTCATCTGCATGATCAATTTCGGTCTACCTTGCTTCACTTTATCTGTTTGAGTAAGTCCGATTACCTAGCTTCGCATCTGGTTTGCTTAACTCTACCTTACCTTCAAGATCAGGTTCGGTCTTCCTAGCTATGCCTATGCATCATCTGAGATTGAAGCCAATGGAACACTGAGATCAAAGATAGTAGAACACTGGGATCAAAGCTGGTAGAACACTAAGCTTGAAGCCAACGAAACGCGCAAGTCAATGACTTAAGCCAAAATTGACGGGATCCTCAGGTTGCAAATTGAGATCGAAGCCAATAGAACACTGAGATGAACACTGAGATCCAGCCAACAATACACCGAGATCGAAGTAAACAGGACACCAAGCTTCATAAAAGGCTCGAACTACATCACTATTACGATATTATTATAGGGATCAAATCTTGAGCTGAAGCGTTAGGATTGTCTTGCATTCGATTTTTCCTTTTTAAATGAAACAAAAACAATAAGCTAAAACATATAATAAAAGGATAAACAACATACATTAAATATTACAAAATTCTTTATGAAGAGAGAAACAAAGGGATGGAACGATTCTTACCTTTGTATACTTCCCAACTCCTCAACGATTATCGACACTACAAGAATAACCTTGTTATTCTCTAGGATTCCAAGAGTTGGATGGAGAGGAATTAATTTATGGAGGCTAGGATATACTTTTCACCAAAAACACATCTCTTGCCCTAAATGGGCTAATAAGATGATTATACATGGAGAAAGGTTTATCCCTTTTCCAAGTATTTTTCTTTTTACCCTTGATGTTAATTAATTAAATAACCTCTTATTTAATTAATTGTCACATTAATAAAATAACCATATAATAAATCTAATTTAATCTATAGTCAATTAATTAATATATAAACATCACATGTTTATATATTTTCACCTCTCTATTATTTCTTAATCAATTAATTAATCATTAATTAGTCAATTAAGTAACTATATTAAGTCATATTTAATATAGAGTTAAATAATATTTATATGTATACATCTTTAGGAATCCAATTCCATAACTCTATTATTTGAATCTCATTCAAATATATCTCTCCTACATAATTTGAATTATATATCACATCTATAATTAATTATAGATTAATCAAATTAATATACAATTTCTTCAATTGATTTGAATAATTAATTATACATTAAACACATTAATATCCAATTGAGCTAAAAAGGGACCTAAATCTTTGTTAAATAAATAAATAAATAAGAAACTGAAAAAAAAAAGAAAAAATACAAGCCACTTGCATCAGAGTTGCAGCCAGAATTGTGGTTCGCTGGCGACCGTGCCTCTGACCAAATGTTCGCCGCCAAAGATTGCTCGTCGTTGCAGTTGCGCCACCACCACCAATTGCCCATTATCATTCATCCTCAATGTGATTGGCAAGAATTTTGGTTATTCTCGACGACCAAAAAAGAATTGGTGGTATCAACCTCTCCCGACGGTGGACATACGGGGTCGGGATAAACATTTATCATGATGGTTTACTAACAAATCGTCGGGATTTTAAATCCTCCCGACGGTCTTCTAAGAAATCATCGGGCTTATTGCACTTTTGCATGACGATTTTATTCGATCGTCGAGCCTGTTACTTTCTCCCGACTGTCAGCAAAAACCGTTTAGAGTTCTTATTTAAGACCGACGGTGGTCAATCAACCGTCAGATGAGGTTTGCAATATATAAAAACCATCTATTGGAATTTGTAAAGTTAGCCAGACGGTGAGCGTCGAATCATCGGGAGTTTATAATAACGATCGACAGTTCCGTGTAACCGTCGGGTATTCTAAGTTGTAATATAAATATAAAAAGTTTTTTTTATGGGAATTTGGGAAACTTTAGCCAATGGGTGGACGAGGACCTTCAGGATATGTTTAAGAATTTTCGACGGGCTCGTCTATCCGTGTGCCGAACTTTGAACTCCCGACGGTTTTCAGTCAACCGTCGGGTGTTCTAATAAATATAAAATGATTCATTTGGGAATTTGGGGAACCTTAGCCGACAGTCGTGCTCGTCATGAATTACAAGTTGGCCCAACGGTTAGAAGAGTCTGTCGGTAGTTATTAAGTTTATCCTGACGGTTTGACGAAGACCATCGGCATAAAGTTAAAAACTATCGACGGTCAGTTTTAACCGTCAGCCAATGTTAAATTCTCGATGGTCTTCAGCCAACCATCAGGCGTTCTAAGATTCTTTTGGAATTTGGGGAATTTTGGGCGACAGTTATATTAGAACACCGTTGGGATTGCGAAGTTACGCCGACGGTTAGTGGGTGACAGTGGACAATTATTAACTATATCTCGACAGTCTCTCAGACGACGGTTGGGAAAAGTTATATAAATGACGCTCGACCTCCCCGTCTCCATCTTCCCCGATTCTTCTACTCCCCAATTTCTTCTTCTCCTATTCGATTTCCCCCTTTCTCGTCGTCTACACGCTATTCTCTCTCACCGTCCGTTCTCTCCATTCTCGAGCTCGCCGTTCATTCGTTCACACGCCGTTATTCTCCGATCTCCCTCTCAATTTCGTTCATTCGCTATCATTCGGTCCCCTTCGAGTTTCGTCAGCACGCCGTCTCTGACTTCCTCCTCGCCGGACAGGTAACTCTTTTCTTTCCCCCTCCTACTTGAAACTTTGAAACTTTATATTCTTATTTTATCTCAATTTAAGTTTCTAGCAGCTGGTACCTACCATCCTATGTCAAATTTTCCTAATGGGTTCTAAAACTGTGGAACTTTATATTTTGTATGTGAAACTTTATCCAATTCCATACAATTTTCATATTTTAGAAGTCAATTTTGACGAATACAAAAAAGTATGTCATTTTCTTTAACATGTGGAATATCACATGAAAAATAGATGAAAAGCCTAACCTCCCAACAGTAAAAGCAATAGATTTAGATGAAATCAGCCCTCTCCAAAAACTAAAATGAATTCCAATAGCTCAATTGACATTCTTGTATGCTAGTAACTAAGAGGTCTATAGTTTAAATCTCCTACCCCAGTTGTCGTATTAAAGAAACCTATAAAAAATAAAACAAATTGAGTCATTGGAACTAATTTATAAGTTCTTTAGTTTTTTTTTTCCTCAAAATAATGCATTTTTATCTTCTTTTACTTCTCCATGAAACTGTGGAACTTTATATTCTTATTTTATCTTAACTAGTTAGAGGACACATGCAATTCATGTGATTTCTTTTTTTTTTTGTTAAATTTAAATAGTAAATATCTAACCTAAAATCTAAAAGTAATGAAAGAGACGATGACTAAAATTATATATATGTTTTATTTAGTTAATTTATAATGAATATGAAATGTGTTGGATGTAGTTATTGAAAATTTTTGAAATATTTTGTTATGTTTATTTTGAAAAGTTTTGCTCAATTCGATTGTTATGTTTATCATTTTGATTATTATCTTGAGTTTAATTGTTATGTTTAAAATTAGTTTTTGCATGTTGGCAAAAGTTTTTGAGTTTTTCTTCATGAGCCAATGGCCACTCTTCCAACCATATCTATGAATCTCATTCTCTTCACCCAATTTTAGACCAATGTATATTTGTTGTTGAGGCTTCAATTAACTACAATATTACTATTTTAAATTCATCTTTATTATAGTGTTTACTATTTCTTACTCATCATTTCTTTTTCAAACATAGACTATTATAATGTATCAAAATATTATATCACACATATTATAATAATCATTGATTATAAAAACAATTGAATGCCCTAAATATCTCATTTAGGACTTTTCTTCCATGGTGTCTTCCAAGTCCTTTTCCTTCTTCTCGAAAAAGTTTATTGGGTGGAATGTTCTTCTAGGCCAATACTTGGAAGTTGGATGGAAAGGAATGAGTTCATTTTATTTTTAATGGGTTTTCAATCTCTTCTCTAACAATAATAACAATAATTTATTGCTTGAAAATATCATTTTCACCATCGCTTATTCTCCAAGGAAGCACTGATAATCTTGTCATTGAATTGACATTCTCAAAATGTATTCTTTAGTTGGGGATGCTTTTTGTATTCTTTAGTTTCTCTTTCTTTATTCTTTATGTGTTTGTATTTTTGTGTTTTGTTGCTTGAGGAATCTCCCTCCCTTACTCCTGTGGATTATTTAGTGCAACATACATATATGGAGTTAAACATCTCAAGCCTTTCTACCATATAACCATCTTAATTTTCAAAAATAAAAACCATATAACTATTAATGGCGCCTAAGTCTTTAACCTCTAGGACCTCAATTAGGATTTTGAAACTATCTCTAAACATCTTAAGCCATTCTACCCTTAGATCTATTTTTATAAGAGCAGATTGTATAAGATCAAAAGAGGAATAAGGATATGTTTAGGAGTGATTCTAAAATAGTTAAATGACTTTTGTCATTTTCAAAATCACACTTAAATGTACTTTTAATTATTCAAAACCACGAACAAGAAGTAAATGAAATGAAATTAAAAGTGAGAAATTGGAATTATATGTTCTAATATAACTAATTGTCTAAATCATACAGGTTCAACTTATCGCATATATTATTAAGAATGGATAAAGAGTGGATCAAGAATAGGAACAAGTTATCAACTGAGTATGTAGAAGGAGTATATCGATTCCTTGATTTTGCAAAACTTCATGTTAATAAGTCGAAAAAAACAAGGTGTCCATGTAGAAGATGTATGAATGTTAGGTGGGAGCCAATAGATAGAGTTGAACGACATTTATTCATTAATGGAAATTTTCCATCTTATCATCAATCGGTATATCATGGATACCCAGTCGATTTGTCTAGGGGATACAAGAGTCACACATCTCAATCGACACATGATGATGGATTAAGTACGACAAAGATGAATATTATAGATGAAGAAAATGAAATTTTGAATATTATAAATGATCTACAGCTAATGTAAATTGAGAAGAAAATGAGGATGAGATGCACACCAATGCCCAAGAAAGAGATAACAATTCAAGCTTATTTGAAGACTTAATGAATGAAGCACGCAACCAGTTGTACCCTGGTTGTACAAATTTCTCATCATTGTTGTTCTTGGTGAAGTTGATGCATATTAAGGTTCTTAACAGTTGGACTAACAAGTCGTTTGATTTGTTACTTGAATTGTTAGAAGAAGCATTTCCATTGGAGCATATGTACCTAGTTCATTTTATGAAGATAAAAGAAAATTATGTGACTTAGGACTTGGTTATGAGTGTATTCATGCTTGCAAATACGATTGCATCCTATAGTGGAAAGAATTTGTTAATTTGCAACAGTGTCCAGTATGTGGTGAATCTCGGTACAAAGTTGAATCTGGAAAAAGTAAAAAGATTTCACATAAAATTTTACGACATTTTCCTTTAATACCAAGATTGAAGCGATTGTTTGCATCTAAGCATGTTGCATCTAAAATGAGGTGGCATAAAGATAAACGTTTGAAACTAATGGAGTGTTGCGACATCCAGCTGATGCTGAAGAGTGGAATCATTTTAATCGTGAGTTTTCTCAATTTGCTTCAGACCCACGTAATGTTAGTTTAGAACTAGCTTCCAATGGGTTCAATCCATTCGGAAATATAAGTACTTCATATAGTATGTGGCCAGTGGTGCTCATTCCTTACAATTTGTCACCTTGGAAATGCATGAAAGAGACAAATTTCATTGTCTCCCTTCTTATACCCGGTCCAAAATCTCCTGGAAAAGAAATTGATATTTACTTACAGCCATTGATTGAAGAGTTAAAGGAGTTATGAAATGATGATGTGCACACTTACGATTGTGTTAGCAACAAATACTTTTAACTACGTGCTTGCTTATTGTGGACTATTAACGACTTCCCTGCGTATTGTGACCTATCGGAATGGTGTACCAAAGGTTACCAAGCATGCCCTATTTGTAAAGAGGATATATCATCAATGGGGCTAAGAAAAAAATAATGTTTTATGGGGCATCAACGTTATCTTCTAGATAATCACAATTGGCGCAAAAGCAAACAATTTGATGGAAGAGTAGAATGTAGACCTCCTCCAATTGACATGGATGGAGAAGATATCTTACGAGAGGTGAAATTGTTAAACTTTCCCATGCTTAGAAAACATCCAGAGAAACGTGATAAAAAAATGGAAACGAAGTTTAAAATGGAATAAAAAAGTAAAATTTTCCAACTTCCATATTGGTCGAAACTTTTATTGAGACATAAGTTGGATGTTATGCATATTGAAAAGAATATTTGTGATAATTTGGTAGGCACATTTTAAATATTGAGGGAAAGAATAAGGATACAACTAATGCTCACTTGGATTTAGAATATCTAAATATATAGAAAGAACTAAAATTGTAAAGCCACACACTGCATACGCATTGACTACTAATGACAAGTTTGCATTCTGTAAGTGGATGAAATCAGTGAAATTTCCTGAGGGGTTTGTATCCAATATATAAAGATGTGTGAGTGAGAAAGATGGAAAGCTATGGGGGCTAAAAACTCACGACTAGCCTGTTTTACTTTAGAGGCTTCTTCCAATTGGTGTTCGAGCATACTTGAAAAAAGACGTGTCCACTGTTGTCGTTGAGTTATGAAAAATTTTCTGTGATCTATGTGCAAAAAGAATATCTATAGGGGATTTGGATTGATTACAAAGAGACATTATAATCATACTTTGTAAGTTAGAAAAAATATTTCCATTGGCATTTTTTGATGTAATGGTGCACCTAGCAATCCATTTTCCCTATGAAACAAAAGTTGCAAGTCTAGATAGTTATAGTTGGATGTACCCTATTGAAGCTCAAAGTCAGGATGATTTATACAGAAGGCACCTACGAGGCTTTCCTGATTTGTTCAAATCTCATGTAAGTATAAATTTAAAAGACCAATAAAAATTCAATTGACTACTAATAACAGGTAACATTACTTTTTAATAGGATCTTTCATTGAGTGAAAATGGAGATATGTCTGATGACATATATTCACTAGCGATGGAGCCAAGTTCAAAAGTTCACTTATACAGTGGATGCATCGTTAATGGAGTAAGCTATTATAGTATTGAGCGTGATAATTGCCAAAATACGCAAAATAGTAGAAACATGGTGCCTACAGAAAGTGAAGGTGGAGGTGATCTCCATAATTTCTATGGTGTTATCAATGAAGTATTGGACTTTCATTATGCCAAGAGAAGACGTGTAATTATGTTTAAGTGTACTTGGTTCGATACATACCCTAAAAAGACCAACATAGTACACATGGATTTGGGGTATAAATCAATTAATACAGCTTGTCATCGGTTTGTTAATGAGCCTTTTGTATTTGTCAGTCAAGCCAAACAAGTGTTTTACATCAACGATCCTAAAGATGGTAATAATTGAAAAGTGATGCAAGTAGTCCAAAACAAGCATGTGTGGGACATGCTAGAAGCAGAAGAACGTGAGAATGACCAACATGAGTTGTTAAAAGTGGTGAATAGTATTACTTGTACAATCGATGAATCAATGAATGATATCAGTTTATGTAGAGTTGATGTTGATCCTACAGTCGTAGAAGAACGGATAATTCAGCGAGTTAATGATGACTTCATAAATGATGAGGAAGAGGATGTACAATCATCTTCTAATAAGAGTTTGAGTTCCGATGAACATCTTAATGATACAAAATAAGCATGTAAATATGTATTTTTTCCATGAGCATGTAGGTTAAACACTTGTTTCTTTTTCATTTCATAACTTACATATTGTTGTATAACATATATATTATTGTTTACATAAGAACAATGGTAGGTCATACTGATGAGGAGACAATACTGGAGTACTTACAGTTCGAGCATATTGGCGCATCATCCTCTGTGGGAGATAATACAGGTTATTTTAGATCCATATTTTTATATAAACTAACGTTTAATTAAACTAACGATGTATAATTTCTTCAGAGTCCGGTTGTATGACTACTAGGGCTGGATGTGGATACTCTCGAAATGTTGATCTGGATAAATATGTTCAATAATTTTGGAGAATTCCTATCGAGATTTACCTTGAATGGGAGAAACCAACTTACAACAATGCAACGTGGTTTAGCAATGTCGTTGGTACCAACGTTCGGAAATTTTTTTTCGTTCGTTATGGATCATGGAGAGAGGTATCAATAGAAACAAGAGAGCTTATTAAGAGTCGATTATTGGTAAGATGGTCATTTTATATTTTATAAATTATAAATGCATCAGCTTTCATACTAATTAGTTTTTTCTTTTCTTTCTTAATTCAGAATCATTTTGTGTTAGACTTATCCAGCAAACTGGTCAATGATTTCATCGATGAACATATGAAAATTTTGTTCAAAGAGTATGGGGGGAACTACACAGACACTAAAAAAAAATATGCAAGTCCTGAAAAGGCACAAGCACAACCATCTGATCGCCTTAAAGATGACATAGAGGATTAACCCTTTCTATGCAACAAGTTTGAATCCACCGACTGGAAAGTAATAATTTTTGTGTTTTTTTTTTTTTTTTGTTTACTTACATTTCAATTACTCATTTCATCTTAATTTCTCATTTTCTTAGAAAGTGGCAGAGACGAATCAAAGGAATAGGTCAACCTTAAAGTACACTTATACAGCTGGTTCTAAGACTTTCATATGCATAAGAGAATCCACGGTAAGTTGGTTAAAGTACACTCATACAGTTGGTTAAAGTACACTCATCTTAATATCTCATTTTCTTGTGAATTGTTTTACAGAAAGGACCCGACGGTCAAACAATGGTCCTAGTGGACTTATTTAAGCAAACACACTGTAAGAGTGATAATTCGTTTGTTAATCAGGCTACGAATGATGCATATGTAAGTTTTTATTCCTCAATGTAACTTTATTCATATACAATTGTCATATAATAATTAGTCTTAATTATTGATGTAGAGTCAAATGGTTAAGCTGAGAGATCCTCCACCCAAGAATGGTCTAAATGAATATCAGATGAAGAAATATGCGAGTAGGTGTTGGATGCAGGAGTGGGCCTTAGTAGGACACCGAAGGGTAAAAAGTGAAAAAAATATAGGGGATCATCGTCCAGTGCATCTTCATCAAAAATTATAGAGGAGCCACAACAAGAGATAAAATCCTTAATGTCTAGATTGGCTAGATTGGATGAATAGGATGCCAAAAGACAATCTGAGATGGAGGATATGAAAGCTATGCTCTTACAGTTCATGAAAGATAGATCGAACTAGGTATGAGCTCTTCGATTTTCGTAGTAAACTTAATTATAAGATTGTGTATGTTGTTATCCTACAGTTATGGTAACAACATAAACATATAGTTATATAAAGTTAGTTAATGTTCTGAAGTTGAGTTTGAATTTCATTTTATGCTAAATTAGATGATTGTGTATGTTGTTATCCTACAGTTATGGTAACAATATAAATGTATAGATATGTGTTTCAATTGGTTTGTATATTATGATTGAGAATAATTTTGGGGGGTGAGGGGAGGAGGGTGTTTGAGTTGATTGTGTAAGTTAGTTTGTTTTATTGTGTAAGTTAGTTTGTTTCAGTTGATTGTGTAAGTTAGTTTATTTCAGTTGCATATCTATATTTAAGTACAAGTATGTTTAAGTTTAAGTCATGATTGAGTTGGTTTGTTGGTTTGTTGGTTTTATGATTGAGGTAAGTTGGTTTCTTTATGATTTAGGTATGTTGATTTTTAGGTTTGTTTATGATTGAGGTAAGTTGGTTTCTTAGTTTGTTTATGATTTAGGTAAGTTGGATTGTTTATGATTGAGTTCAATTCATTAATGTTCTTAGTTGGTTTCTTGGTTTTTTAGTTTTTTTATGATTAAGGTAAGTTGGTGTGTTTAGATTGAAATATGCATATCTATATTTAAGTACAAGTATGTTTAAGTTTAAATTATGATTGAGTTGGTTTGTTGGTTTGTTTATGATTGAGGTAAATTGGTTTCTTTATGATTTAGGTAAGTTGGTTTTTTGGTTTGTTTATGATTGAAGTAAGTTGGTTTATTGGTTTGTTTATGATTTAGGTAAGTTGGTTTGTTTATAATTGGGTTCAATTCATTAATGTTCTTAGTTGGTTTCATGGTTTTTTAGTTTGTTTATGATTGAGGTAAGTTGGTTTGTTTAGTTGAGATTGGTATATAGTATATTGAACATTAAACTTACTTAAATTTCTATTTTGTAGGTATCTGGAGACTTTTGTTGAAGATGCATCTCTCGGCAAGCGTATTTAGGTTGTAGATTTTTGTTGATGTTATTTTGTATTTAGGAAAGGTTAATGTTACTTTGTTCTCATGTAGTTTTATTTTATTTTTTTTATTGAGAAATTGTGGATGTTATGGTTTGGATTAAGAAATTGTGGGTGTTATAGAAACTCTTGGATTAAGGTTGTAGATTCAAACGTGTTTTCTATATATTATTAATCTGATATGGACATTTACTTCATTTTGGCAATCTTATTTTAGTTTGATTAATATTTCTAAGATTCAAACAAGTATGACATTTGGAGAAAAACAGATCTAGAAAAAGAAAATAAATAAACAGATTTAAATAGGTATGATATCTGGTTAAATATATAATCCCAACGCTAAAAGATATATCCCTACGATACAGGAGTTGGACAAAGAAATCTTGACAGTACTCCAACCGTTGGGCGATAGATATATCCCGAGGGTCCTTGTCACTATCGGGCGAAAGTAAAATGTCCGACGACACCCGTACCGTCGAAATAAATTACTTATCCTGACGACTCAAAGACCGTCGGGCTAATAGTCAAATCTCAATGGTCGACTGTTAGGATAAACCTTTAAATCCTAACGATTACCCCTTTTTCCCGACGACTTTCTTCAGGGTCGGGGGAAAAACCCATCCTTATCCGTCAAGATAATTCTTTTCCCCTACGGCAGGGCTTTCAAATCATCGGGAAAGGTTTCCCCAACGAAGCTTCTCGGACGTTCTTGCCGATAACTTTTCAACCATTGGGAAAGTTTGTCCCGACAGTTTTTACAGCTTCTACCAACGGCCCCCAACAACAATAGCCGAACATGTGAGCTCCTCCTTCACCCATCATCGTTTACTCCACCATTGACGATGACAACGGCGACCATGGTTTTGAATGACGACCATGGTGAGCAGGGAATTAAAAAAATCAATTTGCAAAAAAAAAAAAGAAAGAGAAGAAAGGAGAGGGAAAGGTCGAAGATGTTAGAGACAACCAAGTCAGCAGCCTAGTAAGCATTCCACATACACAAAAAAGACCTACAAGTCAGCTACACCATTGCCAAATCACTCCTCTACTAGAAGGCTAATTGGTTAGAAGGAATATTCCACTCAACCAATCATATATATACACCTGTATTATAATTATTTTATTTATTTATATTTTTCCTTCTTCAACGACTATATAAGCATTGTACAATTTACCACTCAATACACCGTGTGAAAATATATAGAGGAAGATTTAATCCCAACGGTATTCTCTCTCTTTTCTGTTCTCTTTCTTGGTATCAGAGCCATCGATGGCCAACGCCTTCTTCACCGGTTCGTCTTCCTCATCCACCACCTTCAGCAATCCACCATTGAACCAGCTGTTGAATCAAATCACTACGATCAAACTTAACCGGAGCAACTATCTGCTATGGAAAACTTTGGCACTACCAATCCTAAAAAGCTACAAGCTGGAAGGCCATCTCATAAGTGAAAAACCCTATCTTTCAAAGTTTATCACTACAACAGCTGAAGAATCAGGCACGCTTCAAGGTGGAGACATCACCGAAAGTGCTGATGAAGCCTTATCAAGCTCTGCTCGATCTAGGACAATCAATCCTCTATTCAAACAATGGGTCACGATGGTTGTACAATTCGATGGCCCTAAAGTAGCTCTGCAACTGATGGGTTTTAATATTGCAAAGAACTTATGGGAAGCCACTCAAGATCTCTTCGGTGTTCAGTGAAGAGTAGGGGAGGACTTTCTTCATCATATTTTCTAGACAACAAATAAAGGTAACTCAAAAATTGAGGATTACTTGCGTATTATGAAAACTAATGCAGATAACTTAGGACAGGTCGACAGCCCTGTGCTAGACGTTCACAAATTTCTCAGGTTCTTCTTGACTTAGAAGAAGTCTACAACTCAGTGATTGCAGTCATACAGGGCAAACCAGACATTTTATAGCTTGATATGCAGTCTGAGCTTCTCATCTTTGAAAAACGTTTGGAACATCAAAACTCACAAAGAAACTTAGGCAACATTGTACCTAATGTGAACGTAGCCCAGAGTCGCAATCCCAATGACGCTAGACAAATGAACAACCATCATCAGCTAAACTTTTGACCTCAGTTTAATCAGCAACGAGGAGAAGGAAATGGTAATGCCAGATCCAGTTAAGGACGAGGTCATGGACGTGGAAACAAACCTACATGCTAAGTCTGTGGCAAGTATGGACACTCAGCTCTCGTTTGCTACAACCGATTCAACAAAGAGTTTGCTGGAAATTTTGGGCAAAACAGAGGTAGACAGATCACCAACAATGGAAGTATTACCGGCTCCAATCCCGCTACTCTTGTAGCAACTCAGAACTCGAACCCCTTTGTCGGACCTGAAACTGTTGTGGATCCAAACTGGTATGTGGATAGTGGAGCCACGAATCATGTCACTACTGATTATGCCAATCTAAACAATCCAGGTGAATACTCAGGTAATGAAAATGTTATTTTTGGAAATGGAAACAAACTACAAATCGCATATATTGGTAACACTGCTATGTCTAATAGAAACAATAATGTACTGCTTGAAAATGTGTTGTGTGCTTGAAATTACAAAAAATTTAGTGAGTGTGTCAAAATTAGCTCAAGATAACAACATCTACTTTGAGTTTCATGATGCTCATTGCTTTGTTAAGAATAAGGGTACGGGTCGAACTCTTCTGAAAGGAAATCTTAAGGATAGGCTATATCATTTGGATCGAGTAGCTATAAAGATGAGTGAGAAGTTGAAGCATAGTTGCACAGAACACTGACAGCTTGTGGACAAAAATAACAACATCTCTGCATTGATATTTTCTAGAAAAACAACAAGTATTAATGTAGCAGTATCTAAAGCTCTCTAGCATAGACGTTGAGGACATCCCTTACCAAAAATTTTGAACTCTGTTATTAGAGATTGTAATCTGCCTATTAAATGTAATGAAAAATCTCTGTTTTGTGAATCTTGTCCAATGGGCAAAGCTCATAATTTATCTTTTCCTACGTCTGAAAGCCACGCAACCAAGCCCTTTGAATTGATTCACTCTGATTTAGGGGACCAGCCCCGGTTGTATCCTCAGAAGGTCACCGATATTACATTCTGTTCATTGACGACTTTAGCAGATATACTTGGATTTATCTATTAAAACAAAATAGCGGTGCCATTGAAGCTTTTCAGCATTTTCTTGCCTATGTTCAGAATCAGTTTAACAAAATGATAAAAATGCTTCAGTCTGATAACAGAGGTGAATATGTTAAGATCCATCGTCTATGTAATTCAAAGGTATCATAACCAGACTATCGTGCCCCTACACGTCTGCTCAAAACAGTCGAGCGGAACAAAAACACCAACATGTAGTAAAAATCGATCTCACATTATTAGCCCAAGCCAAATTGTCATTAAGTTTTTGGTGGGTTGCTTTCCTCACAGCCACGATGCTCATAAATGGATTGCCCACAAATCCTCTATCTCTATTCTTTTGAACAAGAAACTAAACTTTTCAGAGCTCAAAGTTTTTGGTTGCACCTGTTTTCCATATCTACGCCCCTTCTAGCCCAACAAGTTCAATTTCCACTCTGAAAAATGTGTATATCTGGGTCCTAGTCCGTTACATAAAGGCTTCAAATGTCTGACCAAAGTCGGTCATGTCATTATCTCTCGGCATGTCTCCTTTAATGAGGATGAGTTTCCTTTCACCCAACTATCTCAAGAAAATCTCAAACACCAGAGCATACCCACACTCGACCTCACCCTACCTATCCTTCCACCTTGGACCACCTCAAACATTCCAAATCCTTGCACACAGAACAACTTTATACCTAATCGTTTACCTCAATCCCATCGCTCACCAAATCTACCCTCACCCGATCGCCTACCTTAAGCCCATCGCCTACTTACATTCGATCGCTCACCTCAGTCTCATCGCTCACCCAATCGCTTACCTCAACACCATCGCTTACCAAATTCATCACTAAACGATCGCTCACATAATGCCTATCGCTTACCAAATTTACCACTCGATTGCTTACCTAATGCCCATCGCTCACCTAACTCACCATTACCTGATCGCTTACCTTAACCCTATCGTTTACCTACACCCGATCGTTTACCCCATCGTGTACCTATATCAACACCATCTGAATGTTTACCTATCTCATCCCCACCCGATCGCTTATCTCAAATCCATCGTTTACCTACCTCAACATCTCCCGGTCGCTCACCCTACTCTCATCGCTTACCTATTCCTCTCCAACCCACCCCTGACTCCAGAAATTCCCTTAGCCCCATAAACTCCAATGAAAACTCCTTATCTTTTGTACCTCAGGTCTCTTCCACCCGACAATCTAACCCCACCTTCCATCCTCACCTCGACTTGTCCTCTCAACCTGATAGAAAAAATCCCCCAACAACTCGACCTCTGACCTTACCCACCCATCCCATGATAACCCGAGGGAAAGTTGGTGTGTTTAAATCGAAAGTCCTTACCACTACCTCCCCAATCGACTGTTCTTTAACAGAACCTACACGGATCCAAGATGCCATTGCTTCTCCTCCTTGGAAAAAAGCCATGGACAGTGAATATGCTGCTTTATTGTGGAATCACACTTGGCATCTAGTGCCTCCTACTCCTATGATGAATATTGTGGGACACAAATGTGTGTTTAGAATCAAGCAAAATTCCGACAACTCAGTACAACGCTACAAAGCGAGGCTTGTAGCAAAAGGATTTCACCAAAGCCCGGGCATCAACTTCTTTGAAACTTTCAGTCCGGTTGTAAAGCCATCGACTGTTCGAGTTATTCTCAGCATTGCTGCTTCTCACGCGTGGAGCCTTCGACAACTCGACTTTGATAATGCTTTCTTGATGGCACTCTAGAAGAAAGCGTTTACATGACACAACCCTCTGGTTACATAAACCAGTCCTGTCCACACTATGTCTGCAAGCTTGACAAAGCATTCTATAGATTAAAATAGGCCCTAAGGGCCTGGAATACAGCCTTATCAAAGGAATTCCTTCGATGGGGCTTCATCAACTTCAGGTCAGATCCATCCTTATTCATTTATAACAAACAATCATCTGTTATTTTTCTCCTAATGTATGTTGACGATGTAATCATCACTGGCAATGATCCTCCGACACTCAGTCAACTTGTTCGGTCCCTCGACAAATCCTTTGCTCTAAAAGATTTGAAACAGCTCACCTACTTTATTGGTCTTCAAGTGCACTACCTTGATTTCGGTCTTATCATCAATCAAGCGAAATATGTGGATGATCTCCTCCAAAGATTATAGCATACAAATCTCAAACCTACCCACTCACCTAGTGTGCTTGGCAAACAGTTATCCATTGATGATGGCACTCCTCTTGATGATCCTTTTATTTACAGAAGCACAATAGGTGCACTGTAGTACCTCACAACAACGAGACCTGACATTGCGTACATCGTTAATCACTTGAGCCAATTTCTTCAAAGACCCACTGACACTCACTAGTAAGCTGTCAAACGTGTTCTTCGATATATCAGTGAAACTAAATACTTCGGACTATTGTTCCAAACCAGCTCCGATTTATCAATATTTGCATACTCTGATGCTGATTGGGCATCCAACATCGACGACCGTAAATCAGTGGCCTGTGTATTTATTGGCAACAATCTCGTTTCTTCGCCCTCCAAAAAGAAAACGGCTGTAGCTCGATCTAATACTGAGTCTGAATACCGGGCCTTAGCACACACGGCCTCTGAAGTTATCTGGCTTAACCAACTGATGTCGCAGCTTGGAATGCTATCCTTTATAAAACCTATCATCTGGTGTGATAACTTAAGCGTTGGTGTGATTGCCACCAATCCTTTTTTTCATGCCAGAACTAAACATATAGAGATTGATGCTCATTTGTAAGAGATCACATTCTTTGGGGGTCCTTGGAAGTTCGGTATGTTCCGTCGTCCTGCCAGCTAGCCGACTGCCTTACAAAACCGCTCACACACTCTCATTTCCAGTCTCTTCAATCCAAACTCAGAGTACTTGATGTACCCTCTCGTTTGAGGGGGATGTTAGAGACACTAAGTCAGCAGACTAGTAAGCATTCCACATACACAAAGAAGACCTACAAGTCAGCTACACCATTGCCAAATCACTCCTCTTCTAGAAGGCTAATTGGTTAGAAGAAATATTCCACTCAACCAATCATATGTATACACCTATATTATAATTATTTTATTCATTTACATTTTTCCTTCTCCAATGGCTATATAAGCATTGTACCATTTATCACTCAATACACCGTGTGAAAATATATAGAGTAAGATTTAATTCCAATGGTATTCTCTCTCTTTTCTGTTCTCTTTCTGAAGATAGTGAAAATTGAGAAAAAAAAAAAAAAGTCTGAAAATTGAAGCAAAAAATGGTTGAAGATGGTCGGTTGTAAATGAAAAAAAATGATGCATATGGAAGAAGAAAAGAAGAGGATGAAGTCCACCGTGAGCTAGAATACTGTCATCAGGAAAATTGAAAAAAAAATAAGAGAGTCAATTTTAAATGCTGTAGTGAATGGAAAAGCCACATGAAGAGGGTTCTTATGAAAATCAAAGAGATGAAGGGTTCTATCATCTTTGCCTTTTGTAGACGAGTAACAAAAGGGAGTCTAAAGCATGATTTGGCCAATTTACAGCATGGATGCACATCACTTCACTACTAAATCTAATCCAATCTAAAAAAAATCTTTGATTTGGTTTATATTCAAATTTCGTTACGTTCGGAACAAATCTTTCTATTTGAATTGGATTTGAGAATTTAACTTAAAAGCTATGGATAGAGTTGTTTTTTGTTACTTCCAAAATTTTATCCAAATTTCTTTCTTATCTCATACCAAATTTCTCCAATATTCAAATTAGATTATTATCTTAAATCAAAATTTGGGATATTTCAAATTTTATCCCAAATTCATAGTATCCCGTTTTGAGTTTATCCAAAATTATGGATAATATTTCCAATTTGTCTCAATTTTAAATCGAGGACATAATCCAAAATTTTATCCAGAGCAAAATTGAGAAAAAATTCAAATTTCATCCTCAAATTTGATATATCAAATGAAGTCAAAATAAACAATAAGTTCTATGATTTCAACCTTATTTCAAATTAAGATTTGGACATATTCTAAGTTTTATCCCAAATTCAAATTAGGTTCTTATTCTTAAATCAAATTACACTAAGGATAAAACCTTAAAGTACATCTCAAGTTAAAATTTGACCATATTCCAAATTATAAGCTTGGGTATACTCCAAATTCATCTTCAAATTTTACAACAAAATCAGTGCGACTATCTTGGATATAAGTTCAATTTCGCTCCAAATTCAACTTTGAATTAAGTAGCACAAATTCTACTAAATTTCAAATTGAAGTTTATGTCAAGAAAGGGACTCAAAACTTTGACTTTAATTCATGTTCTGATAAGTTGACATGATTACAAAAAAAAATTGTCAAGGATATAAAATTCAAGTCAAGCTTATGTACCGAATTCATAGTTTGATTAAGTTTACACGTCAAATGGAGTCAAAGTCAAGAATATATAATTTGCCTTTGGATTCAAACTTTATCTTTTTCGAGATTCACCCACTCATAGATATGCATAAATCTCGAAAAATATGCATTTGTTGAAGGACAAATTTTTTATCAATCACAAATTGTTATGTCATTTCCTAAATTGATAACGAAATTACAAATCATCAAATTTGGGATCAACATGTGTCCCAAATTGAAATTGAAGACATAAATTGGTGGATTTCGATGATGTCACTTGTTTTCATTGTGGCCATTGAATTGGATAAAATTAATTTGTTCCAATTTGATATTATAATTTGGGTTAGGATCCAATTGAGCCTAAAAATAGACTTAATTTGGCCCAAATGTTAAATCCAATTAAATGGGCGAAAAGACGAGGTCCATGGACCAACTAACCCCAAACTCATAAAGTCCACCTGAGAGCTCTATAAATAAAGGAGTTCTCTTCATTTATGGGTGAGAAATTTTAGAGAGACGGATACAAGAGTTCAACTCCAAGAACAACACGCCCTCTACGCATTCAACTGAGAAAGAATTAGAGAATCAAGTATTAGAGATCGAACCATATTCACATCAAATCAACATAAGTTCAACTCCACAAAATACGTTTCTCTGGAATTCTCGTGCGAACATTGATGCTCCAAGAAGATCATCAATCCCAAAGGTCAATCATCTAAGTAGATCAACTAGTTTAAAGATTAAAGTTTATTTTGAAAGTATCAAAGGATTATATATTAGACATTATACTCAATAGACTGAAATTAATATAAATACAAAGTTCAAATTCTATGAAATAAGTTTCTTCCGAAACCTTGTGCGAACGTTGACATATGCTTGAGATCTCAATGGAGAGATGATCGATTTTCAATCAGGAATATAGAAAAAAATAAACGAAATCTCCAAAATTGAATGAACATTAAACTGAAATGTCTTGCATTAAATAAGTATTAACAAAAATTAATAAATATAAAAACAAGTCGAAATTCAAAACAACATTGAAAAGAAAATGATTAAATATTTTGAAATTTATTGATGAGTGATAATATAATTAATGATATTTCAAAAATAAAATCATTATATAATTAATAGTAAATCCAGAAATGATATACTTTTTAGTTTAAAATATTATGAAAATAAAAGATGTGAAAAATATCAAAAGGCTAAAAATGTAGATAAAAGTAGATAAATATAGTGATGAAATATTACTATATTTTAGGATATTTGTGAAATATTAAATGTAGGTTAATTAATTCTCTAAATTTTTCTATTAGAAATTGTAATAATTGTAAAAATTTAAAGATTAAATTTCTTTTTCTCCATTTAAAGGTTCAATTTCTACAACTATTAAAAATTTGGGGGTCTATTTTAAAATTTGTCATAAGTTACTCAATCAATTGAAAGTTTGAAAATGTAATTGCAACTACCACCATATTTCAGTATAAGTTTTGCAATTTGCCTAACTTTCTTCTTACTCCCTTTGTTTGTATTAGAGAGAGTGGAAAGATATCTTTCTTACCAATGAATGCAACTACTTAACCAAAAATCTTCCAAAATCCAAATATGTGGTTAGTAATTGAGTAATTATTTTAAATGATAAAATTGTTGAAAATATTTTTAGATATAGCAAAATGTCATTGTTTATTATTGTCTATAATAATAGACAATGATAGACATCTATCAATGTGAGTGAGACTCTAATAATTTGTCGAAATAGAGAAATCTCAATAAAAATATCGATACATTGAGAATAATTGGAGACTAATAATTTGTCACACACAACCAAAATGTGAGTAAGTTTCTCCTTTCTTAAACGGCCCCTTAAAGTTTATTTCTTTGATGTTACTGATACTTGGAAGCCATTGGCAGACCAACAGCAGGATCTTCTCAACTGCATGATTGCCTGGTAAAGTATAAATGTATGTTAATTTGCAAGTCTAGTCCGGGAATTTTTATGTATGTATGATGATGATTTGTTTGGTTTCGAAGTTTCGTTTTTGTGTCTAACTTAGGTTTCGGGACTTTAAAAAAGGGTTTGGTAAGTTAGTTAGATTCTGTTTGATAACTAATTTGAATTTTTAATATTAAATTTATAGATATTATTTCAACCGTTCATAAGTTTTTATGTTTTGTTATCAACTTTATACTAATGTGTTTTCAGAATATCAGGCTTAGTTTTGAAAACTAAACAAAATATTTTTCCAAAAGCATGAGAACTTCTTAAGCTTAAAAGCATAGCGGAATGATGGAAAATATTCCCACACAAAGTCGTTAGCACACCAAAAAGGAAAATACTCTAAATAAAATATTCAGTAGAATACGATAAATAAGAAAAGAAATATTTTACAGATTTGGTAACTGAAAGAGCAACATCTAAGACGAGATTCATCAAAGATAAGAGCAGAGACAACTTCAGAAAGCTCAAGAAAATAATGTCAAAAATCTTAAACAAATATATTTAGCTAACATCATTATTTTTTTAAAAAAAAACTCTCCCTTTAGCTAGATATATTTTTTTAAGACGAGATAAAATCAACACAACGACCCCATAACAAACCACAAGAAAAGACAAGAGCACAAACAACTCCCTCTATTATTATCATCATCATCATTATTTTCTTCCCAACTTTGATATACAGCCCTTTTCTTCTCCTTGATCTAAACTTAAAAAGGGGGAAAAAAATCAACCCCACCATGAGCCAAAACATAGGGTTGTTTGTTTCACCCATCTTGTCATGGGATTTCAAATAAATATTTAAATATTTTTATTTGTTTAACATAATTTTACTTGTTAAAGTTTAGGATATCATTATCGAGAGAATTTAAAAATATATTTGAAACAAGTTTTCTAATGCCCGTCATATAAGTTGGATTCTTATAATCGGGAGTAGAACAATAAAAACATAATATTATTAATTAATAAATTAATATCGATTAATCATTACTATTAATTTTAATTAATTAATAAATATAAATATATTATTTAGACTTAATCATTTTCAACTCTTATATTTGAAATTAATATTTTAGGTTATCTTAACTATTTAATATAAATTAATTAAATTAAATGATTTAATTAATGTTTAAATTAGAAATATTCTTTTATTTATATTTTAAGTGATTAAACAATTAATTAATAACATTTAGTTAAGTAGTTATTAATTCAAGTTTCTATATACAAAATTGATAAATCAAATAGAAACATAACTTCCAAATATCATTATCCTACATATCCGGATAAAAACACTAATAATCTCATACAAACAATTCTATATATTTTACCATATTTGTAATTATTTAAAACTGTTATTCTATACTTAAAAAATCTTGCACATTGTAATGACTAATTTCAATAATAATTAACATTTCTTGTAGGGATGTGGATAATACAACACGAGATTCACGTGGGAAGTAAAAGGTGAAATAAAAGGTGAAAATTCCATTTAAAATCTATTTATAGTTAAAGAGTACACAAACAAAACTCACACTTACACCATCAGCAAGACAGCTTCAGGGCTCTGGTTCAACACATTCAACCTTGTTTAAACTTCTCAAGTATGTAAGCATCGTTTAATTTTCATAATTATTACTACTACTACTCACCAACTTCCTCGAATAATTTCTCCTCAACTTGCATAGATACATTTTTAGATCACATTCTCACTGTTTGCAGAGTAAAATGTTGCTCCCTTTCGCAATGATAATGGCAACAATGATTTCATGCTTGGAAGCTGTTGGAACAAACAGTAACAATCCCATGAATATGATGATAAAAACTCAAACTTTTTCATCTCCATCATTCACCATGACACCTGGTTTAGTAATTGAGAAATTCTACTACAATATCACCTTCCCAAAATCCCATATTGCCATAAAAAGCTTTGAAGTTGAAGTTGTAGATGAATCAGGCAATCAAATCCCACTTCCAGAAACTTACCTTCATCACTGGGCACTTGTGAGATATTATCAACACAAAAATGCAACAAACCCAACAATAAATACTGCCTATGACCAACTTCAAGAACCAAACTTCATCATTGCCAGCAACAATGGAGTCTGCCAACGAAATGTTTTATCGACCTACTACGCCATGGGATCTGAATCACGAACAATATCCACATTTCTTCCATACCCATATGGAATTGAAGTTGGCAACCCATCAGAAATTCCCACAGACTATGAAGAGAGGTGGAGTCTCAATGTTCATGCAATTGATATCAGAGGAGCAGAGAACAAGCTGGGATGTATTGAGTGTCATTGCCATTTGTATAATATCACAGAAGATCGATTTGGAAGGCCATTGAGAGCAGAGTATAAAGGAGGTTTGGAATGTTGTTATGATAAAACAGTGTGTAGAGTGAATCTAAGCGATGGAAGAGATTATCAAGAAAGGAATTTGTTTGTAAGATATAGAGTGAAGTGGGTGGATTGGAATGATTTCGTGATTCCTGTCAAAGTTTATTTATTCGATGTAACTGATAATTGGAACCCATTGCCAGACTCAACAGGAGCTTCTCGACAGCATAATTGTCTGGTAAAATATATTAATTACAAATTTTAGTTGTTTATTTAGTTCTTAAACTTTTCGATTATGGGTTGAATACATCTCTAAACTTTGAAATTAAAGTGTTTAATTACGTTACTTAAGCTTGTATCCAATATCAATATAGTTCCTCTATTTTAATTTCACAAACCTTATTCATATATTTAACCAGTTATTTTGTTTTCTTGTGTGTATAGATTGAATATGATGTAGATGTAGAGTCTTGCTCCCTCACAAATAAGGTTGATGATGGTAAGTGTAATGATGTGAAAAAGTCAAAGGTAATGTTTCCATCCAGTGGGTATCTCATCTATGGAGTGGCTCACCAACATATTGGTGCAATTGGTGCAACATTTTATGGAGAGGTAATTAATTAACTAATTATTATATTATATTGGCTTTGACATTAATTTATAGCTTGGAAACAAAATATAATTAAATAATTAGTTTGGTAAATTTGTATTATTATCAGGATGGAAGGGTTTTATGCTCTTCATCACCAATTCATGGGAAAGGAAATGAAGGTGGGTATGTGGTTGGAATGACAACTTGTTATCCAGAACCAGGCTCAATCAAAATCAATAATGGAGAAATGGTAACTTTTACATCAAATTATAGTTCCACACAGAACCACACAGGAGTTATGGGTATCTTTCACATTATAGTTGCTGACAAAATATTCAAATCATCATCACTTTCAAAAGAAGTTGACAATGATAACACCCTCGTCATGTAGAACCCTTTTGATAAAGTTTCTATTTCTTATTTCCTATTTCCGTTTCTCATTTTGTAAGAAATTGACGTATTTGAAAATTGTTTCTGGTTTCTTGTTTCTAGAATTTGAGAAACGTTTCCAAATATGTGACCAAATATGAGAAACTACAAAAAGTATAGTTTCTCTATGTTCCATTTCTATTTTATATAATATTGTTTCTTTTATTTAGCAAAATTCAACCTTGGCCTTTTGGTAGTCATGCGTGTTTTGTTGGAGTCCATGTCCTAAATCTCATGGGTTTCGTAGTTTGTAAATTTTTTGTACACGAATTATTTGATAAAATAAAGTGTTATTTTATTTGACATTTAATCCGCATTAATCCAAACCCAATAAAATAAGATTCAAGATTATTTCAAGTAACATCATATATGTGGTTGACATACAAGTATATCATGTTTAAGTAATGACCTAAATGGTATATAGTATATGGATAAGGTTGGATATTTTATCTAAGTGAGACTACAGATACTACTCTCTTTGTAATTATTATAATTATTGTAAAGTATTACAAATGATATGATCATGATAATGTGTAGACATGTGAGTGAGGTATTCTATACAAAGAGTTTGTATAAGACCGAACCACGAAATTATTAGTCTCTTCTTATAATACCGTTACTTGAAGAGACTTACATTTTACTAGCATGACCATAGGTAACTTGACTTTGATCTTGTGAGTTGCGAACTCTTACCTATGAGAGCGATATTTTGATTTATATGGGTGAGAGTGGCCGGATAAAAGATTCAGCCTCAGAGCTTTGGAATTTCAATCTAATTTCAACCTTTAGTTCTTCCAATCTTCCTCAAATGAAGGGTAAGACCTCTATTTATAGAGGATTTCCATGTGCCTTATATGAGCTTAGGCCCAATTACTTTTGGGCATAAATATTGGGCTTAAGCGTCTTTAATTTGACCCGAATTTTCATCATGGGCTTTTAATTGGGTTGGGTGCAAACAACTTTAATTACTCAATCCAATCTAATTTATGATTTCTACAATAATCTTAAGTTTTCAATGTAATGACATGATAACTTATAATTAGTTGAAATTTCTCATTTAACGCTGCACTATTACCTAGAAATTTTTGGATCATAAGTTTAAAAAAAAAAAAAAAAAATTGCCACAAACATTAATGGAGAATCTACGAATTTTTTTCCAAACACCACATCACACATAAATTGTTTGAATTAGGAACAACAATATATGTGTTTCTTACCAATATATAAAAGTATTTAACTGAAAATCGTCCAAATATGTGGTTAGTAATTAGAATAGATTAACGAGTGATTTTAAAAGTTGTCGAAAAAAGTACTTTTTAAATAAAATTCATTTTCCTATAACACTTTTTGGGAAAAAACAATAGTTTAAAGTGTGTTTAGTATAGTTTCTTTAGTGATTTTAAAGTATCGGTTTTTTTTATTATTATTATTAAAAGAAATAGTTGTTTAGTATAGTTCATTTAGTGATTTTAAAGGATCGGGTTTTTTTTTTTTTTTTTTTTTTTTTAATTATTATTAAAAGAAATAGTGGTCTCATATCCAAAGGTTTAAAACACTGATATAAACAAAAATGTAGACATCTCAATTTCTATGAAAATATCTAAATTGTCGATGCGGATATATATTTTTTAAAAATTAATGCTTATCATTTATATTATATATACATTTAATTACGTTTAGTTGTTTTTTTAGTATAACATTTTATTGTTTTATTTTTTTTATGTTTCATCAATTTTTTACGATATGATAGAAATGTTGATTTATTCTTAATATCAATGTTGAATTCAAAAAAATGTAAAAATATGGATGATACGTTGTCCATGGATAAAATCTCTATATTTCTCTTATGTTTAAAAAGAAATATCAACAAATATATATTATAGAAAGAAAATGTTTACGAAATTATTTTGTCATGATGAATTATTTACAATTACATATACTATTATTTTTTCATATTTTTCATCATCATGTATTAATTAACCTCTGTGGTCCGACCTAATGAGTATTTGATAATTACATATTTTAAAACCTGGAGAGTATTTACAAATTACAAACACAGTAGAATGCAATTATTATCAAATAAAAGCAGAAAAAGAAAATCGAGAAAATAGAAGAGGATAATCTACGAACACAGTAAAATGCAATTATTACAGATTAAAGAGTTGAACTCTTATGATTACTGGAAAAAAAATAATTAAAACTATTTTTTTTAGTTTTCAAAACTTGATTTATTTCCTAAATAGATTATAAAATAATAAATTTAGTGTTGACTAAAAAGGTATTTATAGCCTTAATTTTCAAAACCTAAGAACTAAAAATCAAGGCTCATTTGATAACAATTTAAGCCTTGTTTGATGAACTTTTCGTTTTTTTTTAAGTAAGCATTTTTTCCTTCTCATTTCTTACAATGAATTGCATCTTTCTTAAGTGCAATGGTTGATTTATTTACCAAATTTCAAAAATAAAAGCAATATTTTAAAAGCTATTTTTTAGTTTTCAAATTTTGGTTTGATGTTTTAAACCATCGGTAAAAAGTAGATAACTAAAAATTCGGAAGTGGAATTGCATCTTTCTTAAGGGCAATAGATGAAATGGGTGATTTTTTTTTTACCAAATTTTAAAAATAAAAACAAGATTAAACCAAAATTTGGAAGTGGAAGTAGTTACTAAATGATTACCAAACGAGACCTTGGTTTTTTGTTTTTGAAAAATTAAGCATATTTCATCTCAATTTCTTACAACGTTTTACATATTTCTTAAGTAAAAATTTTGGATTAGCGAAATTCCAAAAAAATATAGTTTTTTAAAACAATTTTTTTTTTTTAGTTTTCTAATCTTGGTTTGATTTTTGAAAACATTGGTAAAAAGTAGATCACATCAAATAGGACTCAAATGAGTGTTTATAGTTTGAATTTTCAAAAACTAAAAACTAAAAATCAAATACCAAATAGGACTAAAATGAATAACAAACAACACCTTAATATTTGGTTTTCAGTTTTTGAATTTATGTTGGTTTTCTCTTAAATTTCATAGTATGATTCTCACAATTTTTTTCAAGAGACACTTGATTTTTTAGATTTTTTTTTTTTTAGTTCTTGAAATTTGGCTTGACTTTCAAAAATATTAGTAGAAAGTGAATAACCAAATTATAAAAAAAAAAATAAAAAAATAAAAAAAAATTATTGGTAGAACTAAAGAAGTAGTATTTAGGTTTGGTGGATTTTTTTTTTGGGTCGTTTTCAAATATAAAAAAATAAGTTAATTTATTTTCAAATATAGTAAAATATCATTATCTATTAATAATAGATAATAATAGACACTAATATACATCTATAAAAAATTTTACATACTACGACTATATATTAATTCCCATAAAAGTAAAATTTAAGAATTGCGTAGATGTATAGAACAAATGATATCTAATTATAAAGGAGAGTAGAGGTAGGGATACTATCGTAGTTAAAAAAATTTCAAGACTATTCAGTAGGTAAGTTTGAGAAATTTTTCTAGTACTACCATACTCTCTTTATCTATTTATTTGGGATATAATACTCTTTTTGTTTAACTATTGATTTGTCTTGATAAATATTTGTAGGCCACATCAACAATATTAATATAGGTAGCACTCAATCTTTAAAAATATTTTGATGTGAAATGTAGAAAAAGTTCGGGAGTACCATAAATTTTTCATAATCTCGTCATACTAGAAACTTATCTAATAAGTTTTGCTAACATTCTATAAAGTTAGATCAAGACAATGATTATTTGAGATGTATTAGCAACAACTATCTAGTAAGCTCTTAAATGCTTCTCAAATTAATTATGTATGCATGAATTTGTTACTAAAATTACTACTTTAAAATACTCTCTGTTGCCAAACTGAGCTTAGCTCACTTGACATTAGATGTCTATGGTTCAAATCCACTGAAATGTACTTAAAAAAAAAAAAAAAAAGGAAAGAAAGAAAACACAAACTCTACAATTTTCTACCTATTTTTGAAAGGATTCTTTTATTCACTTTTTTGAGAAATATGTGTTGCCTTTGAAATTCAAAAATATATAGATAACAAAGGAGCAGCTCCAGGCATGTCAAAAAAGAATACTGAAATTAAGTATGTAGTCTAAATATATAAACTTTGCAGAAATGGCAAACTTTGCAGAATGTTGCAGACAAGATGTTCATCATCATATCAAAAAGTTGACAATTGGCAACACCATCATCATGTTAATATATTCTTACCCTAACACAGGCTACCAATACTACTCTAATATTTTGGGATAAATAAAGATCCTGTTATCAATATTATAATATAGATGTCCATTACTTAGTATTCAAAAAATCATGTGTCAATCTTCATATTATCTATATGCCTTATAGTCATTGTGTCGATGTAAGACCACATCCTACTTGCCAGTTTGTCTATAAATAGTGACATTTGGTGGATCTTGAAAAAACTCACACATTAGTGAGAAAATCCACTGCAAAATCCCACTTTGAACTTTCATATTATCCTATTTTCATAATTTTAGTTATTTTATTTTATTATTTTATTATATTTTCTCCATATTTGTGTTTCCATTGTGTTTCATTGTGGTCCTCAATTTCACAACATGTTATCAACACGAACTCCTATCACTTCCCTAGATGAAGGTAGGTCCTAAAGGTAGGATGGTTTTTTCCTCTTTATTATAATTAACAAATTAAATGTTATTTTTCATATTTAGTACATATTAAATTTTTAATGTAAATACAATGTTTTGTGATAGTATTGTCATGACAAACCTTACGAAAATAGAATTCGCAACTCTTGACAATAATGACAATAATTATTTGTCATGAGTGCTCAATGCCGAAATCCATCTGGATGCTATGAATCTTGGTGAAACAATTAAAGAAGAAAATACGACATCCAGTCAAAACAAAGCAAAAGCTATGATTTTCTTTCGTCATCATCTCCACGAGGAATTGAAAACAGAGTATCTTACAATAAAAAATCCTCATATCTTGTGAAAAAATTTGAAAGAAAGGTATGATTATCAAAAAATAGTTATTCTTCCTAAAGCTCATTATAAGTGGATGCATTTGAGACTATAAGATTTTAAATTAGTAAGTGATTAAAATTTTGCATTATTTCAAATTAGTTCAAAATTGTTGTTATGCAGAGAGAAAATTACTAATATTGATATGTTAGAAAAGATATTTTCTACATTTCAATCTCGAATATGCTCCTGTAGCAGTAATATCAAGAGAAATATTTTAAACAATATTCTAAATTAATTTCATGTCTTCTTGTGACCAGACAAAATAACGCGTTATTGATGAAAGAACCATGAATCTCGATAACCTGGAACAATACCATTTCCTAAAGCGAATATTGTGAATGTTAATAATCATGGTCGAGGTCGTGGTCATGGTTGAGGTCGTGTCCGTGGAAGAGGAAAAAAATAATTATTATTTTTGTGATGGTCGTTCTAATCATTCAAATTTCAAAAGAATCACACAAAATGATGATCACAAAGGAAAATCTCCACTAGATAAGAGATAAAAAGTCTTGAAAAATAAATGCTTTCGATCTCGAATGACTGGACATTGGTCACATACCTGTCGTACACCAAAACACTTAGGTGATCTCTATCAAGTCTCCCTAAAGGAAAATGAGAAAAATTTGGAAGCAAATTTTGCATACTAGGATAATGAATATTTAACCTATTCGATATGACAAATTTGGATGTGACGGACTTCTTTGGATCTCTTGAAGAGAAGATTGACACATTTGATGGAACATCAAGTGTTTCTTTTGACTTTGAGAATATATAGACTTAATGTTATTTTCTTTTATCTATCTTCATGTTTTTTTTAGTAAATGTTAACTTTTGTGTATTCCAAGTGTTCTTTTTCTTATTACATTTATTTTCTTTTAATGAAAAAATATGGATCATTTTCATATGTTGGGTGATTTAGAAGTGAGTAAAGAAGATATATGTCTGGCAAACAGTGCAACTATGCACACAATACTTACAAATAAAAAATATTTTTTCAAATTGACAATGCTAGAAGTAAAATTCAATACAATATTAGGTTCTGCAAATTTAATTGAAGAGTTTGGAAAAGAAAATATTATTTTGTGAGGAACAAAATTTGCAATTGACAATGTACTGTTCTTTAGTCAATCATAGAGAAATCTTATAAGTTTTAAAGATATACGTTAATGGTTATCATATTGAGACTGATAGTAAAAATAATGTGGAATATCTATCTCTACTATCTCAAATGAAAATCGTATATTGGAAAAGTTATCTGCTTTATCTTATAGATTATATTATGCTCATATACGAGTAATTGAAACATATGCAACAATGAACCTGAAGTTCGTGAATCCAAATATATTTGTTATTTGACATGACCGATTGGGTCATCCAGAGTCTATAATGACGGAAAAAATTATTGAGAATTCAAATAAACATCCATTGAAGAGCCCGAAGATTCTTCAATCTAATGAATTATCATGTGATGCTTGCTTTCAAGGCGAATTAATAATTAGACCATAACCAGTTAAAGTGGGAAATGAATCACCTGCATTTTTAGAAAGAATTCATGGTGATATATGTGTACCTATTAATCCACCAAGTGGATAATTTAGATATTTTATGGTATTAATAGATGCATCTAGTAGATGGTCACACGTGTGCTTATTAACAAGACGAAATCTTGCATTTGCAAGATTACTTGCTCAAATAATTAAGTAAAGAGCACAACTCCCTGATTATACAATTAAGGTCATTCGTCTTGATAATATTAGTGAATTTACATCCAAGGATTTCGATACTTATTGCATGTTAATTCGGATAAGTGTTGAACATCTTGTAGCTCATGTTCATACACAAAATGGTTTGGCAGACTCATTTATAAAATGTTTGCAATTAATTGTAAGACCATTACTTATGAGGACTAAGCTTCCTACATTTACATGGGGATATGCTATGTTGCATGCAACGTCACTTGTACGCATTAGGTCAGTAGCTTGTCATAAGTAATTTCAATTAGCTTATGGCTATGAGCCAAATATTTCTCATCTGAGAATTTTTGGATGTACAGTATATGTTCCAATTGCTCTACCATAACGCACTAAGATAGGTCCTCAAAGGAGGTTAGGAATATATGTTGGATATTGATTCCCCATCAATTATTAAATATCTTGAACCCCTGACAAGTGATGTATTTATTGCTTGATTTGCTGATTGTCATTTTAATGAGACAAATTTTCCAACATTAGAGGGAGGAATTAAGAAGTTGGAAAAAGATATTACATGGAATTCGTCATTATTGTCTCGGTTAGATCCTCGTACAAATCAATGTGAATTTAAAGTTCAGAAAGCAATTCATTTACAAAATATAGCAAATCAATTACCAGATGCATTTATAAATGCAAAAAAAAAGCAACTAAGTCACATGTACCACCTGCAAATGTCCCATAAAAAATTGATATCCCAACATAGCAAGTTGTCACTAATGAATCTAGAACATGGCAGAAGCGTGGTAGACCAATAGGTTCCAAAGATAAAAATTTTTGAAAATAAAAAATAATTAATAGTAAAAAATAGTTGGTTGAGGATGTAAATATGTATGAAGAAATCCTTGACATGACTAGTAAGGAAGGTGAAATACCTAAAGATAATAGTGAGATTTCAAAGATAATAGTGAGATTTCAATAAACTATGTCATGACAGGAAAAAGATAGAATTATACTAATGTACTTATTGACAACATTTTTGCGTATAATGTTGTTCTTGATATTATATCTGAAAATGAGAATTATGAACAAACTGTTGAAGAATGTCGACATAGAAAAGATTGGCTTTAGTAGAAGGAAGCAATCGAGGCAGAATCAAACTCACTTGAAAAATATCAGGTTTTTGGATAAGTAGTTTAAACACTAGAATGTGTCAAACCTGTGAGATACAAATGGGTATTTGTGAGAAAAAGAAATGAAAATAATGAGTTCACAAGATATAAAGCAAAACTAGTTGCACAATGTTTTTCACAAATACTTGGTATTGATTATGAGGAGACATATTCTCCAGTAGTAGATGCAATTACATTAAGATATTTAATTGGCCCGACTGTATATGAAAGTCTAGATATGCATCTTATAGATGTAGTCACGGCATATTTTCCTCCCTTATTTCCCCCAAATTTTTCGACATTTATTCCCTTCCCTTCTCCCCTATATTCCTTCCTTCCCTCATAACTCACGCATCACCGTCGGGACGAACAGAGGTTTCTGCTCACCGCCAACAATGGATGTTATTGCTCACTGCCACAATGAACCTGTTGTGAACCCATAGGACGAATAACCTGCTATGTGAAAATGGAACTCCTTGCTGCAAAAAGAACACCCTGCTACGAATGGACTGCTGGCGAACAACCTCTCTACTGTGAACGGACCTTCAATGAAAGAACATGTTGTCGAACTCACTCATTTCAAAACTCATGCATCACGACTGGAAAACGAGTTGAAATAAACCCACAAGGTATTTCTTTCCAAGAGAACCCGCTCATTTTCAAGTGATTTTTGTGTGAAATTTCTATCAATTAATATACATTTAACCTTGATTTCCAAACTCACACACCTCTATGATGATTCCCATCTTCGTTTGACCACAAGGTACATGTTTTTAGAGAACCACTCATTTTTCATGTACTTTTCATGTGAAATTTCCATCAATTAGTACACTAGAAGTATCTTTTAGATATGTTTCTGCCTTTCGACAAACTACAAACAAATTATTTTCAGAGAACCCACTCATTTTCAAGTTATATTTGTGTATAATTTCCATCAATTAGTATGTATTTTGTTAATATATTTAGCCAAACAATTTTCTATCAAGAACTTAATTTAGGAACCCAACAAGTTTTAATTTCTAATTTTAAGAACATATGGGTTTGGTTATTTATATTAATGCCTATTAGTTTCTTTATTTGTTGAGAAATGCTTCTTGTATATTGAAGATAAGATGATGAAGAATTGAGAACCTTTGTACAAAATCTCTAAAATTGAAGTTAGGTTTAAGAATTAAGGGATAGTTTTTAATCTTTCCTTATATTAGTTTCATGGAAAATAGAAAATTTGGTAAAGTAGTTTTTTTACTAGTAGTGCAACAACTCTATTTAGGTCCCTTCTCCTCACTTTGAATATAGTATAAGGTGGTTTTAATAATTTATAGCAAGTGGTTTTAGCTTCAACTAGAAAAATTACTATATATCCCAACTTATCAATTTGAAATTGAATGTTATTAGTAATTTAACGTGCTATTGGAACACCTAGTAGTTTAACTTTAATACTGTTTCGATATATGTTCTATGTTAACGAGTTTTCTTGAATTGGCAATGTTTAGCATGAGTTTTCTATGTTGTGCTTTTGACTCCCCCCTAATCATATTTAGGATAGTTACTTTGTTTGGTCTCTTTTAGTATGACACTAAGAAGCCATCCATCTAGCATGAGTTTTCTTGTTTGTATTATGTTTTATGTTAACAAGCTTTCTTGAATTGACAATGTTTAGCATGATTTTTCTATGTTGTGCTTTTGACCACCCCTTCCCCTTCAAAAAAAAAAAAAAAAAACAAAAAAAAAGAAAAGAAAAGAAAGAAATTTTATTTAGGATAGTTACTTTGTTTGGTCCCTTTTAGTATGGCACTAAGAAGTCATCCATCTAGCATGAGTTTTCTTGTTCGTGTTATGTTCTATGTTAATGAGCTTTCTTGAATTGGCAATGTTTAGCATGAGTTTTCTATGTTGAGCTTTTGACCCCCTAATCATATTTAGAATAGTTACTTTATTTGGTCCTTTTTAGTATGACACTAAGAAGTCATCCATCTAGCATGAATTTTCTTGTTTGTTTATGTTCTATGTTAATGAGTTTTCTTGAATTGGCAATGTTTAGCATGAGTTGTCTATGTTGTGCTTTTGACTCGCCCCTGCCAAAAAAACAAAAAAAATCATATTTAAGATAGTTACTTTGTTTGGTCCCTCTTAGTATGACACTAAGAAGTCATCCATCTAGCATGAGTTTTCTTATTTGTGCTATATTCCATGTTAATGAGTTTTCTTGAATTGGCAATGTTTAGCATGAATTTTCTATATTTTGCATGGTTTTTGTTATTGATATTTAGAATATGGTTGTGCTTTTGACTCTCTTCCCCGGCCTAAATCGTATCTAGGATAATTACTTTCTTTGGTTCCTTTTAGTATGGCATTTAGAGATCATCCATAAATTTTTTACCCTCACGTGCTTACATATTTAACTTCTTTGTTTGTCAGCTTTGATGTTTTGATGGTCTCCTGTACAAGATGTTTAAGTTCAGTTTAGATATGAGAATGGATCGAATTGGTGTTGGTATTTTATACTTTTGTTTCAAAATGACATTGCAATGCTTCAAAGACCTTTAGTTGAAATTTTTGCAATGAAAACTTGTGGTAGCTAGTGTTCTTTTTGTGATAGCTAGTGTTGATACTAAATTTGTTCATATTATCGAAGTTGGTTGATGTAACTTGTAGCCAAGTTAATATTATTACATTTTGTTTCAATGATAATCTATGATATTGAGAATATGTATCTTCAATTATAACTTTTGGTTTAAATATAAATTGATTAGTTGATTCTTGATTTGCTCAAAAGATTACTATATTTTAAATTTTATAACATGTTTATATATTAAATTGTGTATTATTTTTTTAATTAATAAAAAAATTACCGACGTTTTCTATAACGTCAGTAAATTGCATTTTAAAAAAATAAAGCTTAAAAAAATTTATAGTGGTACAAATTATTAATTTTACTGATGCTTAAATATGTTGCAAAAGATACTTGCAATGTCCATTAATCCACATTTAACAACAATCTTATGTGTTGCTAAAACATAATTTTCATGACAAAATGTCAGCGTCACTGTATAAGACAAATAGCAAAAAATAACGTGTTGCTAAAATTTAATATTTAGTAACGTGAGTAAAAGGTTATTTTTAGCAACACGCTAAACGTGCCACTAAAACTTTTAGCTACGTGGCAACAACGACATTTACAGTGATACGCTTTTACATGTTGCTAATACCTTTAATGGTGGTTTTGGGTTTTCAGCAACACTTCTTGTATGTCACTAAAACTAACTTTTCTTGTAGTGTCTTTTCCTATGAACAGGCGTTGGAATGGAGTTAAGCATATACTTCGTTATCTCTGAGAAACGATTGATATGAGTTAGTTTTATTCAAATAAATCAAAATTTAATCTAGTTGGTTATGCAGATTCTGGATATTTATTTGATTCACACAAAGTTAGATCTCAAACAGGTTATCTATTCACATGTGGAAGAATTGCTATATCACGGCGATCCGTGAAATAGACCATAATGGCTACTTCCTCAAATCATGCTAAAATTCTTACAATTCACGAGACAAGTCGAGAATGTGTATGGTTAAAATCAATGTCTTAGTACATTCGTGGAACATGTGGTTTTTCACCTAGTAAAATTCTTCGAACAATATTATACAAAGACAACACAGCATGTATAGCCCAAATCAAAAGAGGATGTATTAAAGAAGATAGAATAAAGCATATTTCACTGAAACTTTTCTACACTTATGATCTTGAAGAAAATGGTGACATCACTGTACAACAAATTTGTTCGAAAGATAACCTGGTCGACTTATTTATAAAGGCATTACCTACAACAACATTTGAAAAGTTGGTGTAAAACATTATGGACAACATTTTCTTCGAAAGATAACCTGGTCGACTTATTTATTCTCTTTATTTATCTCTTTTGTCATTTGTCTCCATCCCTCACCCTCCCTAAAGGAAAGGAAAGAGAATAAGAAACACAAAGAAAAGTGAACGGGAAAACATGAGGCATGTTGTGAAATTGAGT
Source organism: Benincasa hispida (assembly GCF_009727055.1). Lineage (NCBI taxonomy): Eukaryota > Viridiplantae > Streptophyta > Magnoliopsida > Cucurbitales > Cucurbitaceae > Benincasa > Benincasa hispida. Next base: position 87,471,883 of record NC_052349.1, on the reverse strand, counting down.
AGCACAATGGGAACATGAATATGGAGAAAATATAATATAATAATAATAAAATATAATTTAAAATAAAAAATCATAAAATAACTAAAAACATAAAATTTAATAATGGAAAATTTAGTGGAATTCTCACCAATTTATGTGTATTTTTAAGATCCACCAAATGCCACTATTTATAGGCAAAGTGGCAAGTATGATGTTGACTTATATGGACACCAAACATGAATAATTACAAGGCACATGGACAACATGAAGGGTGACACATGGCTTTTGGGATATTAAGCAATGAACATCTATTTATTATTATAATATTCATAATACTCCCCCTTAAATGCGCATATATATATATATATAAAATATGCCTCGTTAAAACCTTACTAGGAAAAACCCAATGGGAAAAAACCATAGTGAAGGAAAAAGAGTACATATTTCATATAATACATACTCCTAAAAGAATACAATATATTTACTCCCCCTCATGAAAACATCATTTAAGATCTCCGAGTTGCCGCATTCCAATGTTGTACACCAATTTTTCAAAAGTTGCGGTTACTAATGTCATTGTAAATAAGTCTACTAGGTTATTCTTCGAACAAATTTGTTGTATAGTGATGTTGCCATTTTCTTCAAGATCATGAGTGTAGAAAAGCTTCGGTGAAATATGCTTTGTTATATCTCTTTAGAAAAGCTTCGGTGAAATATTCTTTGTTATATCTCTTTAATATATCCTCCTTTGATTTGGACTATGCAAGCTCTGTTGTCTTCGTATAATATTGTTGGAAGATTTTTATTAGAAGACAAGTCACACGTTTCACGAATGTGCTGAGTCATTGACCTTAGCCATAAACATTTTCGACTAGTCTCGTGAATTACAAGAATTTCAGCATGGAGGAAGTGGTCGTTATAGTCTATTTCACTGATCACCATGATATAGTCTGTTTCACCGATCACCATGATATAGTAGTTTCTCCACATGTGAACAGATAACCTGTTTAAGATCTAGCTTTGTGTGGATCAGATAAATATCCAGAATCTGCATAACCAACTGATCAAAATTTGATTTATTTGAATAAAACAAACCCATATCGATTGTTCCTAAGAGATAACGGAGTATATGCTTAATTTCGTTCTAATGTCTTTTTGTAGGAGAAAAACTATATCTAGCTAATAAATTTACTGAAAATGCTACATCTGGTCTTGTTTTATTAGCAAGATACATAAGTGCATCAATTGCACTAAGATATGGTATTTCATGAACAAGAAGTTCTTCATTATCTTCTCGAGGTCAAAATATATCTTTCTTTATATCCAATGAACGAACTTTCATTGGAATATTTAATAGATGTGTTTTGTCCATATAAAATCTTTTCAAAATTTTTTCTGTTTAAGTTGACTGATGAATAAATATTCCATCTGTTTAATGCTCAATTTGCAAATTAAGGCAAAATTTTGTTTTTTTGAGATATTTCTTCTCAAATTCTTTCTTAAAATATTCTATTGCTTTTGAAAGCTCTTTAGAAGTTCCAATTATTATATTCAAGTTATCAACATATATAGCTATAATAGCAAATCTTGAATGTGATTTCTTTATAAAAACACACGGACATATTAGATTATTTTGATATCCTTCTTTCAATAAATATGCACTCAGGCAATTATACCACATCCGTCCTGATTGTTTCAATCCATATAGTGATCTCTGTAACTTTATTGAATAACATTCCTGGGAATTTGATGTATATGTTTCAGGTACCTTAAATCCTTATGGGATTCTCATATAAATATCATTATCAAGAGATCCATATAAATATGTTGTGACTATATCCATAAGATGCATATCCAGACTTTTATATACAATCAAGCCAATTAAATATTTTAATGTAATTGTAGCCACCACCAGAGACTACGTCTCCTCAAAATCAATATCAGGTCTTTGTGAAAAACCTTGCAACTAGTCTTGCTTTATATCTTGTGACCTCATTATTTTTATTTCTTTTCCTCACAAATACCTATTTGTATCCCACAGGTTTAACACCTTCTGCTGTACAGGCTACAGATCTAAAGACCTGATGTTTTGAAAGTGAGTTTACTTATGTCTCAATTGCTTCTTTCCACTGAAGCCAATCTTTTCTATGTCGACATTCTTCAACAGATTTTGGTTTGGGATCCTCATTTTTAGATATAATATCAAGAACAACATTATACGCAAAAATGTTGTCAATAATTACATTAGTTCGATTCCATCTTTTCCTTGTCGTGATATAGTTTATTGAAATCTCATTATTATATTTAGGCATTTCACCTTCCTTACTAGTCATGTTGAAGATTTTTTTATGGGTATTTACATCCTCAACCAAGTCTTTTTCACTATTAATTATTTTTCGTTTTTGACGATTTTTATCTTTGGAACCCACTGGTCTACCATGCTTCTAGCGTGTTCCAGACTCATTAATGACAACTTGTTGTGTTGGGATATCAATTTTTTATGGAACATTTGCAGTTGGTATATGTGACTTAGTTACTTTCTTTGCATCTAGAAATACATCTGGTAATTAATTTGCTATATTTTGCAAATGAATTATTTTCTGAACTTAAAGTTCACATTGATCTGTACGGGGATCTAAATAAGACAATAACAATGCATTCCATGTAATTTATTTTTCCAAGTTCTTAATTCATCTCCTAATATTGGAAAATTTGTCTCATTAAAATGACAACCAATAAATCGTGTAGTAAATACATCACCCATCTAGGGCTCAAGATATTTAATAATTGATGGGGAATCATATCCAACATATATTCCTAACCTCCTTTGAAGACCCATCTTAGTGCGTTGTGGTGGAGCAATTGGACCATATAGTGCACATCCAAAAGTTCTCAGATGGGAAATATTTGGCTCATGACCATAAGCTAATTGTAATGGCAAGTACTTATGATAAGCTATTGGCCTAATGCGTACAAGTGACAATGTATGCAAAATAGCATGTCCCCATATAGGTGAAGGAAGCTTAGCTCTCATAAGTAATGGTATTGCAATTAATTGCAAACGTTTTATAAATGATTCTGCTAAACCATTTTGTGTATGAACATGAGTTACAAGATGTTCAACACTTATCCCAATTGACATACAATTATTATCAAAAGTTTGGGATGTAAATTCAACAGCATTATCAAGACGAATGATCTTAATTGTATAATTAGGAAATTGTGCTCTTAACTTAATTATTTGAGCAAGTGATCTTGCAAATGCAAGATTTCGACTTGAAAATAAGCATACATGTGACTATCTGCTGGATGCATCTATTAATACCATAAAATATCTAAATGGTCCACTTGGTGGGTTAATGGGTATATATTACCATGAATTCGTTCTAAAAATGCGGGTGATTCAGTCCCCACTTTAGATGGTGATGGTCTAATTATCAATTTTTCTTGAGAGCAAGCATCACATGATAATTCATTAGATTAAAGAACTTCTGATTCTTCAATGGGTGTCCATTTGAATTTTCAATAATTCTCCTTATCATTATAGATCTTGGATGACCCAATCGATCATACCAAATTGTAAATATGTTTGGATTTATGAACTTTGGGTTCATTGTTGCATATGTTTCAATTACTTGTATATGAGTACAATACAATGCAGAAGATAAAATAGGCAACTCTTCTAATATACGTTTTTCATTTGAGACAGTGGATATGATATATAGATATTCCACATTATTCTTACTATCAGTCTCAATATGATAACCATTGCAACGTATATCTTTAAAACTTAGAATATTTTTCTTTGATTGACTAGAGAACAATGCATTGTCAATTGTAAATTTTGTTTCTTTAGTCAAAATAATATTTGATTTTCCAACCTTCGATCAAGTTTGCAGAACCTGATATTGTATTTACTTTTGCTTATAGCATTGTCAATTTGAAAAAATAATTTTTATTTGTAAATATTGTATGTGCAGTTGCACTGTCTACCAGACATAGATTTTCTTTGCTCATTCTTGAAATACCCAACATATGAAAATGATCCATGTTTCTTCATTAAAAAAAAATAATTACAATAAGAAAAACAACACTTAAAATATACAAAAGTTACTAAAAAACATGAAGATAGATTAAAAAAAACAACATTAAGTCTATATATTCTCAAAGTCAAAAGAAATACTTGATGTGCCACCAACTGTGCCAATCTTATCTTCAAGAAATTTAAAGAAGTCCACCACATCCAAATTTGTCATATGGGATGAGTCAATATGTCGTTATTTTGGTATGCAAAATTTGCTTCCACATTTTTCTCTTTTTACTTCAGGGAGGCTAGATAGAGGTCAACTAAGTGTTTTGACGTACAACAGATACGTGACCAATGCTCAGTCATTCCGCATCAAAAGCATTTATTTTCAACACTCTTTGAACTTTTATCTTGAGGAGCTTTTTCTTTGTGATCATTATTTTGTATAGTACTTTTGAAATTTAAATGATTAGAACGACCACCACGAAAATAATTATTATTTCTTCATCTGTCACGGTCATGACCTCGACCTCGACCACGATTATTATTAAAATCCACAGCATTCACTTCAGGAAATAGTGTTGTTTCAGTTGGTTGAGATTCATGATTTTTCATCAATAGCTCGGTATTTTGTTTGACCACGAGAAGACGTGAAATTAATTCCTAATACTGTTTAAAACCTTTCTCTTGATATTTCTGTTGTAGGATGATATAAAAGACATGAAAGGTAAAAAATGTCTTCTCTAACATATTAACATCAGTAATTTTCTCTCCACATAACAACAATTTTGAACTGATTTTAAATAATGCGGAGTTCTAATCACTTACTAATTTGAAATCTTGTAGCCTCAACTGCATCCACTCGTAACGAGCTTTAGGAAGAATAACTATTTTTTTATGATCATACCTCTCTTTTAAATTTTTCCACAAGATACGAGAATCTTTTTATTGTAGGATATTCCATTTTCAATCACTCATGGATATGATGACGAAGGAAAATCATAGCTTTTGCTTTGTCTTGACTTGATGTTATATTTCCTTCTTTAATAGTCTCCTCAAGATTCATAGCATCCAGGTGAATTTCGGCATCAATTACCAATGACAAATAATTATTGTCATTAATATCAAGGATGAAAAATTCTAATTTTGTGGGATTTATCATGGCGGCACTATCATAAAATATTGTACTTATGTTAGAAATTTAATAGATATTGAATATGCAAAATAACATTAAATTTATTAATTATAATGAAGAGAAAAAAACCGACATACCTTTAGGACCTACCTTTAGCGGGAGAAACGACAGGAGCTCGTGTTGATAACGTGTTATGAAAATTGAGGAGCACAACGAGAATACGGATATGAAAAATATAATTAATAATATTTTTATATAATAATAATAAATAAATAAAAACTAAAATTATAAAATAAAATAACTAAAACATAAAATAACCAAAATCTTGAAATTGGATAATATGAAAATTGGTGGAAGTGGAATTCTCACCAATGTAGGTGTGTTCTTAAGATCCACCAAATGTCACTATTTATAGGCAAAGTGATAAGTAGGATGCGGACTTACCTGGATACCAAACATGAATAACTACATAACATATGGACAACATGAATGGTGATACATAGCTTTTGGGACACTAAGCAATGGGCATCTATTTTCTATTATAATATTCGTAATACAAATTAAATAATTTTTGTTATTTTGTGTTGAGATATGAGGATAGGAGAGAGGAGAGAGGAGAGAGAAATATTAGAAATTTTTTATTTTGTTAATCTAGGGATTAAAAAGTAATTCCATTGCAAAAAAAGTTCGAAGAAAGAACAATTTTAAGAAAGCATGTCATTTATTTAACGGATTGTTGTGTTTGGAAAATTTTCTACTCTCTATCTCTATGTTCACATTAGTATATTTCTTCTCTTATAAAAAACTATTTAACATTGGTACATCCACACCATTCTAATTTGTAACCAAGTAATAGGATGATTACTACTCATATACTACTACCATACTATTATATATAGGAAAATTTCTCTTTAGTATTTGTCATTTGTTTTAATTTCAATAAGTTTCCATGGACTGGTCATAAGAAACTATTATCACAATCATAGACTGTTCAACACTTACATTATTTATGACTAAATTTTGAATAAAATATATTTTTTGTCCGTGAGATTTAGATTTGGTTTCATTTGAGTTCATGAGTTTGAATAGGTTACGGGGCATGGCCACAACTTCTTTCTTCCTTTCTTCCTTTTCTTTCCTTTTTCTCCTTTTTCTTTTTTCAATTGTTTCCATCTTCCTGTGTATTTTGTCCTAATCTCCAATGACCGAATCTGTTTATCTTTGCTTCTGCACCTTCTGTATACTGAATCTAGCTGTTATTCTACACTTGAACAACATTCTTACATTAAACCCATTTCCAATTCTTCCAAATTTTCATTTCCTCCTTTTTTTTTCTACCGCTCCCAAAATGGAACATAAAATGTCCTGGTGTAAAAGAAACTGAGCTAAATAAACATATTTGTGTATATATAACAGATCTGAAAGTACAAATAGAGATGACATAAGAAATCTGAAAAGATCTTAAACACCTTAAAAATCCCTTGAATAAAAATCTTTCTTTAATAGGATTTCCTTTCTTTATAGAAGCCCAATGTGTATATTTGACCGTGGATGTAGGTCTATTAGACCAAACCACTATAATCCTTGTGCAGATCTTCTTCTTCTCTCTTCATCTCCTAAGTTACATGCTCATTTTCTTAAAAAAAATTTCTTCTTTGATCTACATGAAATGACCAAGAACAAGAGAGAGAAGTTAGAGAGCTTTAGAACCCTAAGTGAGAGAATGAAATTGACATAATGAAGAGATAAGATTGATTACCTGGAATTTTCACTCAATTTGTTTTTCGCTACTACGTGGCTGAAGGTGAATCACATATGAACATTTATTGTCTTTGTTTCTGGGCCAGGTAAAGTGGTACACTTCTTATTGGGCTTCTATAAAGAAAGGAAATCCTATTAAAGAAAGCCGATCGATTTGTTTTAACACCTAGAATTGACCCTGTATCTACATAGCTTGTACACTCTGTTAACAAAAATACTGAAGAAAATAAGCTCAAACATTCAACATATTCAAGAACTATTCACATTTCTTTAACTTTTACAGTTTGTTATTGTAACTACTTGTATCAGAAACTAGTATAAGTACTCATCATTTACAAGTTTCGTAGCATACAATTACAATAGCCTCAAGAAAACTTTAAATCTGTAAAAGAAAAATCTGTAACTTAGCTCTCGAATAAAGATCTCTCCTTCTTCCCGTGGATGTAGGTATCATTTTGCCGAATCACGTATATCGTTGTGTAGCGCTTCTCTTCTTCCTTTCTTTTTCAAGATTGCATGTTTTGTTCATCAATCATTTACTCAAGTAGTTGCACAAAACAAACAGAAAATTTAGGGTTAGAAGAAGTTCTGCAGAAATCGAAAAGAGAGAACGAGAGAGAAAGAGAGAGAAAGGAAATTAATTATGAAATTATCACCCATCAGAATATTTTTTTTCTTTCACTTCCATCAGGCGAGGGTCAGTGGAACAAACCACGAGGAGCACATCAGTTCGAAGTTCGTGGATAAATGGTAACCAAGTATTCTACCAAACCAAAATTCTTTTGGGGCAAAATAATTGGACTCAGGAAATTGGATAAGCAAGAAGGGCCTTATCATTCATCATTTGGGCTCATTTTATTCATTCAATAAGAATCAGGCCCAACAAAGTGGTATCAGAGCAAAAGACTTACAAGATTACAATTCTTGAACAATCAAGATTCAAGTTTTTAATCCAAAAATGTCAGTAGCAAGATTTGAAGTGGTGAAATTCGATGGCAAAGGAGACTTCGGCCTGTAGAAGGCCAAAATCAAGGAGATTCTCGGCCAGCAGAAAGCTCACAGAGCCCTCCTTGACCCATCAACAATCCCTGCCACTATGACAACCCAATAAAAAGAAGACTGGGAGCTGGCAGCCTATGGTACGTTGGTTCTAAACCTTAGAGACAGTGTTCTTTGACAAGTTTTAGATCAAGAAACTGCATATAGGATATAGACTAAACAAGAAGAGTTATATGCTACTAAAGATCTTCCTAGTAAAATGTATCTTAAGGAAAAATTCTTCACATTTAAAATGGATTCATCTAAAACTTTAACTGATAATTTAGATGAGTTCAAGAAAATTGTTGCTGAATTTAAATCTCTAGGAGAAAAACATGGTGATGAAAATGAGGCCTACGTGCTTCTAAACTCTTTGCCTGAACCCTATAAAGAAATAAAAAATGCTCTAAAGTATGGAAGGGACAATATAAGCACAGACACTATAATCTCAGCCCTAAGAACCAGAGAGCTAGAACTACAGATTGATAGAAAGGATCATCATAGTGGTGAAGGGTTATATGCTAAAGAAAACTTCAAAAAAAAGCATTCAAAGGACAGAAAACCTCACAACTCAGAAGATAATAAATCAAAATAGAAAATAAAATGTAAGTATTGCAAGAATAAAGGACATTTAATTAAGGACTGTTTTATCCTAAAAAGAAAGAATCAAGAGAAAGAAAAGGACTCAAAAGGCAAACAACCCGAAGCATCTGTTGTAGAAGGCTCTTTTATCTACTCAGATACTTTAACCTCAACTTTAGACAAATCCAACCATGTAAATCCTCTAGGAAAACATGATTGGGTCCTAGAGTCTGGATGCACCTACCATATGACCTCAATGAGACTTGGTTCAACATCTTTAAACAAATTGAAGGAGAAATAGTGTATATGGGAAACAACAAAGGCTGTAAGATAGAAGGAATTGGCTTTGTTTCCATGAAACTTAAGGATTGAACTATTAAACTTCTTAGGAATGTGAGATATGTTCCACTACGTAAGAGAAATCTAATCTCCTTAGGTATGCTAGATGCAATTGGGTGTGAGTACAGGGTAAAGGAGGAACCCTTGAGGTGCTAAAGGATTCTAACGTGATATTAGTTGGGGAAAAGATAAATGACTTATTCGTGGTCAAAGGAGTTGAAATGATGACAGGGGCATATGTTTCCACCACAAATGAGATCACAGAGACTGATGAATAGCACAAAAGATTATCTCACATTAGTCTAAAGGCCTACAAGTCCTATCTAAATAAGGGATTCTACCTAAAGGTCTCTCAGAAAATCTAACCTTTTGTGAACACTGTGTTTTAGGAAAAGCCACAAGGCAAAGTTTCACTAAAGCACAACACACCACAAAAGCTATCCTAGACTATATACACTCTGACCTATGGGATTCAGCTCCTACACCTAGCCTTAGTGGCTCAAAGTATTTACTTTCTTTTACTGATGACTTCTCTAGAAAAAGTTGGGTCTACTTCCTTAAAACTAAAGACCAAGTGTTTGATAGGTTTAACAAATGGAAACTCATGATAGAGAAACAAACTTCTAAAGAAATTAAATACCTAAGAACTGATAATGGACTAGAATTTTGTAATGAAGAGTTTAACAAATTCTGTAAAGAAACAGGAATAATTAGGCATAGGTCTGTTAGATTCACTCCTCAATAAAATGGAGTAGCTAAAAGACTAAATAGAACAGTCATGGACAGAGTTAGATGTCTTCTCTCAGATGCAATCCTTAGTGAAAAATATTGGGCTAAGGCAGCAAGCTACACTGTGTACACTTTAAATAGGTGTCCTCATTCCTCCCTAAACTTTTTAAGTTCTGAAGAAAAATGGACCTCACATCCACCTAACCTAGAAAATCTAAGGGTATTTGGATGTGTTGGCTATATTCACCAAAATCAGGGGAAACTAAAGTCTAGGACAGCAAAATGTATGTTTGTTGGGTTCTCTGAAGGTGTCAAAGGATTTAAGATGTGGAATCCTATTGAGAAAAAGTTTGCCATAAGCAGAGATGTCACTTTCAGAGAATAAGAGATGTTTATGCAAAAAGAAAAGACAACTTATGAAGTTTCTAATAGCCCTAATACTGCTAGGATTGAGGTGGAGACAGCTGAAGATTCTTCCACTAACCATAACCCTCCTATTGAAACTGAAGAAAAAGAAGAGGTTATCTCAAATGAGAGTACTGGGAATACTGAAGTTGTACCTGATCTAAGTCAGCATTCTTTGGCTAGGGATAGACAAAGAAGAGTGATAGTTCCTCCAGCTAGGTATACTGAAATAACTACATGAACCTAGTCTTAAATGCCACAATAGCTCCTAATGACCAAGAACCAGCCACTTTTGAAGAGGCAATAAACTGTCTTATACTAGGTCTTGGATTCAAGCTATGTGTGAAGAAATGGAATCACTCACTGTCAATAATACTTGTACCCTAGCCCTCTTCCTAAAGGATGCAAACCTGTAGCCTCTAAATGGATATATAAACTAAAGGAGGGTTCTACCAAAGAAGAAAATTCTAGGTTCAAGGCAAAGTTAGTGGCTAAAGGGTTTACATAGAGAGAAGGCATAGACATTCTGAAATCTTTTCATCAGTAGTAAAACAAACCTCTATTAGACGTCTTTTATCTCTAGTTGCTCAATACAACCTTGAACTAGATCAAATAGATGTTAAAACAGCTTTCCTTCATGGAAATCTAGATGAGGTTATCTATATGGTTCAACCTAAAGGGTTTGAAGAAAGAGGAAAGGAAGACCTATATTGTCTCCTAAATAATTCTATATATGGTCTTAAACAATCCCCTAGATGCTGGTACAGAAGGTTTAATAATTATATAGAGAGTATTGGATTTTAAAGAAGTTCCTATAATATTTGTTCTTTTATTAATTCATCTACCTATAAGGAAAAAGTCTATCTACTACTCTATGTTGATGATATGCTACTAGGAGGAAAATCTAAGGAGGATTTAATTCATTTCAAAAATCTCTTAAAGAGAGAATTTGACATGAAGGATTTGGGTTAGTCTAGAAAGATCCTTGGGATTGAAATTCAAAGGGACGGAACTTCCTCAACTTTAACCATTAGCCAACTAAGCTACTGTGAAAAAGTAATTAACAGATTTAGCATGTCCAATGCAAAACCAGTCACTATACCTATTGCTAGTCATTTAAAACATTCCTCAGAGAACTCACGAAAAGAAACAGACATAGAACATTTGACTCAAATGCAATCAATTTCATACAATCAAACAGTAGGGAGTCTAATGTACTTAATGATATCTATTAGACCAAGCCTATCATACAGCACTAGTCTTGTCAGTAGATACATGTCTAACCTTGGGAAAAGACAATGGGACGCAACAAAATGGATTTTAAGATATCTAATTTGGTCTAAACAGTCAAAATTAACATATCAAAATACTAATGAATCAAATTTAGAGCTATATGGATATGTTGATTTCGATTTTGCAGGTGACCAAGACAAAGAAGATCATTAACAGGTTATCTTTTCTTATTTGGTTCTAATTTTTGTGTTGGAAAGCAAATTTATAGTCAATCACAGTATTATCAACCACAGAAGCAGAGTACATGGCTTTATCAGAAGTAATAAAAGAATCACTGTGGTTAAAGGGGTTGATGAAGGACTTTGGTATTAATCAAACAATAGTAAAGATCTACTGTGATAACCAAAGTGTCATTCACCTATCCAAAATCCCTCAGTATCATAGGACCAAACACATAGACATTAAGTATCATTTTGTAAGAGACAAAATAGAGAAAAGAGAAGTCGAGCTGCTTAAAGTTCATACCACCGAAAATGCAGCCGACATGCTTACCAAACCTGTGAGCAAACTCAAGCTAGCGAACTGTCTTGGTCAGATCGGGTTCCAGCTTCCTGAAAAAGGGTGAAAACATGTTAAATCCGGAAGGAGAAGAGCTTGGATGTTGAGCTTAAGGTGGAGATTTGAAGAAAATAAGCTCAAATATTCAACATATTCAAGAACTATTCACAGTTCTTTAAATTTTACAATTTGTTATTGTAACTACTTGTATCAGAATATATAAGTACTCATCATTTACAAATTTCGTAGCATACAATTACAATAGCTTCAAGAAAACTTGAAATCTATAAAAGAAAAATATGTGACTTAGCTCTCGAATAAAGATCTCTCCTCATTCCCATGGATGTAGGCATCATTTCCGTACCACGCATATCTTTGTGTAGCGCTTCTCTTCTTCCTTTCTTCTTCAAGATTGCATACTTTGTTCATCAATCGTTTACTCAAGCAGTCGTACAAAACAAACAGAAAAAATAGTGTTAGAAGAAGTTCTACAGAAATCGAAAAGAAAGAACGAGAGAGCAAGAGAGAGAAAGGAAATTAATTTAGAAATTATCACCCATCAGAATATTTTTTGTTCTTTCACTTCCATCAGGCGAGGGTCAGTGGATCAAACCATGTTTAGCACATCAGCTGGAAGTTTATGGACAAATGGTAGCCAAGTATTCTACCAAACCAAAATTCTTTTGGGGCAAAATAATTGGACTCACAAAATTGGATCAGCAAGAAGGGCCTTATCATTCATCATTTGGGCTCATTTTATTCATTCAACAAGAAGCAGACCCAACAAACACCAAGTGGCTTCTTCTTCATTCATTATTTTCTTTTTCATCTTCTTCTACTTTCACGTTAGAACGTTACATTAAGGCGCACTAGTAGCTTTTTCTTTTATCCTCTCGATTGCTTTAGTATTTCATTCTTCAATCTTTAAGTGACTAATAATTATATATTAGTCACTCAAAGAATTTTATCATTGATTAAAAAATTTACTAGCTATTACTCATGTCTTTAATTATTAGAAAAGAATTCACTGAAGCGTTATTTCAAATGTGAAAAATATGAATTTGGTAATTCTAGCATTTAAAATTGATGATGTTAGGGATATTAGTGATATAAATTAGGAAAATATTAGTGCTATGTGTATATTAATGATATAATTTAGGTAGATATCAGTGATATATGTGTATCAGTGATATCAATTATCAATAATATCGGTGATAAAACTTAGGTAGATATCAATGATATTCATGTATCAATGATATCGACCTTAAGTAGATAAATGTGATGTTAATGATAGAAGTCTATTAGTGATAGTCATGATACGAGTTTTATTAGTGATAGCCACCGATAGCTTTAAGTGTTAATATTTCAAAGTTGATAGTCACTAATGAAAGTCTATCAGTGATAGCTACTAATGGTTTTCTATCATTGATAGCTTAATCATTCAAAGTTGATGGCTTTCTTTCAAAGTGAAATAACAACTTATAGAAGTCTATAATTGATAATCAACTTAGTGAATTTAATTCATAAAGTTGAATCTCAAACGAAAGCATGAGTGGGATGCCCAAAAGTTATCACTAATAGCATGTTATCAGTGATAAAAGTTATCACCGAATAACATGATACCAGTGAGATCACCATTAGATGTTATTTGATGGTACAAAAGGAAGGGTAGAATTATTACTAATAACATATTATCAGCGATGGAAGTTATCATACCACGAGATGAGCGACATAGTGATATGGATGATAGAACTTAGGTGGTATCCATATATCGATGATATCAATGATATATAACTGAGATAGATATCAATGATACGATGATATTAGTGATATTGCTAATATGACTTTGGTAAATCAGTAATAGTCACTTATAAGCTTCTCATTGATAGATTTTTATAACTTATAACTTTAAATGTTAATCTTTGAAACTTGATAGTTTCCTTTCAAAGTTGTTAGGCACTAATAGGTCTATTGGTGATAGTCATTGATAACCATTGATAATCAAAGATTCAATAATCAATCATCAACAGAGAAGCTAACACAAGAAAAAGCATAAGTGGATAGCGTTGTTTAAACCTCAACAACTTAGCTGATAACCAATGATAGCTAATTAAAGTTGATAGTCAGTAATAGAAGTTCATAAATGATAGAAAGTAATAGCTTTTAAGTGATAACTACTAATAGCTTCCTGATTTTTTTCCAAAGTTGATAATTAGTTATAGAAATCTATCATTTATAGTCACTGAAAGCCTTAAATGTTAGTATTTCAAGGTTGATTCCAATTGATGAAAGTCTATTAGTGAAAGCTACAAATAGCTTTCTACTTGAGAAAATTGGGAAGAAGAAGCGTTCAAAAATAAAAGATTTTGGGTTTTCATTTGGTGGGCTGACCTAAAATCATTGGTATTTTAGTCTTTTACAATATCTAGACCTATTTTTCTGCTATATCTGCAATTGTTTTATCCTTATGTTACATATGCTATTATTTTGGGACTGAATGCCATTTATGCAACCGGCCCTTTCTAGTTTTTTTTTTTTTTTTTTGAAAAATCATCTAATACTCCTTTGAGTTATTCTTCAATGTGACTTTATTTTTAGTACAATAAGAGTGGGAGACTTGAAGTACTAATTTTTTAGTCATTAACACATAATTATAACTACATATTTTTTGGTCATTTATAACTTACGAATTTTCTAGAGAGAACTATCTTTTTCCGAGATCATTAACTAAAATTCTCTCTAAAGTCTTTTATTGACAGCTATAAACAGAGATATTCTCTACCCCTCTTGTAAAAAAGCTCTAACGTAAATTAGCAAAGTGCCAAAGCACAAAATAGAGAAGTTTCTCTATATTCTCTCCATTCTAAATTCTATCCTAATTTTCCTTCCTGGTTTCCAACAACTTACTCCTCTTTGCACTAATGATGATGATAATCCCATGCTTGAGAGCCATTGTTGATGGAATAAACAACAACAATCCCATGAATATGATCGTGAAAACTCAAACTTTTGTATCTCCATCATTCACCATGACATCGGGTTTAGTAGTTGATAAATTCTTCTACAATACCAACTTCCCAATATCCCATATTGCCATAAAAAGCTTTGATATTTAAGTTGTAGATGGATCAGGCAATCAAATCCCACTCCCACAAACTTTCATTCACCATTGGTTACTTGTGAGATATTATCAACACAAAAATGCAACAAACCCAATAACTACTAGGTACTCTCAACTTAAAGAACCCAACTTTATCATTGCTAGTAACAATGGAGTTTGCCAACCAGCTGATATACCATCTTACTATACCATGGGATCTGAATCAAGAAAAATTTCAACATTTCTTCCAAACCCATATGGAATTGAAGTTGGCAACCCATCAGAAATTCCCATAGATTATGAAGAGAGGTGGAGCCTCAATGTTCTGCAATTGATACTAGAGGAGCAAAGGACAAGCTTTGATGTATTGAGTGTCGATGTCATTTGTATAATGTTACAAAGGATCGATTTGGAAGGCCATTGAGAGAAGATTGTGAAGGAGGATTTGAATGTTGTTATTATTGAAATAGAATGGAAAGAAACGACACAAGGTTTACGTGGAAAACCCTAATTCAGGGAAGAAAAACCACGATAGAAAAGGTTTTATTATTTTAATGTCATGCTTACAAGAGACCCCAACCTCAGATATAAATAGGATGAGGGGAAACTCTAGTTTAGTAAATATAGAGTAAACTACAAAAACGCCCTTAGGGCTAATTCAACATATTTCAACACTCCCCCTCAAGTTGGGATGTAGATATCGGCAAGACCCAACTTGCTAACACAAGCTGCAAACGTCTGTCTCAATAACCCTTTCGTAAGAACATCTGCAACATGTTAGACTGAAGGTACATAGGGAATACAAATAACCCAGTGGTCTAACTTCTCTTTAATAAAGTACCTGTCAATTTCCACGTGTTTGGTTCTATCATGTTGTATTGGATTATTAACAATACTGATGGCAGCCTTATTATCACAATACAGCTTCATGGGACCCGGATTGTTCTGGTGAAGATCAGACAAAACTTTCTGCAACCAGATTTCTTCACACACTCCCAGACTTATAGCTCTACACTCTGCCTCAGCACTCCTTCTGGCCACTACACCCTGTTTTTTACTCCGCCAAGTCACCAAATTTCCCCACACAAAGGTACAACATCCTGAGGTTGACTTTCTATTAGTCACAGATCCAGCTCAATCTGAGTCAATATACGCCTCGATGCTCCATGTGTCATATTTTCTGAACACTAAGCCCTTCCCAGGGGTNAAGCCCTTCCCAGGGGTGGATTTCAGGTATCTCAAAATTCGAGTCATTGCTTCCATGTGTTCCTCATATGGATTCTGCATGAACTGACTTACCACACTTACAACATAGGAGATGTCGGGCCTAGTATGAAATAAGTAAATCAGTTTTCCTACCAGGCGTTGATACCTCTCCTTATTCATAGGAACTTCTTCTGAAATGCTTTTCAGTTTGCCATTGACCTCAATAGAAGTGTCAATGGGTTTGCATCCGGTCATTCCTATTTCCTTCAACAAGTCCAGAGTGTATTTCCGTTGAGATATAGATATTTCTGCGTTTGATCTTGCCACTTCCATCTCAAGAAAATACCTTAGACCACCAAAATCCTTGATTTCAAATTCACTTGCCATCATTTTTTTCAGCTTAACAATTTCTGTTGTGTCATCTCCTGATAAAATGATGTCATCAACATACACCACCAACAAAGCAATCTTCCCTAAAGGTGATATTTTGGTAAACAATGTATGATCAAAATGCTCCTGTACAAACTCTTGGGACTTAACAAACACGGTGAACCTATCAAACCATGCCCGAGGGGATCGCTTCAACCCATATAAAGACTTCCTAAGTTTGCAAACATGATTCCCAAACTTAGCTCCAAAACCTGGAGGCGGATTCATGTAAACCTCATCCTCTAACTCACCATTCAGGAAGGCATTTTTTACATCCAGTTGATGTAGGGACCAATCTTTATTCACGGCGACAGACAGAAGAACACAAATCGTGTTTAGCTTAGCCACTAGGGAAAATGTTTCTGAATAATCAATCTCATACGTCTGAGTGAACCCTTTAGCAACTGATCTGGGCTTATATCTCTCGAGCGTTCCGCCAGACTTATACTTCACTGTGAACACCAATTTGCATCCAACTATTTTGTGACCTTTAGGGAGAGCTACTAACTCCCAAGTCTTATTTGTCTCGAGAGCTCTCATTTCTTCCATTACTGTCACTTTCCACTTGGGAACTTCCATGGCCGTATGTACACTGGTAGGTATTGCTAGAACATCCAGTTGGGTAGTGAAAGGCCTTAAAACCAGGAGATAAGTTACTATAGGTCAGAAAACTATGTAGAGGGTACTTTGTACATGACCTGATTCCCTTCCTCAAAGCAATTGACATATCCATAGTGGTATCATAATTGCCAGTTTTCTTCGGTCTCTCTCCAGTATCGGACTTCTGAGACAATTCTGCATCTTCATGAGGATCTTCCAGCAACTCATTACCTCCTGAAATTTCAACCTTCTCTGAGCTCATCTCATCATTTTCTATGTTCCCAAACTTCTCTTTAAGAATCTCTTCTGAAACAACAGGATCTTGAACCTGAGCTGGTTCCGATGCTTGGACATTTTCCAATGGAACACCAGGGTTTTATAAGTTTCCTTTCTGAGATTCTTCCTATAGTATGTTATCTAGGACACTCGTCTAATAGAAAGGACAGACACTGGAATAGCAAGAGCAGAATTAGGTTCGAGACTTGGTAGACTGGGTTCAGGAATATTAAGACTAAGCTTAAGATTGAAGCTAATAGGTACGGAATATGGAATTATTAGTCTTTTCACTCGTGGTCTCCCCCTAAAGGTGACTAACGGGAAAGAACGGTTTATCTTTAAGGAACGTGACATCCATAGTGACAAAGTATTTTCTGAAAATGGGTGAAAGCAGTTATAGCTTCGCTGATGAAGGGGATACCCGACAAACACACATTTTTGAGCTCGTGGGGTAAACTTAGTCTGGTGTGGACCATGAGTATGAACAAAAGTTGTATACCCAAACACACTCTTTGAAGCACTTAAAGGGTGTTTCAAACTTTAGAACTCGTGAAGGCATCCTATTAATGAGATGGGTTGTGGTAAATACCGCATCTCCCCACAGGTAGGAAGGAAGAGACGCTGGAATCATCAAGGAGCGAGCAACTTCAATGAGATGGCGATTTTTCCGTTCAGCCACCCCGTTTTGTTGCGAAGTATACACACACGAGTTTTGATGGATGATCCCTTTTGACGCTAGGAATTCCTGGAGGGTGTGATTGACAAACTCACGACCATTGTCACTCCGAAGAATGGCAATCTTTGTGTTGAACTGTGTTAATATAGTGGTATAGAATTGTTTAAAGGTACGTAAAACCTCGGACTTATCAGCAAGGAGATATACCCATGTAAGTCGGGTATGATCATCGATGAATGTTACAAACCACTGTTTACCAGACAGGGTAGAGATGTTTGAAGGACCCAAACATCACTGTGGATTAGGTGGAAAGGCTGGGTAGGTTTATAGGGCTGAGAAACAAAAAACACACGAGGTTGTTTAGTATGTATACAGACATCACAAGATAACAAAGAAACATTTACATTATGGAATAAGTGGGGAAACAAATATCACATATATTGAAAACTTGGATGTTCAAGACGAAAATGCCACAATAAATAATCTTTTTCAAACATAGTAAATGAAGATAAAGGGCTAGTCCTAAACAAGTTCCTGGAGGAAGCATATTCAGAAAGGAAATATAGACTTCTATCATATCGGGCAGTGCCAATCGTCTTCCCCGAGCTCAAGTCCAACAAAGCAGCATCTAGTGGGAAGACAACTCTACAGTTCAAATCTTTTGTTATTTTACTTATTGATAACAAGTTGTAAGAAATTTTTGGCACATGTAGGACATTTTGTAGAATTAATCCCTGAAATGGTGACAGTCTGTCTTTTCCAGCAATAGGAGCGAATAACCCATCCCAATTCAAATCCTCTCATTTCCAGCACTTGGATAGTATGAGAGAAATTGATCGGATGAGCCAATCAAGTGATCGGTCGCTCCTGAATCTAGAATCCATAACTCATTCCCTTCAAAAGGAAACTAAAAGATTGAGGGTTACCTGATTGAGCAACTGTTCCGATCTCTATGGTACCTGAATCACCTGGGTTGGTCAGTGGCGGTTGTGTCTGAGGGTGTATGGCCTCCTCAACCAATTCACTCACTAGAGCATGACCAGATTTCGACTTGTCATTTGGAGGGCGATGTTTACCATTTGGAGGTCGACCATGCAGTTTCCAACATTGATCCTTCATGTGCCACTATTTTTTACAATGCTCACATACTGGGGGTGTTTGACTATTCTGCTTGTCACCATCAGATTCAGTAGATTCCACCCTAAAGGAAGCTGACTCTACAGTGGTAATACCCAACTCATTCATTTCACTTGATCTATCTTCTTCCAATCTAACCATTGAACAGACCTCCATGAGAGACGGTATTGGTTTCTGCCCTAGTATTTGACTCCGAACTGTATCAAATTTGGGGTGCAACCCCGCAAGAAAATCATACACACGTTCAACCTCTTCTATCTTCGAGTACTGAATTCCATCATGCAGGCAGTTCCAGTTAATCTCCCGACATAGATCCATTTCTTGCCATAACAAAGACATCTTGTTGAAGTATGACGTTACATCCATGCTCCCTTGTTTGCATTCATGAACCTGTTTACATAGAATATACAAGCGGGATGCATTCTGACGCCTCGAATATAACCGTCGGACTGAATCCCAAATATCTTGGGTAGTGGTTGAATAGAGTAAAGGCTTCCCAATTTGTGGTTCCATGCTACTGATCAACATCGAGCGGAGCAATGAATCCTCTACCTTCCAAACACGCTCTTGAGGATTCCCAGGACTCGATCGTGGTATCTCTTCAGTCAAGTACCCAAACTTATGGAATCCCTCAAGAACCATTTTAATTGTTTGGGACCAAGAGAAAATAAGCTCAAACATTCAACATATTCAAAAACTATTCACATTTCTTTAACTTTTATAGTTTGTTATTGTAACTACTTGTATCAGAAAATAATATAAGTACTCATCATTTACAAATTTCATAGCATACAATTACAATAGCTTCAAGAAAACTTGAAATCTGTAAAAGAAAACTTTGTGACTTAGCACTCGAATAAAGATCTCTCCTCCTTCCCGTGGATGTAGGCATCATTTTTCCGAACCACGTATATCGTTGTGTAGCGCTTCTCTTCTTCTTTTCTTCTTCAAGATTGCATGCTTTGTTCATCAATCGTTTACTCAAGCAGTCGCACAAAACAAACAGAAAAATTAGGGTTAGAAGAAGTTCTGCAGAAATCGAAAAGAGAGAACGAGAGAGCAAGAGAGACAAAGGAAATTAATTTTGAAATTATCACCCATCAAAATATTTTTTTTCTTTCACTTCCATCAGGCGAGGGTCAGTGGGTCAAACCACGTGGAGCACATCAAGGCGATTCTCGACCAGCAGAAAGCTCATAGAGCCCTCATTGACCCATCAACACTCCCTGCCACTATGACAGCCCAAGAAAAAGAAGACTGGGAGCTGGCAGCCTATGTTACATTGGTTCTAAATCTTAGTGACAGTGTTCTTAGACAAGTTTTAGATTAAGAAACTGCATATAGGATATAGACTAAACAAGAAGAGTTATATGCTACTAAAGATCTTCCTAGTAAAATGTATCTTAAGGAAAAATTCTTCACATTTAAAATGGATTCATCTAAAACTTTAACTGATAATTTAGATGAGTTCAAGAAAATTGTTGCTGAATTTAAATCTCTAGGAGAAAAACATGGTGATGAAAATGAGGCCTACGTGCTTCTAAACTCTTTGCCTGAACCCTATAAAGAAATAAAAAATGCTCTAAAGTATGGAAGGGACAATATAAGCACAGACACTATAATCTCAGCCCTAAGAACCGAGAGCTAGAACTACAGATTGATAGAAAGGATCATCATAGTGGTGAAGGGTTATATGCTAAAGAAAACTTCAAAAAAAATCATTCAAAGGACAGAAAACCTCACAACTCAAAAGATAATAAATCAAAACAGAAAATAAAATGTAAGTATTGCAAGAAGAAAGGACATTTAATTAAGGAATGTTTTATCCTAAAAAGAAAGAATCAAGAGAAAGAAAAGGACTCAAAAGGCAAACAGCCCGAAGCATCTGTTGCAGAAGGCTCTTTTATTTACTCAGATGCTTTAGCCCCAAATTTAGACAAATCCAAATCCTTTAGGAAAACATGATTAGGTCCTAAATTCTGGATGCACCTACCACATGACCGCAATGAGACCTTATTCAACACCTTTAAAGAAATTGAAAGAGAAATGATGTATATGGGAAACAACCAAGGCTTTAAGATAGAAGACATTGGCTCTATTTCCATGAAACTTAAGGATGGAACTATTAAACTTCTTAGGAATGTGAGATATGTTCCACTACGTAAGAGAAATCTAATCTCCTTAGGTATACTAGATGCAGTTGGGTGTGAGTACAGGGTAAAGGAGGAACCCTTGAGGTGCTAAAGGATTCTAAGGTGATATTAACTGGGAAAAAGATAAATGAGTTATTTATGGTCAAAGGAGTTGAAATGATGACAAGGGCATATGTTGTCACCACAAATGAAATCATAGAGGCTGATGTATGGCACAAAATATTATCTCACATTAGTGCTAAAGGCCTATAAGTCCTATCTAAACAAGGGATTCTACCTAAATGTCTCTCAGAAAATCTAACCTTTTTTGAACACTGTGTTTTAGGAAAAGCCACAAGGCAAAGTTTCACTAAAGCACAATATACCACAAAAGCTATCCTAGACTATATACACTCTGACCTATGGGTCCAGCTCCTACACCGAGCCTAAGTGGCTCAAAGTATTTACTTTCTTTTACTGATGACTTCTCTAGAAAAAGTTGGGTCTACTTCCTTAAAACTAAGGACCAAGTGTTTGATAGATTTAAGGAATGGAAACTCATGATAAAGAAGAAAACTTTTAAAGATATTAAATACCTAAGAACTGATAATGGACTAGAATTTTGTAGTGAAGAGTTTAACAAATTTTGTAAAGAAACAGGAATAACTAGGCATAGGACTGTTAGATTCACTCCTCAATAGAATGGAGTAGCTGAAAGACTAAATAGAACAGTCATGGAAAGAGTTAGATGTCTTATCTAAGATGCAATCCTTAGTGAAAAATATTGGGCTAAGGCAGGAAGCTATACTGTGTACACCTTAAATAAGTATCCTCATTCCTCCCTAAACTTTTTAACTCTTGAAGAAAAATGGACCTCACATCCACCTAGCCTAGAAAATCTAGAGCAGTAAAGTGTATGTTTGTTGGGTTCTCTGAAGGTGTCAAAGGATTTAAGATGTGGAATCCTATTGAGAAAATGTTTGCCATAAGCAGAGATGTCACTTTTAAAGAAAAATAGATATTTATGCAAAAAGAAAAGACAACTTATGAAGTTGCTAATAACCCTAATACTGCTAGGATTAAGGTAGAGATAGCTAAATATTCTTCCACTAACCATAACCCTCTATTGAAACTGAAGAAAAAGAAGAGGATATCTCAAATGAGAGTACTGGGAATACTGAAGTTGTACCTGACCTAAGTCAGCATTATTTGGCTAGTGATAGACAAAGAAGAGTGATAGTTCCTCCAGTTAGGTATACTGAAACTAACTACATGAACCTAGTCTTAAATGCCACAATAGCTCCTAATGACCAAGAACCAGCCCCTTTTGAAGAGGCAGTGAACTGCCCTAATGGCAGGTCTTGGATTCAAGCTATGTGTGAAGAAATGAAATCATTCACTGTCAATAATACATGGACCCTAGCCCCTCTTCCTAAAGGATGCAAACCTATAGCCTCTAAATGGATATATAAACTAAAGGAAGGTTCTACCGAAGAAGAAAAGCCTAGGTACAAGGCAAGGCTAGTGGCTAAAGGGTTTACACAGAGGGAAGGCATAGACTATTCTGAAATCTTTTCACCAGTAGTAAAACAAACCTCTATTAAACTTCTTTTATCTTTAATTTCTTTGAAGAAAGCGGAAAGGAAGACCTATACTGTCTCCTAAATAAGTCTATATATAGTCTTAAATAATCCCCTAGATGCTGGTACAGAAGGTTTAATAATTACATACAGAGTATTGGATTTCAAAGAAGTTCCTATGATATTTGTTCTTATATTAATTCATCTACGTATAAGGACAAAGTCTATCTACTACTCAAGGTTGATGATATGCTACTAGGAGGGAAATCTAAGGAGGATTTAATTCATGTCAAAAATCTCCTAAAGAGAGAATTTGATGTGAAGGATTTGGGTCAGTCTAGAAAGATCCTTGGGATTGAAATTCAAAGGGACAGAACTTCCTCAACTCTAAACACTAGCCAACCAAGCTATTGTGAAAAAGTAATTAACAGATTTAATATGTCTAATGCAAAACCAGTCACTATACCTATTGCTAGTCATTTTAAACATTCCTCAGAAAACTCACCAAAAGAAACAGACATAGAACATTTGGCTCAAATGCAATCAATTCTATACAATCAAGCAGTAGGGAGTCTAATGTACTTAATGATATCTACTAGACCAGACCTATCATACAACACTAGTCTTGTCAGTAGATACATGTCTAACCCTGGAAAAAGACACTGGGAAGCAACAAAATGGATTTTAAGATATCTAATTTAGTCTAAACAGTCAAAATTAACTTATTAAAGTACTAATGAATCAAATTTAGAGCTATATGGATATGTTGATTCAGATTTTGTAGATGACCAAGACAAAAGAAGATCATTAACAGGTTATCTATTCTTATTTGGTCCAAATTTGTTGTGTTGGAAAGCAAATTTGTAGTCAATCACAACATTATCAACCACAGAAGCAGAGTACATGACTTTATCAGAAGCAATAAAAGAAGCACTATGGTTAAAGGGGTTGCTAAAGCCCTTGGTATTAATCAAACAGTAGTAAAGATCTACTGTGATAACCAAAGTGCCATTCACCTATCCAAAAACCCTCAGTATCATTCAATGACCAAATACATAGACATTAAGTATCATTTTGTAAGAGGCAGAATAGAGAAAGGAGAAGTCAAGGTGCTTAAATTTCATACCACCGAAAATGCAGCAGACATGCTTACCAAACCTGTGAGCAAACTCAAGCTAGCGAACTTTCTTGGTCAGATCGTGTTCCAGCTTCCTGAAAAAGGGTAAAGACATGTTAAATCCGGAAGGAGAAGAGCTTACATGTTGAGCTCAAGGTGGAGATTTGAAGAAAATAAGCTCAAACATTCAACATATACAAGAATTATTCACATTTCTTTAACTTTTACAGTTTGTTATTGTAACTACTTGTATCAGAAAATAGTATAAGTACTCATCATTTACAAATTTCGTAGCATACAATTATAATAGCTTCAAGAAAACTTGAAATTTGTAAAAGAAAAATCTATGACTTAACTCTCGAATAAAGATCTCTCCTCCTTCCCGGGGATGTAAGCATCATTTTGCAGAACCACGTATATCGTTGTGTAGCGCTTCTCTTCTTCCTTTCTTATTCAAGATTGCATGCTTTGTTCATCAATCGTTTACTCAAGCAGTCTGATAACTTATAGAAATACAAGTTATTTATACTGCTTTATTTAGATATTGCGGTTAAAGGAGAGGAAAGTTGCATCAATTGTATGGAAATTGGCTAAGAAATACAAGAATTATAAATTGTCATCAATATACCCACTGACACCATTACGATGGTAGAAAAGAATATTTCAAGTATGTTTTGCAGGAAATCCAGTCACCATATGTGTTCATGGCTCAAGAGAAAAAGATTAACGCATCTACGTCACATTGCGCCCATCATTCAGGAATGAATAGACGATCAACGCAATAACGGCGCATGCGATAGTCGATCCAGAGCTAAACTCCAACCACATGGAGTAATAAAAACAACACTGCATGCGAGCACACGATCGAAAGATGAAAATGAGCAACGCATTCATAGAGGATCTTGACACGTGTACAACTAACCGTTGTGCATATTCAACCGACTGATTGCATAACAGAAGGAATATTTATTCCACCATTTTTAGAATTTCCATAACAATAAAGTGGGGATCACAAGTCAGAGAGTCAAAGCTTTTATCTATAAATACCCTCAAAGAATTCACTGAAAGAGATACTTGATACGGGGAATAATTGATAGGAGGCTACTGAGAGAGAGGTTGATCCGAGTGTTGATCGGAGAAAATCCGGGAAGAGACAAGGCCGAGAAGGGAGTCTTAAGGGCAGAATCATTCCAAATCCCCGCCGTGAAGCTCTGTACCTAGATCAACTCTACCGATTGAGCAAGCCTGAGAGGGAAGCTCATCCTTCTGTTCACTCCATCTAAGCTGGCAAGCAATCTTTCCATCCAGATCGGTGTCAAGACATTGGAACTCTTCTGTATCTGTTTTTAACTCTTATTCAATAATTGTATTTCATCTTCTTAGTCTAAATCATTTACAACCATGTATCAGACGCTTGATTTTATAATTAATTGTCATGATCATTTTCATTTCCACATTTCTTTCTATTTACGTTCCTCCATTAATCACTTTCTCCACGATGTTTTCTTAATCTCTTGGTGATTAATATGAATTAAGCAAATAATTTAATCTGTGCTAAAGAAATAAAGATGTTTAGCTAAAGCATGTTAGACGGCATCTTCACCTGTGAGAGTAGAAGTGAAGATGTCATTTTGATCTATCGAGAGAAGGTTAGAAGAATGCGTTAACTAAAGCAAGAAGTACTTCCAGAAATGGAAGCAACCTTGCATTCACTACGTTTGTCCCTGTTTCACCACAGAGATATGGGAAATGCGGCCAATCACCGAGAGGTGTACGCCAAGGGAAAGCGGAACCGCTCTTATATCTTTAACGCAATTAAGGAACTTGCGATGTTTATATTCATTATCCTTTCTATTTTTGCTTCACACATAAGCCTTGCCATCACATAACATGACCTTTGTATAATCTTCACAATCAATCTCAACCTCGGTATCTTGTATCATGTAATCTATATCTTGTATCATCATAGCTTAGATTTATTTTACCGCACTCTACTTTTATCACAATTTACTTTATTATCGCATTTTTATCACTTATCTTTACTTTATCGCATTTTTAAATACCTACACACACAACTTTTATTAAATTGAAAAACCCTTGGTCGCATATATCATGAATGTAACGCAATTAACCTAAAACAATCCCTGTGTTCGACCTCGGATCACATCGAGAAACTTGTGGTAGAATTATACTTGGTTCCAACGCAAGGAAACTAGCGACAATGTATAGCATACTACAAGAACATTTACTAATAATGCATATCTAGAAGTAGTATGGCATAAAGAAAATAAAGTCATCATTCATCTATGCGTTGTATGACATAAGATCATTGTCCACGTGCTTAAAGACTAAAAATCATGCATTATATATCGTAGTGCGTGTGCTTAGAATAGATTCATCGCAATTCCTATGTAAATAAGTTTATGGCGCCGTTACTGAGGAACTGGTAACGAGGACATGGACTTATATCATGCATTATATATCGTAGTGCGTGAGCTTAAAATAGAAGCATCAAAATTTATGTCAACGAGTTTATGGCGCCGTTGTCGGGGAACTAGTAACGGGGACATGGACTTATATCATGCATTAAATATCGTAGTGCGTGAGCTTAAAATATAAGCATCAAAATTTATGTCAACACAATCACACAAAACAAACAGAAAATTTAGGGTTAGAAGAAGTTCTGCAGAAATCGAAAAGAGAGAACGAGAGAGCAAGAGAGAGAAAGGAAATTAATTATGAAATTATCACCCATTAGAATATTTTTTTTTCTTTTACTTCCATCATGCGAGGGTCAGTGGATCAAACCACATGGAGCACATCAGCTGGAAGTTCGTTGACAAACGATAGCCAAGTATTCTACCAAACCAAAATTCTTTTTGGGGCAAAATAATTGGACTCACGAAATTGGATCAGCAAGAAGGGCCTTATCATTCATCATTTGGGCTCATTTTATTCATTCAGCAAGAATCAGGCCCAACACTAAATACCAAGCCTAGTTTTAAAAACTAAACCAGATATTTTTAGAAAACAAGCTTGCTTTTGTTTTTAGAAACTAAATCAAAATTCAAATGTTCTTTTAATGAAGGTGAAACTATACCGTTGAGTATCCCATATTTGAAAAATCAAGGGAACCTTGTAATGTTAATAAGATATATGGATTACTCCTCTTATTGTCCATTGGTTTTGAAATAGAACCTAATGTTATCTTATACTTGTTTGAGAGGAAACAAGCATAGATTTCAATAACATAAAACTAGAAATAAAGTTGTTAAATCAAATGACGTCTACAATTTTCACAATTTTATGTTCAATGTGTCTCTGAAGTGTTAACTTTATATCTAATAAATTTTGTATTTATTCATTGTTTTTATATTTTCATCTTGAACTTACTAGACATAAACTTTAAATATTAGAATTTTATTACATATTAAATTCAAATTTATATCTAAAATTTTTCGTAGCTATCAAGGAGCACCTCATTAGACACATACATTATATATTTTAAAGTTTGTAGACATATTAAACACAAAATTAGAAGTTTAAAGACAAAATATAGACACAAATTAGAAGTTAATTAATTAGGGACTAAAAAATTAGTACATAGTCTAACCACTTATGTCTTTCCTTGTGCATACACACACATAGGTTGAATATGATGTAAAGCCTTGCTCTCTCACAAATAGGCTGGATAACGGTGAGTGTAATGATGTGAAAAAGTCATAGGTAATGTTTCCTTCCAATGGGTATCTCATTTATCAATAAGGGGTTAAAAGATCCACTATTTTAATTTCTATTTCAAACATAGATAATTTTGTATCTAATTGTATAAAAGTAAGGGCAGATCGATGAATAAGAGATGTTATGCGAGTATCTATAGGACCCAAATTATCAATAGGTTCTCCAAGCACGTTGAAAATTCGGCCGAGAGTCGCTCTACCGACTGAAACACTTAGAAGAGCTCTCGTGTCAATCACTTCCATTCCTCTCATTAGACCATCTGTAGCACTCATAGCTACGGCTCTAACTCGATTATTTCCTAATAATTGTTGTACTTCACAAGTCACATTAATTTCTTGACCGATAGTATCTTGACCTTTAACTATCAAAGCGTTGTAAATATTAGGCATTTTGCCCGGGAAAAAATCTATATCTAATATCGAACCAATGATTTGAGTGATACGTTCCAAGTTGGAGTGGCTCACCAGCATATTGGTGCAATTGGTGCAACATTTTATGGAGAGATAATTAACTATAATTATTCTTATAGTTTTGGCATTAATTTAAAGCTAGGTAACAAAATTAAATAATTAGTTTGGTGTTAATCAAACTATTATCAGGATGGAAGAATTTTATGTGCTTCATCTTCCATTCATGAAGATGGGTATGTGGTTGGAATGACAACTTGCTACCCAGAACCTAGCTTAGTAAAAATCAATAAAGGAGAAATGGTAACTCTTGTATCAAATTATAATTCCACAATAAAACACATAGGAGTTATGGGTCTCTTCCAAATTATAGTTGCTGACAAAATAATAGCCAAATCATCTCGTTCACAAGGAGATCACAAGGCCTCTGTCATGTAATGTCCGTCAGTTAATCTCCGTCATGTAATCTCCATTTCTACTCGTTTCTTTTGTATGTGTTAGAAGCTATGGCTGGCTTGTATGTCAACCTTGAAAATATTTCTGGGATTGAATAAATCTATAATTAATCCAATTATTCTATGTTACTATTCCCTATGTATAATCCATTCAATTTTTCTATTTGAATTAGTAATTTCTAAACTAACTATTTTTACATTTAGATTCCTTATTTTTAATTCAAGCTGATTTTTTTTATTGATGCTAAAAAACTCAACTCAAAGTTGTGGAGGCTAAAAAGTTGTAGTTTTTTTTAAAAAAAAAAAAAAAATTAGAAGTTCATTAGACGACTCCACCTAATAAACAACTAAAGTTTATTTTTTGTTATCTACTATATATATTTGGTGATGAATATAAATATTAGTAAAGGTATTGGATTTGAATCCTTCATTTGCAATAAATTATTAATGGACATTCATCAAAGAAAGTGGTCTGTGTCAGCAGACAATGGAAATAATGGACCATCCCTTCATTCATTGTAGTGTTGCTAGAGATCTATGGAGGAAAATTCAAAACTTATTGGGATTGGTTGGCATCCCATTGCTTTGGACATGATGACTTTTTGCAAAGACCTTTAATGCTTGAATTTGTCAGCATCTTTATTTCCTCAATTGTTACTTGATGGTCTCTAATGCTTGAATTTGTCAGCATCTTTATTTCCTCAATTGTTACTTGATGGTCTCTATGGCTGGAAAAAAAACAATCAGAACTTCAACAACACAAATAATAGTATCATCCAAATTTAAGAAAATATTTGCTCTCTAACTCGCTAGCTATTGGTCTCATCGATCAAAACTCTTTAAAAAGTACAGTCCAACCATTATTTTTCCTTTAACTTAGCTACTTTTATGTAACACCTGTCTGTGTTTCTATTTGGGCTTCTCTATAGCCTCTAAATTTTCACTTTGTACTTGTTTCTTTTGTACAATTCTCAGCTTCGATCTTTACCCAATTAATTATGAATGATATTTAGGGCTGGGTGTGTTAAAAATGTATTAACCTAGTTGAAATATTCTGAAATACTTATTGATCCATACATACTATTGTATCTTTCGATAAAAAAGTTCGTGAGTATTATTGAAATTATAAATGTACAAAGTTTCAAGAAGTGAAATTTTGGAAAGTGTTACTTGCAGTCTACGACTGTCTCACACGAAGACCTAGCACATTCAGTGACAACAGTAAAACAACATAAAGTAAATCAAAAAATAAACATATTAAGGTTGGTAACCCGATTTGGTGATAAAACACCTATATTTGGTGGGAAGTGTGTCCAAAAAAAATAATCCACTGTGTATGAATATCAAGCGATTACAACGTTGTACTTATCTATTAATTAACAATAATCACAGTGACACACATTCAGCCCGACTTTGATGTGCACCTAGGCTCCCCATAGATGTGAGACTTCCTCTCTTGAACTTAGGCTCCCCATAAATCTATGAATATTAGTGTCGAAACACCTAGACTCCTCCTAAGTGTTTGAGACTCCCTCTCACGAGATGATATTTTTCCTTCAACTTGTGAACTCCCTTTACATGTGAACGTAGGCTCCCTTTAAGTAATGAAAATTCCCTTCTTGATGAATAACACCTTAGGCTCCACCTAAGGCTTGAGAAATCCTTCTCGATGAACAAAGTCTTAGGCTCCCCCTAAGTCAGATCAATCTTCGTGAATTATAGCAAGAAAAAGTGAAAAACATGCCGTCACAAAAAGCACAAAGATTTTCTTCTTGGAAAACAGTGTAGCGCTTACAAGAAGTTTGTAAAGCTCACAAAATAATCTCACACAAAAATAAAAGCGGCAACCCTAACATGAGAACTTCTTAGCTCACAAATAATCTCACATAATAATAACATAGAGGAATGATGGAAAATATTCCCAAATAAAATCTTTAGCACATCAGAAAGGAAAATATTTTACAGAATACAATAAATAAGGAAAGAAATATTCTGCAAATTTGGTAACTGAAAGAGCAACCTCTGAGACAAGATCCATCAGAGACAAGAGCATAGAAAACTCCAGAAAGCCCAAGAAAATAATGCCAGAAATCTTGAACAAATATATTTCACCGATATCATTATTTCTAAAAAAAAAAATTCCCCTTTGGCTAAGATATATTTTTCTAAGGCAGGACAAAATCAACACAACCATCCCGTAACAACAATTCACAAGGGAAGATGAAGAAGACATAGACTTATAATCCATAAAACAAAATAAGGGTTCATAAGAACTATTGGGAATTGTACCATAAATCTCGTGATTTGTACTCAATAAACGATTTTTTTTTTAAATAAAATAAGGAGTTATTTTATTTGATTTTTAGAATTATGTAACTTGGTCCAATAAACAAGATCGGGGATTATTTAATGTAATTTAAACATGTATGTGGTTGACATACAGGTTGATCATGTTTAAGTAATAACCTATATGGTTTGTATGTTGGGTTTTATGTCCTAAAACTCGTGGTTTGTAAACAATAAAACTTATACTGAAATTTCAATAAGTTGTTATTGGATATATGAATTTCTTATTTCGTTTTAGAAATAAATCCAATAAACTAAAAGATCCATGACTATTATATGAGTACTTGAACTTTATGTTGAGACATAAAAGTGGATCAAGTTCGAGTAAATAGTCAAAATGATCTATAGTATATGAATAAGGTTAGGTGCCTTATTTTAATAACACTATTGGATGCGGCCCACTCTGTAGTTGTTACAAAGGAGTTGTAAAGTGCTACAAACGATGTGATCCTAATTCGTACATGTTATGACATGAGAAGTAGGGGCATCCTGTACAATGGGTATATACAAGATCGGACCACGAAATTAGTTACTTTTACTTTATGACGTTGTATACTATTTACGACTGGCTATTTCAAAGCGATGATCTAGGTAACTTGACCTTAATCCTGAGTTAACTATGAACTCCTGTTTATCCGAGATTATTCTTAGATTTGCATAGGTGAGGGCTGGCTTAACAGCACCGACTCAATAAACCTCCATTTCAGGGGTAAGAATGGGTAGATAGCTAGGGATATAAAGTGCAAGATGAAATTCACTCCTACCCACTTTCAGGGATAGTAAAGAGGTTGTTCTCTTAAGTGCTGACTCTGGGTCTTGAACTGTCACACCCTCTCCCTAGCCTTAGCCCCAAGACTTGGAAGGGAGCGTGAGGGTACACCAGTAGTATTCCAAGACAACATTTAAATTTAACATTTCCCCCTCTTATCTATTAAAAAAATTTCAACATGTTTACAACACTCTATCTAACTTTCATACACATAGTTCAATTTTCTATATTCTTTATTATATGATCTGAGCCGTACCTTGAGAATTTACCAAGTCCTGGTGTGTTGGTGGTTAGTAGACTCCTTCCTGAACGCTCTACTTTGCTACCTTAGGGGGGGAGATATAAGAAAACATTTGAAAAAGTGTGAGCTACTAAGCCCAATGAGTGGTGCTTTTTTTAAAAATAATAATCACTTTGCAAAACATATTTTTGGGAAGTCAATCACATAATCACAATTCCAATATAATTTATGCATGATCATGTGTACATTCATTCAATCATCATCCTCCAGTTCCATGCTATACATGGCATGCTCATATCATGGACACATTATCGATCATAACAATTTTTTTATGGAAACTTTCCTATAACCCACTTTTCCTGCCAATGTGCACACACAATTTTCTTCCCACTTTAGTCATGCTTGGGAAACTGACTATATTCTCCTCCGCTCCGCGTCATCACCGACTTATTATTTTTCCAATACCCGAGGCCGACTATACTGCTCCCGCCAAGCACCTTTTATTAAACATGCTAAAATTATGTTAGTTCAGGTATAATCTCAATTTTCATAGAAATTCTTACAAACAAATATCATGGAAACATCGATAAGCATGCATTTGCATCCTAATATGCATTTACCACAATTATCAATGCATAAACTAAGTAACACTTCATCAAAGCAGTTTTTCCACTAAAAAACACCTTGAAGGATACTCCATACTCTGATCTCCAATTAGCCAAAATCCTCAATATTACTCTTTAGAGGTTATGGACCGTGGAGGACAGGCTAGATGGTGTAGCAGTAGGCAGGGTTGGGCATGCTATGCCGCACAGGGGGGTTAACGCGTTGGGCGTTGCGTGCCCTCGCGTTGATCGCGTCGCCAGGAAGGCAGCTGCACTAGCTAGCGCGCGAGAACTGCCGACGCTTGTCGAGCAGAGGCATGCGGGGTGCGAGCCGTGTTCAGCGCTGTGCTGATGGGACTCCGACGCACTAGGGTAAGCTCAGGCTGTGCCTATTACCGATGCCTCGCGATTCGCTCGGACCTCTCAATAGGCGCCTCTACTACAGCAACTCGCTACGTAACTCTTTGCTTATCTTTCTTTTGATCTTCAATCAATTTGGCAGCCTAATAACTCAAACGTAACTCTCTAAATATGTTCTCAACACAAGATTTAAGTGGTGGTATGAATAAATTCCTCTTGCCCAACCCCTCTATATATAGCCATTCCAAACTCTCCCCATGGTGACAACTCAACTCCCATTTGTCTCACTTTGCAGCTGCCAATACTTAGTCTACCTAGCCTAGCCTTGAGTTGTTCTCATCTCAACTTGCCAGCCAAAATCTCCTTTTTTGCATGAAATCTCCTTCACCCACCTCCTGCTTGGGGTGATAAGACTTCAATTGCATGAAATCTCCTTTGTCCACCTCCTACTAGATGTGTGATTCTCCTTTTGCCATCTAAATCATTTAAATACTTAACATATTTCTCTATGTAAATTGTTTAAGACTTATGCTTGTATACCATTGGCATCTTCCCTTGAAGTTTTCCATCAATTAGCCTTACCTTTTATCCTTAACGTATAGGAACTCACCTTTCCTTCATCAAAGTCCCACTTAGCCATCGCATGAGTCGGCCATCACCAACACATAAGGTGGCCACTCACCCTCGACGCATGGCTTGCTAGGTGTGTTTGCTTAGCCTACTAAGCATGGACGCACGGCGCTGACCATCGATGCATGGGCGTATTACCTAGGCGCTTGCGCTTTTGGCCGTATAAGCATGCTCGGCCGCATACGCGTGCCTCACTACATAGGCGCGCTTCGCCGCATGGGCATGCGCTTCGCATAGCGCATCGACGCATGGCTGCTCAGCAGACTCAGCAGCTTCGACGCATAGGATGGCTTGCCCGCTTGCCCGTTTGACGCATAGGCAGGGCGCTCAGTATACACTCTGTCTCTTATACACATCTAGATGTGTATAAGAGACAGATCATGTGTACATTCATTCAATCATCATCCTCCAATCCCATGCTATACATGGCATGCTCATATCATGGACACATTATCGATCATAACAATTTTTTTATGGAAACTTTCCTATAACCCACTTTTCCTGCCAATGTGCACATCGACAATTCTTTTCCCACTAGTCATGCTTAGGAAACTTGACTATATTTCCTGTCGGTCATCACCGACTATTATTTTTCAATGACCGAGGCCGACTATATTTTCCCGCCAAGCACCTTTTATTAAACATGCTAAATTATGTAGTTCAGGTATAATCTCAATTTTCATAGAAATTCTACAAACAATATCATGGCAACATCATAAGCATGCATTTTGCACCTACATATGCATTTATCCACATATCAATGCATAAAACTAAGTAAACACTCATCACAAGCAAGTTTTTCCACTAAAAAACACCTTGAGGATACCTTCCAGCTTACTCTACTCCAATGTAGCCAAAATCCTCAAATTAGCCTCTTTAGAGGTTATTTGGACCGTGGTAGACAGCTAGATGTTTAGGCAGTAGGCAGGGTGGGCATGCTATGCCGCACAGGGGGTTAACGCGTTGGGCGTGCGTTGCCCTCGACGTGATGCGTCGCACAGGGAAGGCAGCTGCACTGAGCTAGCGCGCGGGATGCGTCGAGCGAGGCATGCGGGTGGACGTAGCGCTGTGAGGCATGCGCACAGGGTGTAGGCTGGCTGTGCATCCGGCTGACTCAAGGCCTCACCAACGTAACCTTTGTTTCTTTTGATCTTCAATCAATTTGGCAGCCTAATAACTCACAAACGTAACTCTCTAAATATGTTGTCTCAACACAAGATTTTAAGTGGTGGTATGGAATAAATTCCTCTTGCCAACCCCTCTATATATAAGCCATTTCAAACTTCTCCCCATTTGGTGGACAATCAACTCCCATTGGGTCTCACTTTGGCAGGCTGCCAATAACTTAGGTCTACCTTAGCTAGCCTGAGTGTTCCATCTCAAACTTTGCCAAATACAAGTTGATTACAGCTCAAATAAGTAAAATAATGCAGAGACCATCAGATGGTAAAATAGGACATCTTCTTATCTGTTTTGAATAGTGGCCATAAGACTAAATGGTAAAATCTGCTCCATTTTCGCACCAATGCTCTTATCGCATCAAAGCATGTTACTTATCTCTGTCCTCATTTCTGTTGCAGGCTTGTACAGGAGGTGCGATGGCGCATATGAAATTGTGAGGTCCAGGCCACATATGGACAATGCGCTTAAATTTGTGATCGGTTGAGATAGTATCTCAAAAGCACGACTCGTAAAAACATACAACTATCTCAAGCAGAGATATTCGAGAAGACACTAATTCTATAATCACTTTGATGTGGACATTAAAGGCTAAATTTACACGTCAATTTCCGGAAAAAATTCCTCACGTTGATTTTAGTCCAGTTCTTTGAGAAAACCTTACTGTTGCAGATTGTAGGCATTTGAGATACTCTTCTCGGTGACTTCTTTTTATATAAAATTCGGCGCAACAGAGTTTGAAAGCTATACATGCTAAACCCATTCATATCTCGCAACAATCATTTAGTTATAAGAAGAGTTGAACTTCTACCTTGACAAATCTATACATATAAACCCAAATAGTTTTACCAGACGCATGATATAGAAATTGGGTTTTAGCCTTATATGATCTTGTGCTCGTATGGACCGAAGAGAGTATAACCATGAAATTCACATTGCACGACTTCTAGAAAAGTTTCTTATCAGATTGAATTAATCTGATTTCCTCCTCCGCGATAAGAATCATCAGCAGTAATTGTCCGAGAGTAAAGCGAAATAACAAAGGACGTGCAAGAGACAGCTCCTATTACTCCCCTTGCTTCACGAAGAGAATAAAGTCTGCAAATAACAAACATCTCAGAGTTGAAGTGATATTAAGAGGCTACGTGATATACGGCAAGGCCACTTGGGAGAAGCGAATTGCAACTATTGCTTTCACCCTAAGGCCATTATTAATTATATACTCAAATCCATTTTTTTGGTTTTTGTACGGTCAAACACTTTTATTTGCAAAAATCGGACAACTTCATTCATCGCATCTTTATTTAGTTCCCAGTCTCTCTCCCACACATGCCATGATGAGTGACACATAAATGGTTGGTGAATGGGTTTGCAACTGTGAGCTTAGAGTGTGACTTAGCTTTAGGCGGATGATCCTGGAACGTCTATGGGCTTTTATGCCTCAATCATTACTTACTTGTACTGCATATGTGAGAGAATGCGTCACGTTCCAATCTCATTTTGAGAGGCTAGGGATACCTTGATGCGGGAAGTGGCAGTTTTCGTGAAGGGAGATTAAGTCTACGTTGTTGATGAGTACAGCTTTTCGGGCCAGAGTTCATAGGAGTCCGTTCTTAGTGACGGGCGAGAGTAGTAATTAAAGCTTTAGAAATTAATTAGTTCTATTCTCTAATACTTTCCATTAGGCACATCGATCGCCGTCCTAAGATTAATAGGCAGAGACTGTGGCCTCACTAGGCATTTAACTGCATTGATTAAAGGTGTGAATCGCGCTCAGACTATCTGTCTGCCGACATGGGCTAATTTAACGCTCGCAATATGAAGCGTCATCTATCGCGACTATGTCGTTGAGGCTACCGACATGCATTGAGAAATGTTAAGCTAAATTACTTCTTCAAACCCCTTCCATGCGGCACATAAACTGTGTTCAATTATAGGAACTACGTGATTCATCTCTTTGGCTCCCGCCGCTCTCGCCCTCAAAACTGCCATTCTTTGAATAGGGAAGGCTCATTTAAATCACAAAGAGACACCATCTACTTCTTATTCACCAGTTGCCGCTCATAGAATAGTTATATAGTGTCCGTTTCCGACCACCATATCGACGCATTGGGCGCCGGCTTAATGCTTATCTATTTAGTAGTCCCCTAGTTGTCGCAATCGCGTGCGCGTTGTTTCTACCAACACAATATCCGTAAAGACAGAGGCACTTAATCATTCTTTGCGCTTCTATTACGGAAAATCTTGTATGATCCTCTGCGATTCCTATCCACATCATCGCCACAATTCCACGGACACCCTCGCATGAGTAGAGTTCAAGGCGCTCATCTCGATCGCATTCTCCACATCAGCATCACCCTGGAACCACTACTCAACAAAAAGCGCGGCGGTGGTTGTTCGCAAGGATAAGAAGAAACTCGATCTTTTCGTTTATGGGGACACTAGGTTCGGTCTCATGTATGAGTTCATTCGATGATTGAGTTCTGTCCTTGTCACCATTACCTTCAATCCTTTATAGTGGTTGATATCTCGAGTGACAGGTACATCACGAGGTCTCTTTTATTCTGATGACGTATGCCTTTGATGGTTTGGTGGTAATGCACATATTGTTCCATCCCAAAGTTTATGTTGTCCCTATCAGTATAAGGCACCTATTTTCATATTTTGTGCTCCATGGAAAGGGACGCAAAGCAAGTTTATGTATATTCGTATTTTGGGGTTCATCCAGCACACCGTGCTCTCGCGTAAGAAGTTCGCCATTTAAAAATTAACTTGCAATATTCGTGGTGGAAATATTATGCCTACCCTAGTTTATGTTTTTTAAGGAGGCCTACTTCTCCATTGGAAACAACAAAGGAGGTTTACTTTTAATGGATCCCAGAGATGATAATTAGGTGTTTGTAATCTGCCTACATATATGGGTCGAAACTTTCTTGGAAGAGGATCTCATCATTTATTGGAGAAATCATCTGCCTCGCGATTAATTTTAAGTAAATGTACTTATTTCCTCTCTGCCCCATATTGATAGTATCTTGCCCTCAACAGAATATCTACCTGCTTGAATAAAAGGATTTTATCAACATATCTAGTGTTAATCCTTGCTTCCATCAATAAGAGCTCTTGTAGTGTTAGTGACTCTATCTCACAATTTAACGGTAGCCATCTCCCTCTTAACTGTTCAATATGTCTCATCCGCATAGCCACGCGAGAAGTTAAATATAAACATAATTACTCAAGTCTCAGGAGAAGTTTATATGTCACTTTAATAGTCTTGTCACGTTGCGGTGAGCAGAGGTGTTATTATTATACCACGACTTTTTATTCTAGTCTTCTAAAATTCTTCTTTCCCTTTTCCCACGACTGAATATTCCGTCTTCCCTATCTTTGAGTTAAGTCCATATAGTTTCCCCAACTTCATTTTTCGTTATTTCCTTTTTTCTTCCTCCTACATTCATCCTCCTCAATCGTCGTTGATCTTCCTCCCCGGGTTTGTTGGTGGTTTGACATTCCAGATCCATCAACTGAGGACATTCTCGTTTAAGTGGTCCTAGTCTGCACACTTTAAAACACGTGTTGCGATAATTCTTGGGTTTGCCTCCCAAACCACTTCCCTACTGATATTTATTACAAACCGGACATCTTGGTCTTTGGCGTTAACCACTCACCATTGACTCCTTTATTTGGCTTTCCCCATTTAGGGTCTGCTTTAGTGTGATAATTCCTCATCATATTATCCATCCACTTCTGCTTTTTCTACCCTGGGTAAAATTTCTTGGCTCTTCCCTCCACCACCGACTCATGATGAGTCCTTTCACAGTCTTACTTTCTTCCCGCCGTTAAACTTATTTCTACTCTCATCGCGGCTTCTATTAATCTTTGAAAATTCTCCCATTCTGCCGGTGCTATAACAAGAGTTCAAAATCTCTTGGTCTTCAATCATGTTTCAAACCTCCGACGCGTTCTTTTTCATCCATCATTATCTTTAAAGCATACTTGGCATAACTCCGTATACTTTAATTCATACTCCCGCTACAGTCATAGTTCCCTCTGCATGAGCTGTAGGACATTCATCCTTGTTTCATATCCTGAATTTGATCGGGGATAGAATCTTTCGAAAAAAGCTTTTCAAAATTTCCTTCCAAACATATTTCTTCTTGATCGCCTTCCTATTCTTTAGTTTGTCTGGCGGACAACTGCGGCATGGTTCCTTGAGACAGTAGCTTCTACCAATCTTCTGCTGTTTTTGTGCAGTAAGAATGTTGCAAGACTTTACCTTACAATTTCAGGATATAATCGTCATCACCTCGAAACATTTTCTATTTGATTCATCCATGTTTCTGCATCTGCAGGGATCCTTTTGTCTTTTCAAAGTTTGCTCCCAATGCCTTTAAAATAGGTTCTATCAAAAACCATATTTCTTTTCAGGGATTCCAATTTCTATATTTTCTAAGCTTGCTTGAGAGTCTGTTTGGGGTGAATTTATCCATTTTTCTTCCTCTCTGGGAATTTTTCCTTTTGGAGTGGCTGAGGCAGTTTCACTTCATCGCCAGAGGGGTTTTTGCCTGCAGGTTTCTTTCATTTCCACTTCTCAGCATTTTTTCTACAACCATTCACATTAAAATTAGACATATATCTATCTCAACATGCATTTTATTTATGAAACATTGTTGGCCTTACTGTACATTAGTAGTTTTCTTCTAGTCTAAGATAGTTATTGTTTATCGTTTGCAGTAGTTCGTAAGTTTTCAAGAGTGTTCCCATGAGGCT
>NC_052349.1:87429031-87432319 GCF_009727055.1 Benincasa hispida | reverse complement strand
CCGCTTGCCCGTTTGACGCATAGGCAGGGCGCTCAGTATACACTATCGACGCATGGGCTGCGCGCTTAATGCATGGCCTGTGCGCGTGTCCTCGACGCATAGACTGCATGCTTGGCACATGGCCTGTGTGCTTGGCCTCAACGCATGGGCTGCGCGCCTAGCATGCTCATTCGATGCATGCTTCTTGCCCATGTTCGTACGGCTCATGTATGCCTTTGTGTTGGTTGTATGCAACCCTTAGCTATTTTTTAAGTTTTCTTGCTTCCATCCTCCATGCATTCTTGCATCCCAGATGTTTTAAGCCCTTCATAGGCGTTTGGACCTTTGGTCACCTTTTGGATAATTTTAATGTTTTTCCCCCCTTTGTTCCAATATCCTTACTAAGGATTTTTCTTCTCTATTTAACCTCCCACTTTAGATTTAGTGTTAGGATCTTACATTTACCACCCCCTTAAAATAATTTCGTCCTCGAAATTAAATTAAACATAATTTACAACAGAACTTTTATTTAATAGTTTTCCTCATACAGTTTTATTATACCACGACTTTTATTCTAGTCTTCTAAAACTTTCTCTTTCCCTTTTCCCACGACTGACATATTGTCTTCCCTATCTTGAGTTAGTCCATATAGTTTCCCCAACGTCATTTTTCGTATTTCCTTTTTTCTTCCTCCTACAGTTCATCCTCCCTCAATCGTCGTTGATCTTCCTCCCGGGTTGTTTGGTGGTTGTACATTTCCAGTATCCATCAACTGAGGACATTCTCGTTTAAAGTGTCCTAGTCTGCCACACTTAAAACACGTGTGCGATAATTCTTGGGTTTGCTCCCAACATCTTCCCTACTGATATTTATTACAAACCGGACATCTTGGTCTTTGGTTAACACTCACCATTGACTCCTTTATTTGGCTTTCCCATTTAGGGTCTGCTTTAGTGTTGATAATTCCTCATCTTTTCCATCCACTTCTGCTTTCTACCCTGGGGTAAAATTTCTTGGTTCTTCCCTCCACCACCGACTCATTGATGA
Organism: Benincasa hispida; assembly: GCF_009727055.1. Lineage (NCBI taxonomy): Eukaryota > Viridiplantae > Streptophyta > Magnoliopsida > Cucurbitales > Cucurbitaceae > Benincasa > Benincasa hispida. Next base: position 87,431,293 of record NC_052349.1, on the reverse strand, counting down.
GTCTCTTTTAGGTCTTACTTCTTCCACCGTTAAACTTATTTTTACTCTCATTGCAGCTTCTATTAGTTTTGAAAATTCTCCTTTATTTGACTCTCCCATTCAGGGTCTGCTTTAGTGTTAGTAAATCCTCTTCTTTTCCATCCACTTCTGCTTTCTACCCTGGGGTAAAATTTCTTGGTTCTTCCCTCCACCACCGACTCATTGATGAGTCTCTTTCCGGTCTTACTTCTTCCGCCGTTAAACTTATTTCTACTCTCATCGCGGCTTCTATTAATCTTGAAAATTCTCCCCATTCTGCGGTTGCTATAACAAGAGTTCAAATCTCTTGTCTCAATCATGTTTCAAACCTCCGACAGCGTTCTTTTTCATCCATCATTATCTTTAAAGCATACTTGGATAACTCCGTATACTTTAATTCATACTCCGCTACAGTCATGTTTCCCTGCATGAGCTGTAGGAATTCATCTTGTTTCATATCCTGAATGATCGGGGATAGAATCTTTCGAAAAAAGCTTTTCAAAATTCCTCCCAACATATTTCTTCTTGATCGCCCCTCCTATTCTTTAGTAGCTTCTACCAATCTTCTGCCTGTTTTTGCAGTAAGAATGTGGCAAGACTTACCTTACAATTTTCAGGACATCTCATCACCTCGAAACATTTTTCTATTTGATTCATCCATGTTTCTGCATCTGCAGGATCCTTTGTTCCTTCAAAGTTTGTGGCTCCCAATGCCTTTAATCGTTCTATCCCATATTTCTTTTCAGGATCAATTTCTATATTTTCTAAGCTTGCTTGAAGTCTTTGGGTGAATTTATCCATTTTTTCTTCCTCTCTGGAATTTTCTTTTGGATGGCTTGAGGCAGTTTCACTTTCATTCCCAGAGGGTTGCCTGATTCTACATTTTCCACTTCTCAGCATTTTTTCTACAACCATTCACATATAAATTAGACATATATTATCAACATGCTATTTTTATTTATGAACATTGTTGTTATTTACATTAGTAGTTTTCTTCAGTCTAAATAGTTACTTGTTTACTCGTTTGCAGTAGTCGTAAGTTTTCAAAGTTAAGGCGCATCCTCTCGTTTCTCCATACACACCTCTCTTGAACATGTCCTATTTCCTTACAGAAAATACATAATTTATAGGATTCCGCATTGTTAGAGTCATAGGTGGGTTGCTTCTCGAATTCAATCACAATACGTCGAGGAATATCCTTCTTTGCTGCACGCGCCCATTCTTGGTCCACCGTCAGTTCAGGTAATATGTTGTTACTTCCTGAACTCGAACCTCCAGCCAGTTCTCGTTCATATTTTTCCTGGATCTCTCTTGTTTTTCTCTGAAAAGTATAACAATTTTTGCAGATATGGCCAACCTTGCCATACCCATAGCAAATTTCGGTCCCTTTCAGACACAGACCGCTATGATTTTTACCACATTGTGGACATTCCATGTTAGTTCGAGATCCCACTAAATTTGCATTGTTCAAGGTAATAGGATATTCAGTATTATTGTTCACACTATTCTCAGATTTTTCAGGGTTTTCCCCCGGGCTAGCGCCGTGATCTCCAGCTTGCGTTCCGGAGTCATTCCACCACTAATCTTGTATGCTCAGATTCATTTCCTACAGTGGACATTATTCAGGTTATTACTTACTAATTTCCTTATTTTCACTTCCCTTTTCTTATGTTTTCTTATGTCCACTTATTATTCCTTATTTCTTTTTCCTAACCTTTCCTGATTCTACTTTAGGTTTTCCTAGTATATTTATTTATTTTTAGGTTTTGACCTAGCCTATCTTCTAATATTATCTGGCTTCCCTACCTTAGGTAAGCCTTTTCCTGATGCCGCTTTGGCTTTAACCTATCACTTTTCCTTTATTTTTTCTTAGATTCTATTTATACTTATGCTAGACTCAACTTTTTCTCAGGTTTTACGTAAACCTTTGCTCTGATACTAAGCTGTCACACCCCCTCCCTAGCCTTAGCCCCCCCCAAGACTTGGAAGGGAGCGTGAGGGTACATCAGTAGCATTCCAAGACAACATTTAAATTTAACATTTCCCCCCTCCCCCCCTTATCTATAAAAAAAATTTCAACATGTTTACAACACTCTATCTAACTTTTATATACATAGTTCAATTTTCTATATTCTTTATTACATGATCTGAGCCGTGCCCTGAGAATTTACCTAGTCCTGGTGTGTTAGTAGTTAGTAGACTCCTTCCTTTGCTACCTTGTGTGTGTGTGTGTGTGGAGGGGGG
>NC_052349.1:87424986-87428521 GCF_009727055.1 Benincasa hispida | reverse complement strand
TACCTTTTATCCTTAACGCATAGCAACTCACCTTTCCTTCATCAAAGTCCCACTTAGCCATCGCATGAGTCGGCCATCACCAACGCATAGGGTGGTCGCTCACCCTCGACGCATGGCTTGCTGGGTGTGCTTGCTCAGCCTACTAAGCATGGACGCATGACACTGACCATCGACGCATGGGCGTGCTGCCTAAGCGCTTGCGCGCTTGGCCACATAAGCATGCTCGGGCGCGTGGGCGTGCTTCGCCGCATGGGTGTGCGCTTGGCATAGCGCATCGATGCATGGCTTCTCGGCAGACTCGACAGTGCTTCGATGCACAGAATGGCTTGCCCACTTACCCGTTCGACGCATAGGCAGGGCACTCGGCATACCTGATCGACGCATTGGCTGCGTGCTTGGCCCTGTCTCTTATACACATCTAGATGTGTATAAGAGACAGCTTTCCTATAACCCACTTTTCCCGCCAATGTGCACATCGACAATTCTTTTCCCGCTAGTCATGCTTAGGTAACTTGACTATATTTCCCGTCGGTCGTCACCGACTATTATTTTCCGCCGACCGAGGCCGACTATATTTTCTCGCCAAGCACCTTTTATTAAGCATGCTAACTTATGTAGTCCGGGTATAATCTCAGTTTCCATAGAAATTCCACAAACAATATCATGGCAACATCATAACATCATAAGCATGCATTTTGCACCTACATATACATTTATACACATATCAACGCATAAAACTAAGTAAACACTCAGCGCAAGCAAGCTTTTCTACTAAAAATCACCTTGAGGATACCTCCAGCTTACTATACTCCAATGTGGCCAAAATCCTCAAATTAGCCTCTTTAGAGGTTATTTGGACCGTGGTAGGCAGCTGGGTGTTTGGGCAGTAGTCAGGGTGGGCGTGTTGTGCCACACAGGGGGTTGATGCGTTGGTCGTGCATTGAGGTGGGCATGATGCGTCACACAGGGAAGGCAGCTATGTTGGGCTAGCGAGCGAGGCGTGTGGATGGACGCAATGCTGCGAGGCGTGCGCGCAGGGTGTGGGCTGGTTATGCATCTGGCTGACTCAATGCCTCACCAACGCAAGCTTTGTTTCTTTTGATCTCCAATCAATTTGGCAGCCTAATAACTCAAACGTAACTCTCTAAATAGGCTAGCGCCGTGATCTCCAAGCTTGCGTTCCGGAGTCATTCCACCACTAATCTTGTATGCTCAGATTCATTTCCTACAGTGGACATTATTCAGGTTATTACTTACTAATTTCCTTATTTTCACTTCCTTTTCTTATGTTTTCTTATGTCCACTTATTATTCCTTATTTCTTTTTCCCTAACCTTTCCTGATTCTACTTTAGGTTTTCCTAGTATATTTATTTATTTTTAGGTTTTGACCTAGCCTATCTTCTAATATTATCTGGCTTCCCTACCTTAGGTAAGCCTTTTCCTGATGCCGCTTTGGCTTTAACCTATCACTTTTCTTTATTTTTTCTTAGATTCTATTTATACTTATGCTAGACTCAACTTTTTCTCAGGTTTTACGTAAACCTTTGCTCTGATACTAAGCTGTCACACCCCCTCCCTAGCCTTAGCCCCCCCCAAGACTTGGAAGGGAGCGTGAGGGTACATCAGTAGCATTCCAAGACAAAACATTTAAATTTAACATTTCCCCCCTCCCCCCTTATCTATAAAAAAAATTTCAAACATGTTTACAACACTCTATCTAACTTTTATATACATAGTTCAATTTTCTATATTCTTTTATTACATGATCTGAGCCGTGCCCTGAGAATTTACCTAGTCCTGGTGTGTTAGTATTGTAGAACTCCTTCCTTTGCTACCGTTGTGTGTGTGTGTGTGTGGAGGGGGGGGGGGGGGATTAAGAAAAACATTTTGGAAAGAGTGTGAGCTACTAAGCCCAGTGAGTGATGCCTTTTTTTTTAAATAATAATCACTTTACAAAACATATTTTTTGGGATGTCAATCACATAACACAAATTCCAATATAATTTATGCATGATCATGTGTACATTCAATTCAATCATCATCCTCTAGTTCATGCTATACGTGGCATGCTCATATCATGGACACAATATAATCATAATAAATTTTTTTATGAAACTTTCCTATAACCCACTTTTTTTCGGCCAATGTGCACATCGATAATTCTTTTCCCGCTAGTCATGCTTAGGTAACTTGACTATATTTCCCGTCGGTCGTCACCGACTATTATTTTCCCCGCCGACCGAGGCCGACTATATTTATTCGCGCAAGCACCTTTTATTTAAGCATGCTAACTTATGTAGTCCGGGTATAATCTCAGTTTCCATAGAAATTCCACAAACAATATTCATGGCAACATCATAACATCATAAAGCATGCATTTTGCACCTACATATACATTTATACACATATCAACGCATAAAAACTAAAGTAAACACTCAGCGCAAGCAAGCTTTTCTACTAAAAATCACCTTGAGGATACCTCCAGCTTACTATACTCCAATGTGGGCCAAATCCAAATTAGCCTCTTTAGAGGTTATTTGGACCGTGGTAGGCAGCTGGGTGTTTGGGCAGTAGGCAGGGTGGGCGTGTTGTGCCACACAGGGGGTTGATGCGTTGGTCGTGCATTGAGGTGGGCATGATGCGTCACACAGGGAAGGCAGCTATGTTGGGCTAGCAGAGCGAGGCGTGTGGATGGACGCAATGCTGCGAGGCGTGCGCGCAGGGTGTGGGCTGGTTATGCATCTGGCTGACTCAATGCCTCACCAACGCAGCTTTGTTTCTTTTTGATCTCCAATCAATTTGGCAGCCTAATAACTCAAACGTAACTCTCTAAATATACTCTCAACACAAAATTAAGTGATGGTATGAATAATTCCTCTTACCCAACCCCTCTATTTATAGCCATTCCAAACTCACCCCATGGTGATAACTCAACTCCCATTTGTCTCACTTTGGAGCTGCCAACACTTAGTCTACCCACCCTAGCCTTGAGTTGTTATCATCTCAACTTGCTAGCCAAAATCTCCTTTTTTGCATGAAATCTCCTTCACCCACCTCCTGCTTGGGGTGATAAGACTTCAATTGCATGAAATCTCCTTTGTCCACCTCCTACTAGTACTTTTGTGTGATTCTCCTTTCGCCACCTAAATCACTTAAATACTTAACATATTTCTCTATTTAAATTGTTTAAGACTTATGCTCGTATACCATCGGCATATTCCCTTGAAGTTTTCCATCAATTACCTTACCTTTTATCCTTAACGCATAGCAACTCACCTTTCCTTCATCAAATCCCACTTAGCCATCGCATGAGTCGGCCATCACCAACGCATAGGGTGGTCGCTCACCCTCGACGCATGGCTTGCTGGGTGTGCTTGCCTAGCCTACTAAGCATGGACGCATGACACTGACCATCGACGCATGGCGTGCTGCCTAGCGCTTGCGCGCTTGGCCACATAAGCATGCTCGGGCGCGTGGGCGTGCTTCGCCGCATGGGTGTGCGCTTGGCATAGCGCATCGATGCATGGCTTCTCG
>NC_052349.1:87371286-87423820 GCF_009727055.1 Benincasa hispida | reverse complement strand
GCAGACTCGACAGTGCTTCGATGCACAGAATGGCTTGCCCACTTACCCGTTCGACGCATAGGCAGGGCACTCGGCATACACTATTAACGCATGGGCTACGCGCTTGACACATGGCCTATGTGCTTGTCCTCGATGCATGGATTGCACGCTTAGCCTCGACGCATGGGTTGCGCGCCTAGCATGCTCACTCGACGCATGCTTCCTGCCCATGTCCGTTCGGCTCATGTATGCTTTTGTGTTGGTTGTATACAACCCTTAGCTATTTTTCAAGTCTTCTTGCTTCCATCCTCCATGCATTATCGCGTCCCACATGTTTTAAGCTCTTCATAGGCGTTTGGACCTTTGGTCACCTTTTTGGATAATTTTAATGTTTTCCCCCCTTTGTTCCAATATCCTTACTTAGGATTTTTTTTCTCTATTTAACCTCCCACTTTAGATTTAGTGTTAGGGTCTTACATGAATAAAGGGTCTCACCCTCTCATTGGCCCGAGAGGGACTCAGTTTGTTGGTTGGATCACAAACCAATTGTTCATTAGAGGATTATGGGACTTAAGAAACAAAGGTAATCTCAGGGGTAAAACAGACATTTGATCCAACCGTTATTACGAACAACCTGTGAAGGGTTAACTTACTAATCATGGTTATATCGATTGGACATAATATATCTAAAGTGAGGGGAGTGCAACTATGGGCTTTAGAGGAGTGACCCATTAGTTAACGAATGAAGGTTAATTTGGTGTAAAAAGTTTAGCCAATTAATCTCGAATCATTGGAGCCCATGATTTGTAGGTCCATGAGGTCCCCTTACTAGCTTGTAAATGGATTAGCCTTAGAGTAACGTGGTAAGTTAATTTGAAACATTCAAATTAGAATTAAGGGAACTAGTAATATATGTGATATAATAATGTGTTTAAATTAGGATTAAACAGAACTAGAAAATTAATTAATATTTAAATATAATTTAAATATTAAATTCATGAATAGGGATTCATGTGGTGGAATTTGTGTAAAATTAATTTAATATTTGATATTAAATTAATTAGAATTAATTAAATTGTTTAATTAATTATTTATTATTAATTTTATTAAAAAATTAATTTATGAAATTAATTTTGTAAAATTAATAATTTTTCAATTTTGAAAACAAAATTGGTTTTGGAAATCAATTTATGAAAACAAAATTGGAAAAACTTGAAAAACACAAAATGGAAAAATTGGATTTCTCCACTTACCAACCAAGAAGCTCATTCATTTCTCCACCAACTTCTTGATTCAATCTTCCAAGCATGAGGTGCTCTTCATGCAGCTTTCTTCTTTGCATGATGGTCTTACAATAAATAGGAAAGATTGGACTGAAAATCGAGCATGCAAACTGATGCATTAGCTGATGTTTTGTTGAAAACTTGAGAGTGAAGAAGGTGTTCTTCCAAAGGCATAGCAGTGAGCTTCTTCTCCAAATTCATTTCATTCAAGCTTATTTGAGTCCCACAACTCAATCTAAAGCTCTAAGAGAATAGTAGGGAAGACCTTGAGGTGGTTCACAAAAAGCTTTCGAGAGATTTGCAGTTGATTTTGAGTTTCAAGAGGTTCTACAAAGGTATGACTTGAAATCCTCTTATCATGATATGAGCATGCTTTATTTATAGCCAAAATTAATGAATTAGAATGCTTATTGATCCTTGTTGCTTCCGCTGTATGCTAATATAATCCTACACTGTAGTATATGGATAAGGTTAGGTATCTTATCCTAGTCACAGTACGGATACAACCTACTTTATAATTGTTATAATAGTTATAAAATGTTACAAACGATCTGATCACGATCGTTCATGTAGAGACATGTGAGTGGAGATATTCTATACAAAGAGTTTGTATAAGAATGGACCGCGAAATGATTAGTCTCTCTTTATAACATCATTACTTAAAGAGAATTAACATTTCAATAGGATGACCATAGGCGACTCGACCTTAATCCTGAGTGAGTTGTGAACTCCTGCCAGATTCGCCGACTTAATAAGTTTACCATTTCGGGAATTCATCTGAGTGGGGAGCTGGGAACACAGCTACACAGGATGAAATTTGCTCCTTCTTGTCTTGAGGGTAAGTAGATGAATTGCTCCCTTAAAGGTTGATTCCGGGTCTTGAACAATGAGGTGTCTCACCCTCTCACTAGCCAAAAAGGGGTCTTGTTTATAATTGGACTATAATTAATTGTTCATTAGAGGGATCAGTGGTATTTAAGGAGTTAGACATAACTATAGGGGTAAAATGATAATTTGATCCAGTTGTAGTTATTAGCGATTAATGAAGAGTCAACTTACTGTTGAGTGATTATATTTGTGGACACAGAAATATAACTATAGTACGAATAGTGCAATTATAGGTCTTTAGTAGAGTGACCTGCAGTTAATGAATGTTGATAATTTAATTAAAGAGTTTTAATTAATCTCGTATTACTGGAGCTTCTAATTTGTAGATCCATAAGATTTCTTTGCTAGCTCATTAAGGATAAAACAAGGAATAAATTGTTTTCGAATAATTTTAATTATTCAAATTATTTAAGGAAAATTTTATGTTAATATGATTAATATAAAGTTAAATGTATATTGATACTTTATAATATATAGTTCACTATAAATATTATTTATAACTAATACTATGTATAAAAGAAATAAATATTTAAATAGGATTCAAATTAATGTAATGTATATTGATACATTATAGTTAATTATAAATATGATTTATAATTAATAAAAGAGATAAATATTTGAATTAATACAATGTATATTGATACATTATAATATATAGTTAATTATATTATAATTATAAATATGATTTATAATTTATACTATATAATATATGAGAGTAATGCATTTGAATAAGATTCAAATATTAATTATATGAATGCGATTCATATTAATACTATAAGTTAAATTAAGGAAAATTATTTCAAATGGTAAAACTGTTGAAAATATTTACAAGATATAGAAAAATTTTAGAATCATCAATGATAGATGCTGATACTGATATAGACTTCTATCAGTATCTACCCGTGATATTGATAGACACTGATAGAAGTCTATCCGTATCTATCAGCGTCTATCATTGATAGTTCTAAAATTTGTTATATTTTGGTTTATTTTTCTATATTTAAAAACAACCCTTAAATTAATATTAGTGAGATTCATATTAAAACTATAGGTTATGTGAGAGGATGTCGTTTTGAATATGATTCAAATGAAATCAAATATATGATATTTAATTATTAATTATTTAATATTATTAATTTAGTTATATATATTAAATGAGATTTAATATATATTTATGAAATTAACAAAAATAATAACTCCCAAAGGGAGTTATTATACATTAAGGAGAGGGGTGTCATGATCATTCTTTCGTTAGTTTTTTTCAAGGGATGTGTGTTCTGTAAAAGTTACAGAGGCAACACAAATTTTTTTTTGGAAGAACACAAACTCTCTCTAAAAAAACTCTCATTAGAAAAATCTCTGCAAAGTTCTCTTCCCGTTCCATATCTTGAACCATAAACAGATCTCACAACCTGTATTCCTTGCCTAAGAATAGCAAGAAAGTCCTTTTTATGGTATTCTTACTCGTGAGAAGTGTTCTTAGGGTTCGAGGGAAGTTTTTATTACTTGTTGTGTTCGTGGGGAGAAATTTATGTTGTTCTGTGACTTGGAGAGGAATTATATGAAGATAAGATCTTCAAGGGTAAGGTCCTAATTGCTTCTCCTTCTAAAAGCTCGTTTAGTTAGAATTGTTTATCCTATATGCTTTTTCTCTGGTTTATACATTTTTCAAAATTGATTTTCTAATGCACGACGTTCACATGCTTCCATGAGGAATTTGATTCCTTCAAGAACAAATCTGTAACCCATACAAAGTATCAAAGAACCAAATAACAAATCAACCCATCAACAAAATAAACAATAAATATAAACAATAGCTGCCCAAACACCAAACCAACATTCGCAGCTGCCGACATCCAACCAACAAACCAACAAAACAAGCATGAAAAAAAAACTAAACAAACACTAGACCAAGACTACCAAGACCAACTCCCCCTCTAGCTTAAAGAAAATATAAAAAATAATGCCCAACTTGATCGGGATCATCAGCAACCTATCTCATCAAACTCAACAACGTAGTAAGCTCATACTTCCGATTAGAGGCATGATTAATAATATCAGTAAGCATCTTATTCTCTTTAGACCAAGAGTACATGAGGCGGAGGCCAAAAATAAACTTGAAAAAATCAGCATCTGGAGCTTCCTCAATAGTATAGGGAGAAGGTAGTGTAATATCTGGAACATGATGGCATTGAAACAGCTTGAAGTTAAAATTTAGCATTCTCGGAGTGGCACTAATAGGCTCTTCTACTGAGAGTAAATAAGCTTCTGAGACAACAAAATTCCATAAATCAGACGTGGATAGAGAATAAGTAAACGTAAAGCCCGAGAGTCAATGTGCCTCCATATAAATGACAAAAACCCCCATAGTCAAAAGTAGCACCTTTTCCAATTTGATATAACAAAGTAGCCAGAGCAACAGATAAACCAGAGTGGTGAGAAGAAAGGCACTAATTGGCAATCCCAATGCGAAACAATACAACATGTTTGGCATCTAGCTCAACAGAAGCAAGGACACAATTCATGAGTGTTAGGGGGAACATTCCTATAAAAAAAGAGTTAATCACACAATAGTAAAAACAAATTTGTGGCCTCTGACATGAACCATTCGAAAGTCTGGAGAATTGGCATCATCAAAAGCAGGCGAAAGATTCACAATAAATTCTCTAATAAGTTTAGAATAATAAGGATCAAGGTTCAGAACAGTCTTCATCATATCAACTTTAAAAATCAGTTCCATAATATCAAGGCATTCTTGTGTCTTTTCTAAAACTCCTTTTCAGCAAAAATCTTCCTCTTGATCACAAACTTCCAAAATAAGACACTTTCCTTAGAGTGAAAAAGACATACATACATAATGCACGTCCAAATCAATAATATTTCTCTTGTACCTGTACATGCATAAAATAAAATCTTAATTGCTTTAAAAAAATCCCCAATAACTCACAAAAGAGGAATTGGATAATAACTTAACTCCAAAACTAAGATAAAATATATTTTTTCATCCAAATCAACTTGTTATGGTTTAGACAGCAAATTCCTACTTATCAACCATGAAGTATACATGTATATTCTACATTGAACAAGTAGAGTATACATCTTAAGTTGCACACAAGAATAGAATTCAAAATCAATAAATTACAAAATTGTTTAAATGACTAAAAATAAGCTGAAGATAAATGAAGAGTGTACAACAATGTCTTCCCAGGTTTTTTATGTCAATTTTTGGAAGGGACTATTCTTCAACCTACGAAGTAGATAAAAGAAAGATTTTGAAAAAATAAGTAAGAAAGACGACAATTTGAACAAATAAGGTAAATCAAGGATCATGTTAGCATGCAAGAAAACATACCCTAATTGGTTGAATTCTACTTACCTAAGCATTTTAAAAGTGATTTTCAAATAATCAAGAGACTCCTAAAATAATAACATTCAAGTTCCAAGGTTAGAACTTAGTTCAAAACCTTATTTGAAACTCGAGTGTTCAAAATGAATAATCTTACCTACAAAGACCTTAAACCCCAATCCAAAAAATTTGTAATGAGTCTAAACTACACACAGATAAAAACCTGTGAGTGTTAAACTAAATCATAGCACCCAAATTGAAGTTGAAATAGTCTAAATATAGCCATAACGCTTAAAACTCACTAAAACAAGTTTGGGTCCATGCTAAAGAGTGTTCAAATGCATTCGTAACTGTTTTGAAACTACAAAAACAGACTTGGGTCCAGGCCACCAGGATGCAATTGCAATGAAAAGAAGAAAAACGATGTAGCAAGGACATGCTAATATTCATGGAAAGTGTGGATTAAAACTAAATTGAACAATCAAATCGAGTTCAAATTAACAAATTTAAAATGTTATCAAAGGTAGGAAAAGGGCCCAATATCTCTTATTATGTCAATTTTAATGATTCTAAGCAGAGTAAAGCATCAACTCCACAATAGCCAATATCAGGGTATTGATAATAATAATCTTTCAGAGAAATGAAAATGTAACAATCCCAAATTTCAATCCTAAAACTGTTACCAAAATTTAATCTGAAACTAAGTTTACTAACTCTTATATTTTGAAAAATTTTCTGCAGCATGACGACGCTACCACAACAAAACCAAAGAAAAGATTTACTTTGGGTCTATTTAAAGAAACATACCCTCAATAATATTCCACAACTACTTCCCAATAGAACTACTAGAATTCCCAAAAAAAACAAATATTCACTTCATAAAACAAATCCACGCACAAAAATATGGAATAGAGAATAGCTAATAATTCTGATATGATCTCACAAGTAGTTTATATTGATAAAATGAGTAAATAAAAATTTAGAACATCCAACTGCTACAATAAACCAAGATTATAAGTTTAATACTTATCATAGATTTTACACTATACCATGAAGAAAATCAAGCTAATTGTACATATTCATAGTAGTAATTCAAGGGCCTCTTGTTCTCACATTTTAATAGCCTAACACATCTACGATTTATCGGCTTCAAGTGCAGTAGAAATGTCAATGGTAGGTCTTAACTCCCAATATACTTGACTTCTGTGGCATAATGAACTAGGTTAAACAAGAAGTTGCGCATAAGGTCTTAGTTAATCATCAATCCATTGTCAGACCATCATGACTTGTTGAGTGAAAATATGTAAATGAACTATGTAAAGCAAGCTTGAAATTGCAAGGAACAAAATAGGACTTAAACCGTTCATTATTCTTCATATATTAACTAATGAAGTTACAAGCCAGTCAAAGAGTCCTAAATTAATTAATATATTAAAAATATTTTTCAAAAATGTAATAAAGTAAAATTTAGTAATAGGTAACTTGGCAAATAAGATATTGTTTTTTATTTTTATTAATTACTTAATTCGGTTTTAGTGTTGCAGTATTTTTCCTACTTTTTCAATCATTTACACAGTGCTGTCAAAAAATTTAATTGTATAAATGCATTAATTTATGTGTACCTACAGAAGGAGAATTAGATCTTTCTCCGTTAACTGCTGGTTGGCTGTTGATAAAAAGAAAACCTTTCAGGTTAATTTTCCCAAGTTGTTTGTTTATTCTAATTCAGACCGAGGACATAGAGCATATATTAACAAATATCATTCACAGAGATCATGTATTTACAACTTCTAGTTTATTATTCATACTTGATAGTTAGTCAATGCCCCAAATATGGAGGATTAATAGAATCACTCCATCTACCATGGGTTTCAAAGCTATATGACATACCATATGATATATGTTGGGTTTTATGTCCTAAAACTCGTGGTTTGTAAACAATAAAACTTATTCTGAAAATTCAATAAGTTGTTATTGAATATATGAATTGCTTATTTCGTTTTAGAAATAAATCCAATAAACTAAAAGATCCATGACTATTACATGAGTACTTCAATAACAATTATGACATTAAATCAAGTTAATTTAATATCAAACATGAATAAGGTTGGGTGCGTTATTCTAGTAACACTATTGGATGTGGTCCACTTTGTAGTTGTTACAAGGAGTTGTAAAGTGTTACAGACGATGCAATCCTAATTCGTACATGTTATGACATAAAAAGTGGGGGCGTCCTGTGCAATAGGTTTGTACAAGATCGGACCACGAAATTAGTCACTCTTACTTTAAAACGTTGTTTATTGTTTAAGATTGACTATTTCAAAGCGATGACCGAGGTAACTTGACTTTAATCCTAACCTAACTATGAACTCCTATTTATTCGTGATCATCCTTAGATTTGCATAGGTGAGGGTTGGCTCAACAGCGTCGGCTCAATAAACCTCTAGTTCAGGGGTAAGAATGGATAGATAGCTAGGGACATAGGGTGCAAGATGGAATTCACTCCTACTCGCACTCAAAGATAGTAGAGAGGTTGTTCCTTAAGTGCTAACTCCGGGTCTTGAACAAAGGGCCCCACCCTCTCATTGGCCCGAGAGGGACTCAGTTTGTTGATCGGATCACAAACCAATTGTTCATTAAAGGATCAGTAGGACTTAAGGAACAAGATGTAATCTCGAATGGATATAATATATCTATAGTGAGGGGAGTGCAACTATGGGCTTTAGTAGAGTGACCCATTAGTTAACAAATGAGGGTTAATTCGGTGTAAAGAGTTTAGCTAATTAATCTCAGATTGTTGGAACTCATGATCTGTAGGTCCATGAGGTCCCCTTACTAGCTCGTAAATGGATTAGCCTTAGAGTAGCATGATCAGTTAATTTGAAACATGCAAATTAGAATTAAGGAAATTAGTAATTATATGTGATATAATTATGCGTTTAATTTTGGAATTAAGTGGAATTGGAGAATCAGTTAATATTTAAATATGGTTTAAATATTAAATTCATGAATAGAGATTCATGATGGTGAAATTTGTGTAAAATTATTTAATATTTGATATTAAACTCCTACTACCTAGGGATCGATTCGGTTCTTGAGTTTTGATACCTAATTTTATGAGCATGCGTGAGCGATGTGAGGTAATAAAAGGTTTATCACTTAGACATCGTGGGTTAAATCCAACGTAAAAGATATAATTGGATAAACGCCTAGACTTAGGTTGTATTTAATTAGCTAGAATATACCTTAGTAAAAGTTTAGCCAAACCATCTAGAACACTTCAGTGAGAGATTAATGATATATATGATATATATGATATATTATTTTTAGCTCTCACGTTCCTAAAAGTTCATACCGTGAGATTCCTGCTCGGTTTTGTGTCGCCCTGGGTGCGACTTCCATTCGGAAAGTATTTGCATGGGTCAATAGCAAGGTGAATAGAGGAAGTTGTTCATAGTAAGTGAGAGAAGGAAGTGTGTTAACACATACTGCGGTCTCTTTCATTAGATTGCACCGTGAGATTCCCATGTTCCATCTGCGTGTCGTTTGAGTGCAACCACCCATTCGGAGGGTTGTAACTTGGGGATCGGAACTACACAAACTTCAGAAATGGATAAGGTCTCTTAGGTCCATCTTCAGCATTGTCTGCCCTCAGTAGATTGTTAATATCGATCTCTGGGATCTAAAAATGGCAGGTTACACTTATAAGAATTACTACGTGTTAGTAAGTTCTTGATAAAAAAAAAAAAAAGCGATAACTAAATGCTAAAGGAATAAGAGTTATTGTGATATTAGTATTTAGTTGGTCCAGTGAAAGAGTAATTGATTACCCTTCGATAGCAGTTATTCTGACTCACTGAAGTATCGTTGCAAGTTAATGAGATATAGGTACCTTATTACTTTTGCTAAAACTTGATTGGATTTTAAAGCATTTGACTAATGGAACTTGTTTAATTTTTTCAGCATGTCTAGCAAAATCATTCAACTCCTCACTTGTAATAAATTAAATGGAAATAACTACACAACTTGGAAATCTAATTTGAAAACAATACTAGTAATCGATGATCTTGGGTTCGTTTTAACAGAGGAATGTCCTCCAACTCCTGGCTCATCAGCAAACCGAAATGTTTGGGATGCTTATGACAAATGGTTTAAGGAAAATGAAAAGGTCCAAACCTATATCTTAGAAAGCATATCAGATGTTTTGACTAAGAAACGTGAGAGTATGTTCACTGCTAAGGGGATCATGGATTCGTTGTAGACAGTATTTGGACAACTGTCCTCATCTGTCAAGCATGATACTCTCAAAGAGGTTTACAACCACTGCATAAAAGAAGGAACCTCTGTTAGGGAAAATGTTATTGATATGAGGGTAGAAGTAAACGATGTTATCATAGATAAGAAAGTTAAGAAAGAAAAACAAGGTAAATATCATTTACTCATTGTTGAAATATGTTTAGTAGAGAATGGTGCATGGACCTGGATACTAGATTCAGAGGCCACTAATCATATTTTTGCTTTCACTCAGGAAACTAATTCCTGGAGATAGCTTGTAAAAGGTAAGACAACCTTCAAAGTTGGAATAGGAGAGGTTGTCTCAGCTAAAGCAGTAGGAGAGTTGAAGTTGTTTTTTGGAGATAGATTTATTTTACTTAAAAATGCATTTTTATCTCTCGTTTGTTAGAACAATTGTACAAAGTATCTATTGAAATAAATGAAGTGTTCATTAGTTCAAGAGGTATTCAAATTTGTTCTGCAAAATTAGAAAATAGCTTATACATGTTAAAACCAGCAAAGGCTAAAGCTGTTTTGAATATTGAGATATTTAAAAAAGTTGAGACTTAGAATAAAAGGCAAAAAAAATTTCCTAATACCTATCTTTGACACTTGAGACTTAGACACATTAATCTCAATAGGGTTGGGAGATTGGTCAAGAGTGGACTCCTAAGTTAGTTAGAAAACAACTCTTTACCTCCATGTGAATCTTGTCTTGAGGGTAAGATGACCGAAAGGTCTTTTACAGGAAAAGGTTTTGAAGCCAAAGAACCCTTAGAACTCGTTCAATCAGACCTCTGTAGTCCGATGAATATGAAAACATAAGAAGGGTATGAATATTTCATCAGTTTTATTAATGACTATTCAAGGTATGACTATGTTTACCTAATGCATCATAAGTCCAAAACACTTGAAAAGTTCAAGAAGTATAAGGTAGAGGTTGAGAACCTATTAGGTAAAACAATTAATACCTTTCGATCAGATCAAGGTGGAGAGTATATAGATTTGAGATTCCAAAACTATTTAATAGAACATGGAATCCAGTCCCAGCTCACTACACTCAATACACCACAGTAGAATATTGTATCAGAAAGGAGAAATAGAACCCTATTAGACATAGTTCATTCAATGATGAGTTATACTCAGTTGCCTAATTCATTTTGGGGATATGCAATAGAGACTACAGTATAAATTTTGAACATAGTTCATTCAAAAAGTGTTTCTGAAACACCTTATAAGTTATGAAGAGGGCATAAAGGTAGTTTATGTCAATCAGGATTTGGGGATGCCCGACACATGTGTCAGTGCAAAGGCCAAAGAAGTTGGAACGCCGTTCAAAATTATGTCGATTCATATGATACCTCAAAGAGATGAAAGATGATCAGTTTTATGATCTTCAAGATGACAAAGTGTTTGTATCGACAAACGGTATATTCTTAGAGGAAGACCATATGAGAGATCATCAACCTCACAGTAAACTAGTATTGAATGAAATTTCCAAAGATGCTACAAATAAATCAATAAGAGTTGTTGATCAGGTAGGTTCTTCAACAAGGGTTGTTGATGGAACTAGTCAGTTACATCCTTCTTAAGAGTTGAGAGTGCCTCGTGGGAGGATTACTCAACAGCCTGACCAGTACTCAAGTCATCATACCTAATGATGGCATTGTGGATTCATTAACCTATAATCAGATAATGAACGATGTTGACAGAGACTAGTGGATCAAAGCCATGGACCTCGAAATGGAGTCTATGTAATTCAACCTGGACTAAAAAGTTGTAGATCAGTCGGATGGGGTAAAACCTATTAGTTGTAAATGGATCTACAACAGCCTGAAGGAACCTTGTTAGAGTTCTTAAGCGGAAAATATGGACCATCTCAACTTTCCAAAATTTTCACAGAACAGAAATTTTACAGTATATAGAACAAAGTTTATGCATTCAACAAAATTACAACATGATTTTAACAAATTACAAAAAAAGTAAATAGGATTCAAAACCCATACCTTTGAAAAATGATTCTTCAAATGAAAGAATTCCCTCGTACTCCAAATGGGCATCACCGTGAAGGTAACCTTGGTATTCTCTAGGTGAGAATCCAGGAAGATGTGGGGCTCTGACTATTTTGGAAGAGAGAGATATGAGAAGGAGGAAGGACACTTGGATTTTTACAGAACCTTTTTGTGTATGGAGAAAGTCTTTGTCTCTCGTTTCAGACACTACACAGAATGAGGAATCCNAGGACACTTGGATTTTTACAGAACCTTTTTGTGTATGGAGAAAGTCTTTGTCTCTCGTTTCAGACACTACACAGAATGAGGAATCCCCCCCACTCTCACGTCTGAGAGAGTAAAAGGTGGGGAGGGACTTACAACTCCCTCTCATAATTAATTTTTTTGAAATAAATAATGTTAGTCTATATATATTAAATGTTTTATTAAATAAATATAAAAAAAAAATTATTTTTTTATTTCAGAAAAACTAATCAAAGGATTGTTTTCATAGGCAGAAGTTCACAACTCATTTAGGATTCAGGTTATGTTACCTATGGTCATCCTAGTGAAATGTAAATCTATATTATGAACGAAAGTCTATATTATGAACGACGGTATATAATGAGACTAAACATTTCGTGTTCCGATCTTATGCAAACTCCTTTGTATAGAATATCCCCGCTCACATGCCTTCACATGAATGATCAGGATTAGATCATTTGTAGCACTTCAACAATTGTAACATCTACAAAATAGACCATACTCGTAGTGTCACAAGGATAAGGTATCTAGCCTTATCCATATAGACTATTTAGATTATCACTTAAACATGATCCACCTGTATGTCTCTACATAATGTTTAAGCTACAAGATAACCTTGGATGTTAGTTTATTGGTTTGTGGTTAATGCAACTAATTTTGAAATAAAACATCACATATTTTATTACATAAATAAAATTATTGTACAAAACAATTACAAACTATAGGACGCTACAAGCTTTAGGGCATCAAACCCAACAAAAACCTATTATCATATTGCCATGATAAAGTTGATTAGAATACTCTTGTCCATAGTCGTTATTTATGATTATAAGATTTGGCAAATGAATGTCAAGACAACCTTTCTGAATGTCAATCTTGAAGAGAGTATCTGTATGGCTCAACCAGAAGAATTTATTGAACATGGCCAAGAGCAAAGGGTTTGCAAACTAAAACAATCCATGGGTTGAAACAAACATCTAAATCATGGAATATAAAATTTGACACTAGGATCAAATCTTATGGCTTTGAATAGAATGTTGATGAACCTCGTGTCTACAAGAAAATTGTCAACAAAACTGTAGCTTTCTTATTGTCGTATGTTGATGGAATCCTACTCATTGGGAATGGTGTGGGATACTTGACTGCATTAAGTAGTGGCTAGCAACACAATTTCAAATGAAAGATTTGGGAGAAGCTCAGTTTGTTCTTGGAATCCAAATTGTTTGGAATCACAAGAACAAAACATTAGCCTTGTCTCAAGCATTGTATATAGACAAGATGTTGTCTAGATATAAGATGCAGAATTCCAAGAGCGGTTTGCTACCTTTCAAGCATGGAATTCATCTGTCAAAGAAACAATGTCCTAAGACACCTCAAGAAGTTGAAGACATGAAACATATTTCCTATGCATAAATAGTTGGTAGTATGATGTATGTCATGTTGTGTACACGACCTAACATATGCTATGGAGTAGGAATTGTCAGCAGGTTTCAATTCAATCCAGGATATATCTTTGGATTACCATTAAAAATATCCTCAAATATCTTCGGAGAACGAGGGACTATATGCTCGTGTATGGCACTAAGGATCTGATCCTTATATCATACACTAACTCTGATTTTTAGACCAATATAGACTCAAGGAAATCAAAACCGAGATCAATGTTCACTCTAAATGGAGGACTTATAGTTTGGAGGTGTATATAGCAAAGTTGTATTGTTAACTCCACCATGGAAACGGAGTACATGGCTGCATGCGAAGCGACAAAGGAAGCAGTGTGGCTTAGAAAGTTCTTAACCTATTTGGAAGTGGTTCCAAATATGCATCTACCTATCACCCTTTATTGTGATAACAGTGGAACAGTTGCCAATTCTTAATAACCTAGAAGCCATAATCACGAAAAACACATGGAGCAAAAATATCATCTCATCAAAGAGATAGTACATCGAGGAGACATGATCGTCGTGCAAATAGTCTCAAAAGACAACATTTCTAATTCGTTTACTAAGGCCCTCACGGCAATAGCGCTTGAGGGTCACCTAGTGAGTCTAGGACTACGGGTTATATAAATCTAGAGCAAGTAGGAGAAGTCATGGATATGTGATATCCTAGTTTATTGTATTTATGTTTTTCTATCACACTCTAAATTGTAAATAACCTATAAGAGTTTAGTCCAAGTGGGAGTTTGTTGGGTTGTATGTTCCAAAACTCATGGTTTGTAAACATTAAATATATTCTATTTTACAATAAAGTTGTTATTGAGGTTATTCAGTAAAAATATTATTGAATATATAAATTGCACATTTTAACCCTAAATCCAATAAACTAACAACCCCAGGCCATAACATGAATACTTGAACTTTATGTGGAGACATAAAAATGAATCAAGTTCAAGTATATGGCCAAAACTCATGGTGTAAGCAATGTTGGATTGCTTACACCAATAGACGCAAAGAAATTAGGCCACTTTGAATTCACCGTGAAATACATCGATCAAGTCTTTATGGGATTGTTTTCCCCCTTCCTCTCCCTCCCCCCCCCCTCCCCGGCTCAACATCTGCATGATCCCCTTCAATTTATAGATGAAGTCCCTACTCTTGATCGTAGGGACAATGCAGCACAATGTGATTAAATTTGTGGATGTTAGGTTTATTTCATTCTTTTGTAATTTCTCTTATGCCTTTTTATTTGCTCTTTTATCTTGCTTCTTGCCTTGATACCTCAATGACTAAACCAATGTTAGATAACTAAAGAATCTTTTGATAGGCGTTAGAATTAAGTTTAGAAACTTCTCCAAGTAAAATATATCCTTGATTTTCTATGCATGCAAGCCTCACCTCAAACCTCTTTTTCAAATTTTTTCTAAGACATTCTAATAGTTCTCTTTCAGCAATGAGGACCTTGCTGACCTCCAAAATTTGAGGAGGTGGAGAGGAGGAAAAGGGAGGAGAGGTTCGAGTTGATGCGATCACTTTATAAAAGATCATTTTCATAATTTCATATATATATATATAAAATAAGTTCACTTAACAATAACAAACTCCACTATCAGCGCAAGGAAAAACCAACCTGATATGAGTTTAGTTGTGAATAACACTTACTTATAGTTGGATATCCGCATGACACTTGTGGGGGTAAGTAAAAACGAAGGTAAGTAACCAAGACCAGCGTAAGACATAGTATAACAAAACCCAAACTCCAATGTTGGAGAAAGAAAATATATAGCTTAGACAAGAGTTTAGTCGTGAAGGTAACTTGCTCGTAGTTGGATGTCCACATGACATAAATCGAAGGTGAGTACCTAAATCGACGCATGAAAGAACATTAAGCAATAACTAGAAGATTTTATTAAAAGTGAACCATCTAACGCATTTCTGAATTTGAAAGATGAGTACGTTTAAGAAAAGCATAAGGATTTTTTAGGAATGTGCTTGCCGGATAAAACATCAGGGATATATTTCTTTGGGAAGGAAGCAAACTTACATTGTTATATGCTGAGCTCAGACTCTTACAGTTGAAAACATGATGAGATGAGACTAAGTGAGTTGTTAAGGAATTTTTTTGGGAATGCTTGAGGACAAGCATTGTTCAAAATTTGGGGGTGTGATAACTTGTAGAAATACAAATTATTGTTCTCTTAAAGTTAGAATAATTAGGATCAAATAATGAGAAACACATTCATTTCAGTAGAAAAACACATAAATTTACATATATGTGTTCAATACATACAAAAGCATCCGTTTTAAAGAAAAGTGCACTACTAACACTTGATAACATAGGAATCATAGGATTTCACTAAGTGTTGTAGAGAGGCCAACACAGGAAGCATGCGCTGGAACCAAGTGAGCACAAGAAGATACATTTCACTCGTGCACTTGATGTCAAATCTCAACTTGCAGTATAGGCAACCTGACAGGCGGAATTTGAGCTGATCAAAACGGCAGAAGCCTATAGTACAACATGGAAATTAATGCTATCAGATCACAAGTTGCTGAGTCCAATGCCTATAAAAGAATATGTTGCACAAGAATAAGAGTTAGTTAGTTCGAGAGTCATAAAGTTAGACACTTAGAAGTAGGCAGTAACATCTCTATACAAAGTAGTTCCTCAACTGCCTACAAGAAGAAGAGGAGTCCGACCATTATTTCCACTACAGATACAGAGGTTCTGCCAGAGTTAAAGCTCAAGATTCAGCACGCCTTCACCATAGTCATAATAGCAAATAGCCAAAGGGAGCAAGAGATTGACCCTGGCGGTTTGACACACTTTTCTTTCCCTTATTTAGCATTTTCTTCCATTATTTGTCTTTATTGAACTGGAATTTTGTAGAATTATGTTGGGCCTGCTTTTGTGAATTGATGAAGCTATTAGCCCAAATGATGAAATAAAGTTAGGCCCTTTTTGTTGATTCGAACCGAGAGCCCTGTTCTTTGCCCCAAAGACTATTGGTTGGTAGAGAACTTGGTTATTTGGAGCCCACGAAGTTCCAGCTGATGCCTTACACATGGTCTATCCCATTGCTCTTTGTCTGATGGAAAAATGAAAAAGAATTACTTCTTTCTTATGGGTGTTTAATGCAAATTAATTTTTCTCTCTCTCTCTTGCTCTCTAATTCTCTCGTTCTTCGCCTTCTGTGTTCTTTTATTTTCTTCTAACCCTAATGCTTTCTTGTTTGATGTGTGCGACTGCTTTGAGTATACGATGGGGGAATCTTGCAATCCGGTAGACGATGGCAGAAGGAAAAGGTAAACGAACATGCAATCGTGTAGACGATTGTTAAAGGAAAATATAGACAATCGGTCAATATTCTAGATGATATGAAGAAAAATAGTAAACGATCGTGCTATCTTGTAGACGATGAGAAGAAAGGGAAGGAAATACTCAGCGATGTACGTGGTTCGGCTATTAAAGCCTACGTCCATGGGAAGGAGAGAGTTTTATTGAAGCTAAGTCACAGACTCTTTTTCTTTTACAGATCTTTCAAGTTCTTCTTGAAGCTATGTAGTTGTTGTATCTAAAAATTTGTAAATGATAAGTATTTATACTAATTTCTGATATAAGTAGTTACAATAACTAACTGTAAAGATTAAAGAAATGTGAAATAGCTTCTTGACTATTGAATGTATGAGCTTATAATCTTCAAATCTCAACCTTAAGCTCAACATGCAACCTCTTCTCCGTCTGGATTTAACATGTTTTTACCCTTTTTCAAGAAGCAGAAACCCGATCTGATCAAGACAATTAGCAACCTTGAGTTTACTCACAGGTTTGGTAAGCATGTCGGCTACGTTCTCGGTGGTATGAAATTTTAGCACCTCGACTTCTTCTTTCTCTATTATGTCTCTGACAAGGTGATACTTGATATCTATATGTTTGGTCCTTGAATGATACTGAGGGTTTTTGTAAAGGTGAATGGCACTTTGGTTATCACAGTAGATTTTAACTACTGTTTGATTAATACCAAAGTCCTTCATCAATCATGTTAACCATAGTGCTTCCTTTATTGCTTCTGATAGAGCCATGTACTCTGCTTCTGTGGTTGACAATGCTGTGATTGACTGTAAATTTTCTTTCCAACACAACAAGTTAGGCCCAAATAAAAATAAATAACCTGTTAGAGATCTCCTTTTGTCTTGGTCAACTGCAAAATCTAAATCAACATATCCATATAGCACTAAATTTGATTCATTAGTACTTTGATATGTTAATTTCGACTGTTTAGACCAAATTAGATATCTTAAAATCCATTTTGTTGCTTCGCAATATCTTTTTTTAGGGTTAGACATGTATCTACTGACTAAACTGGTGTTGTATGATAAGTCTGGTCTAGTAGATATCATTAAGTATATTTGACTCCCTACTGCTTGATTATAGGGAATTGATTGCATTTGAGTCAAATGTTCTATGTCTTTTTCTTTTGGTGAGTTCTCAGAGGAAAGTTTAAAGTGTTTAGCAATAGGAATGGTTACTAGTTTTGCATTTTTCATATTGAATCTGTTTATTACCTTTTCACAGTAGCTTAGTCGACTTATGGTTAGGGTTGAGGATGTTCTGTCCCTTTGAATTTCTATCCCAAGGATCTTTCTAGACTAACCCAAGTCCTTCATGTCAAATTCTCTCTTTAGGAGATTTTTTACATGAGTTAAATCCTCCTTAGATTTTCCTGCTAGTAACATATCATCAACATAGTGTAATAAATAGACTTTGTCCTTATAGGTAGTAGAGTTAATATAAGAACAAATATCATAGGAACTTCTTTGAAAACCTATACTCTCTATGTAGTCATTAAATCTTATGTACCAGCATCTAGGGGATTGTTTTAGACCATATATTGACTTATTTAGGAGACAGTACAGGTCTTTCTTACCTTTTTCCTCAAACCAAGTACAGGTCTTTCTTACCTTTTTCCTCAAATCCTTTAGGTTGAACCATATAGATAACCTCATCTAAGTTTCCATGTAGGAAGGTAGTTTTAACATCTAGTTGATTTAGTTCTAGGTTATATTGAGCAACTAGAGATAAAAGAAGCCTAATAGAGGTTTGTTTCACTACTGTGAAAAGATTTCAGTGTAGTCTATTCCTTCTCTCTGAGTAAATCCTATAGCCATTAACCTTGCCTTGTATCTAGGCTTTTCTTCTTTGGTAGAACCTTCCTTTAGTTTATATATCCATTTAGAGGCTATAGGTTTACAAGCTTTGGAAGAGGAGCTAGGGTCCAGGTATTATTGACAGTGAGTGACTCAATCTCTTCACACATAGCTTGAATCCAAGACCTAGCATTAGGGCAGTTCACTACCTCTTCAAAAGTGGCTGGTTCTTGGTCATTAGGAGCTATTGTGGCATTTAGAACTAGGTTCATATAGTTATTTCCAGTATGCCTAGCTGGAGGAACTATCAATCTTCTTTGTCTATCCCTAGCCAAGGAATACTGACTTAAATCAAGTACAACTTCAGTATTCCCAGTGATCTCATTTAAGGCACCCTCTTCTTCTTCTAAATTTATAGGAGAGTTTTGGTTAGTGGAAGAAACTTTTGGTGACTCCACCTCAATCCTAGTAGTATTAGAGCTATTAGGAACTTCACAGGATGTCTTTTCCTTTTGCATAAACGTTTCTTTTTCTCCGAAAGTGATATCTCTGCTTATAATAAACCTTTTTTCAATAGGGTTCCACATTTTAAATCCTTTTACTCCCTCAGAAAACCCTACAAACATACACTTTACTACCCTAGATTTTAATTTCCCCTGATTTTGATGAATATAACCAACACATCCAAATACTCTTAGGTTTTCTAGGTTAGGTGGATGTGTGGTCCATTTTTCTTCAGGAGTCAAAAAATTTAGGGAGGAATGTGGACACCTATTTAAGGTGTACACTGTGTAGCTTGCAGCCTCCGCCTAGTAATTTTCACTTAGTATTGCATCTGATAGGAGACATCTAACTTTTTCCATGACTGTCCTATTTAGTCTTTCAGCAACTCCATTTTGTTGAGGAGTGAATCTAACTGTCCTATGCCTAGTAATTCCTATTTCTTTACAGAATTTGTTAAACTCTTCACTACAAAATTCCAGTCCATTATCAGTTCTTAGGTATTTAATTTCTTTAAAAGTGTGTTTCTTTATCATAAGTTTCCATTCCTTAAACCTATCAAATACTTGGTCTTTAGTTTTAAGGAAGTAAACCCAACTTTTCCTAGAGAAATCATTAATAAAAGAAAGTAAATACTTTGAGCCACTTAGGCCTGGTGTAGGAGCTGGACCCCATAGGTCAGAGTGTATATAGTCTAGGATAGCTTTTGTGGTATGTTGTGTTTTAGTGAAACTTTTCCTTGTGGCTTTCCCTAAAACACAGTGTTCACAAAAGGTTAGATCTTTTGAGAGACCTTTAGGGAGAATTCCTTGATTAGATAGGACTTCTAGGCCTTTAGCACTTATGTGAGATAATCTTTTGTGTCATACATCAGCCTCTGTGATCTCATTTGTGGTGGCTACATAAGCCCTGTCATCATCTCAACTCCTTTGACCACAAATAAGTCATTTTATCTTTTCCCCAACTAATATTACTTTAGAGTTCTTTAGCACCTCTAGAGTTCCTTCTTTACCCCTGTATTTACACCCTATAGCATCTAACATACATAAGGAGATTAGATTTCTCTTGAGTAGTGGAACATATCTCACATTCCTAAGAAGTTTGATGGTTCCATCCCTAAGTTTCATGAAAACAGAGTCAATGTCTTCTATTTTACAGCCTTGGTTGTTTCCCATATAAACCATTTCTCCTTCTATTTCCTTAAAGATGTTAAACCAAGGTTTCATTGAGGTCATATGGTAGGTGCATCCATAGTCTAGAACCCAATCATGTTTTCCTAGAGGGTTTACATGATTAGATTTGTCTAAAGTTGAGGCTAAAGCATCTGAATAGATAAAGGAACCTTCTACAACAAATGCTTCAGGTTGTTTGCCTTTTGAATCCTTCTCTTTCTCTTGGTTCTTTCTCTTTAAAATAAAAAATCTTTTATTAAATGTCCCTTTTTCTTACAGTATTTGCATTTCATTTTTTGTTTTAATTTATTTTCTTCTAGGTTATGAGGTTTTCTGTCTTTAGAATGGTTTTGCTTGAAGTTTCCTTTTACAAACAGACCTTCACCACTAAGTTTATCCTTTTTATCAATCTATAGCTCAAGCTCTCTAGTTCTTAAGGCTGAGATTATGGTGTCTGTACTTATACTATCCCTTCCATACTTTAGAGCATTCTTAATTTTTTTATACGGTCCAGGCAAAGAGTTTAGAAGCACATAGGCCTCGTTTTCATCACCAAGTTTTTCTCCTAGAGTTTGAATTCAGTAACTATCTTCTTGAACTCATCTAAGTTATCAGTTAGAGTTTTAGATGAATCCATTTTAAATGTGAACAATTTCTCCCTAAGATACATTTTGCTAGGAAGGTCTTTAGTAGCATACAACTCTTCTAGCTTAGTCCATATTCTATATGCAGTTTCTTGATCTAAAACTTGTCTAAGAACACTGTCACTAAGATTAAGAAACAACATACCGTAGGCTGCCAGCTCTCAATCTTCCTTTTCTTGGGCTGTCACAGTGGCAGGGAGTGTTGATGGATCAAGGAGGGCTCTGTGGGCTTTCTGCTGGCTGAGTATCGCCTTGATCTTGGCCTTCCGCAGTTCAAAGTCTCCTTTGCCATCGAATTTCTCCACCTCGAACCTTGTTACTAAAATTTTGGATGAAAAACTTGTGTCTTGATTCTCCAAGAATTGAGATCTTGAATGTCTATTGCTCTGATACCACTTTGTTGGGCCTGCTTCTATGAATTGATGAAACTATTAGCCCAAATGATGAAATAAAGTGAGGCCCTTTTTGCTGATCCAAACCGAGAGCCCTGTTCTTTACCCCCAAAGACTTTTAGTTGGTAGAGAACTTGGTTATTAAAAGCCCACGATTTTTCAACTGATGTCTTACACATGGTTTATCCCACTACTCTTTGTCTGATGGAAAAATGAAAAAGAATTACTTCTTTCTTATGGGTGTTTAATGAAAATTAATTTTTCTTTCTCTCTTTTGCTCTTTGATTCTCCCGTTCTCCGCCTTCTGTATTCTTTTATTTTCTTCTAACCCTAATGCTTTCTTGTTTGATGTGTACGACTGCTTTGAGTATACGATGGGGGAGTCTTGCAATCGGGTAGACGATGGCAGAAGGAAAAGGTAAACGAACATGCAATCGTGTAGACGATTGCTAAAGGAAAATGTAGACGATCGGTCAATCTTCTAGACGATATGAAGAAAAATGGTAAACGATCGTGCTATCTTGTAGACGATGAGAAGGAAAGGGAAGAAATACTCAGCTGATGTACGGTTCGTCTATTAAAGCTACGTACATAGGGAAAGAGAGAGTTATTATATTGAAGACTCAAAGTCACAGACTCTTTTTCTTTTACAGATCTTTCAAGTTCTTCTTGAAGCTATGTAGTTGTTGTATCTAAAAATTTGTAAATGATGAGTATTTATACTAATTTCCGATACAAGTAGTTACAATAACTAACTGTAAAGATTAAAAAAATGTGAAATAGTTTCTTGACTATTAAATGTATGAGCTTATAATCTTCAAATTATTTCATTAATATTAATTCAATCATGATTTCATCTATTTCCATATCCATTTTCTTACTTTCCTTCATCATGAGTAGTTAAATCCATTGTGGATTGGGTGGAACTAAATGTTAATCTGCTAAGTCACATGTATGTGCATCCAGCTTGCTTGATGCATACTTAAACGTTTTATGCTTGAATCTATCTAATCAATCGATTTGAATAGAAATAATTAACTGCTTGAGAGAGTAAGTAACTATGGAACATGTCAAGTAAGAATATTAAGTAGCTTTAGAGATAATGTTAATTATATTGATCTATCATATTAGGAAATATATGCACCTTAGAGATAAGATAAGTGTGGCAAACGCATTAAGAGATGTTGAAAGACTTAAGTGGAGAATTGAACTTGGACGCATCACACATGTATACTTAGAGATTACCAGATAGTCTTCCTAACCTCATTTCATTCCATTGATTTCATACAAACTTGTTGTCTATTATTGAGGAATCGTCACATTATATTCCAACGCATTCCACAGTCTATTAACGTATCCCATTTCTCTGACCTCTTTATCTTGCATGTATGTTGGCTTAGTTTAGTTTAGAATCTCAACACATATACCTATAATTAGAATCTCACTACAAAAGACCATCTCACCATCTTGCGTTAGGACTAACTAATACCTGCGACCTTGGGCTTACCACGAAACTTGAGCTAGGTTTAAACTTATATCTAACTCAAGAAAACTTGTATGCAATCAGAGCTTTGCATGAAAAATTAATCTTTATCTCCTAACGCATAGTCTCACATTAAGGTAGAAAATGACATAAGTGTAACACAAAGATAAAAATGCAACAGCAATCGATTCATCATCCTGCATTTTGAGATTTTCAAATTTTGAAGCCAAAAGTTGCAGCTTAGACAGCTTGACTTTCAAAGTTCCCTCATGAGCAATTGACAAGATAACTCAAGCTTCTTTAGCTGATGTGCAAGTACTGATCAAATGAAATATGTTGTGATCCACCCCAAGAAGGCTTCATCTTCAACTTCATACCAATGGATCTCGAGTTTCAAAACTTCTTTGTCATCAGCATTCTTCATAGTAGAAGGAGACCATCCTATCACAATAGCCTTCTAGGTGTTGCTGTTAATTGACTTCAAGAAAGCAACCATCATGGCTTTCCAGCACGAGTAATTTTTTCCATCAAGCACAAGAGGACGTGTAGTGGAACCACCTTCCTTAATACCTTCCATGATCGAAGCACTTAAGATAAAGGTGACCCGCTCTGATATCAATTGAAATTTTGGAAAGTGGTTACTTGCACTCTACGACTATCTCACACGAAGACCTAGCACATTCAGAGACAACAATAAAACAACGTAAAGTAAATCAAAAGATAAACACACCAAGGTTGGTAACCCAGCACGGTGATAAAACACCTAGGTCTGGGGGGCAGTATGCCGAGGAAAATTAATCCATTAATATATAAATATCAAGCGATTACAACATTGTACTTATCTACAACTTAACAATAATTATAGTGATACATGTTCAGCCCGACTTCATTGTGCATCTAGGCTCGCCCTAGATGTGAGACTCCCTCTCTTGAACTTAGATTCCCTCTAAATATGTGAATATTAGTGTCAAAACACTCAGGTTCCCCCTAAGTGTATGAGACTCTCTCTCATGAGATGATATCTTACCTTCTACATGTGAACTTAAGCGCCCGCCCCCTCCAAAGTATGTAAAACTCCATTCTGGATGAATAACACCTTAGACTCCCTCTAAGGTTTGACAAATCCTTCTCGATAAACAAAATCTTAGGCTCCCCCTAAGTCAAATCAACCTCTGTGAATTATAGTAAGAACAAGTGAAGAACACACCCTCACAAAAAGCACAAAGAAATTATTCTTGAAAAATAGTGTAGAACTTGCAAGAAGTCCGTAGAACTCACAATAACAGAAGCAGCAACCCTAGCATGAGAATTTCTTGAGCTTAAATAGCACAACGAAATGATGGAAAATATTCCCACACAAAAAATCGTCAACATACCAGAAAGAAAAATATTCCAAATAAAATATTCTGTAGAATACGGTAAATAAGGAAAGAAATATTTTGTAGATTTGGAAGTGAAAGAGCAACCTCTGAGCCAAGATCCATTAGAGACAAGAGCAGAGACAACTCTAAATAGCCCAAGAAAATAACGCCAGAAATCTTGAACAAATATATTTAGCAAATATCATTATTTCTAACCAGAAGTAAACTTTTTGCAATCCAATGGTGTGTGGGTTTAACCATATCAACCTTTTGTGATGATAATTGATTCCTATCTACCTAACTATGCTTAGATTGACATCTACTAATTGAAGAAACTCTCCCTCTCATTATATACATATTCAAACATATATATAACTTCTTATTCATCCCAAACTAAAACATGAATGTATAGTATAATGTATAATTTTATTTTTTATTATTAAATGATAACATATAAAAAAACCTAATTTTTATTACAAATTAATTCTATATATACACCAACAAAAGAGAAGGTTTTTAACAAACTAACCCATTATTCTTCTACATATTAATCCATATATAGATATTATTAAACACAAGCCAAATTTTACACAAAATATCATATGAGTACAATAAGTTTCACCTGACAAGAGGATTTATTTAATTTCGTAGGATGTCACCAACCAAGCATGTTTATACTTCCATGTGAAACAATGAGTTAGGTAGTTTGGTTGCAACCACAATACTAAAGATACCCATAACACCTGTGTGGTTTTGTGCAGGATCATATTTGGATACAAGAGTCCCCAATTCTCCTTTATTAATCTTCACATGACCAAACTTTGGATAACAAGTTGACATTCCAACAACATACCCATCTTCATTTCCTATTTCATCTCCTTTTCCATAAATTGGTGATGAAGAACATAAAACTCTCCCATCCTGTTACAATTACAATAATCCAATTAATTTTGGTTTCAATATTTTAAAGATGATTATTAAGTTTATATAAATTAGGACGTTAAAAAAATAATTTGTCTACCAAACGAGGTCTCATTCATTACCTGTCCATAAAGGGTTGCACCAATCCCACCAATGTGTTGATGAGCCACTCCATACACAAGAAACCCATTGTCTTGAAACATCACCTTTGACCTTTTGATAGCATTACACTCACCATCCAACTTGCTTATGAGGGAGCAAGATTCTACATCATACTCAACCTATATACATATACATAAACCAGTATAGTTCCTCAACTTAGCAAGTTCACAAATTTTCTATTTTGTATGTGTTCAATAAGTCCTTAAATATTCAATTTTGAGTCTAATAAGTTATTGACCTACTTTACGGTTTTTAAAATTCACAGAATTATATGATACAAGATTAAGTTCAAGGACGACCCATTACACACTCTTAAAAGTTCATGACCAAATAATTATACATTTGAGCATATTAAAACTATCCATATCGTTGTGGGTGTCCAGCCCACTTATCGCACAAGCAAAACTTTATTTTAAATTTGTGTTTTCTGAGCCCAAAATGTTGGAATGTTTGGCCTAATTTGGGCTCACTTTTTGGGTTGGCCCATCTTGAAAGTCCTACATTTTCTTTTATGTGATATGGATATGACCTAAGGAGGAGGAGAGTGAAAAAAAAAAAAGGCAGAAAATCGGAGAGAAAGATAGAGGCTATGCAGTTCGGTTTTTCAGTGACAATTTTCATAAAGTTATCGATCTCAGAGTTTAAACCATTGGATCGTGCTGAAATTTGACCAGTCTATTTGGAATAGATAGGGTCTCATTTTGAATGGTTGGATCAATGTTTGATGCTATGATTTGTTCGTAACTGCTGCTGAACAGAATTTGTAAAGGATTTTAATTTAATCATTGTTATGGAGTTTACTAGCAATTGTGGAGGTAGTTCAATGATTAAATTGACATCGACTAATTATTCCATCTGGAAACCAATAATGGAAGATTTTTTTTTTAATTTCAAAGATTTGTTTGATCCAAGTGAAACAACGACAAAAGCTTATGGCACAATTTCTAAACCGGTAAAACCAGAGAAAATGGAAGAAACGGATTGGAAAAAGTTAGAAAGAAAAAATTTAGGGACTATTAGGAAATGGAAAGATATTAGTATTCTAAACAATGTTTCTAAGGAGCCCGACCCATATGAGTTGTGAAAAAATTTGGAAGGTCTTTATGAAAGGAAGACTGCACATAACAAAGTTCCATTAATCAAATGACTGGTTAATTTGAAATTGAAGGGTGGAAAATCTATTTTTGAGCATTTGAGTGACTTCTTTGATATTAATAATAAGTTGACTACTATGAAGATTGATCTTGATGATGAATTGCAGGTTTGTTTCTGTTGAGTTCTTTGCCAGACAGTTGGGAAACCTTGGTTGTGACCTTTAGTAACTCTGCTCTAGAAAGTGTTTTGTCTTTGGATGTTATCAAACAAAACATGTTCAATGAAGAGATAAGAAGAAAAAAGATGGGAGTTGATGATTCTCATGCTCTTATTCCTGAGAATCTTGGAAAAAACAAGAGTAGGGGACCTAAAGGTCATGGTAACTCAAAGGGAAGGTCCAATTCTAGAGACAAAGAGACTAGGACATGACATTACTGCAACAAGTCTGGTCATATAAAGAAAATTTGCTACTGTTGGAAGAAAGAACAAGGTAAGTAACAAAACTCAAGAGGTAGATGATAAAAATACTGCAACAATTATTTCTCAAAATGATAATGTTGTCACCTTGATTTGTGCGACTAATGAGTGTCATCATGTAGAGAGTTCAAACACGAAGTGACTATTAGATCAAAAGTGCTTCATACCATTGTGTTCCCAAAAAACAATACTTCATGAACTATCAATCTGGTATTTTGGTAGCATGGAGATGGGAAATAAGTGCTCAGCTAGCATAGTTGGGTTAGGTGATATTCGAGTGAAGACAAGTATTGGGTGCAAGCTTATATCAAAGAATGCACGTTATACTCGTGATTTACGCCTTAACTTGTTGTCGGCATATATCCTTAATCAAGAAGGATTTTGACATACCTTCAGTGATGGTAAGTGGACATTATCTAAAGATTCAATAATAGTTGCTCGAGGTGAGTTGTGTTGCTCTTTGTATAAAACAAACTTGAGTATATATTTTTCTAAGTTGAATGTAACCAAATAAAAGAATTCTCCAAATGTGTGGCATCAAATGCTAAGGTATATGAGTGATAAGGGGATTAAATTGTTGGCAAATAAATCTCCCATCCCTACTGTTAAAACATTTTCTCTTTATCCTTGTGATAATTTGTTTGGCAGATAAGCAACATAGAATTTCCTTTTCTGGGAAGTCCACCAAAAGGCAAGAAAAATTGGAGTTAATACATTATGATATTTGTAGTCCTATTAAGGTGGAGTCTCTTGGTGGAAATAAATATTTTGTCACTTTTATTGATGATGCTACTCGAAGAACTTGGGTGTATATGTTGAAGACAAAAAGTCAAGTGGTCGAGACTTTCAAAAAGGTCCATGTCATTGTAGAAATGGAGGTCAAAAGAAAATTGAAGTGTTTACTATCTGACAATGTTAGTGAGTATATTTCGAATGAGTTCAAGTATTATTGTTCAGAACATGGTATTAGACATGAGAATACAGAGCCCGACACACCACAATAGAATAGAGTTGTTGAAAGGATAAACAGAACCATTGTGAGAGAATGTAAGTTGCATGCTTAGAATGTCTGATCTTCCTAAGACATTTTTTGGTGAAGCAGTGCAATGTGTTGTGTATTTGATTAATCGATCTTCATCAATTCCTCTTAACCTAGACATTCCAGAGAGAACATGGAAGGAACATGATCCCACTTATTTGCATCTCAGAGTCTTTGGCAACAAGACATACATGCATGTGTCTAAAAAACAGAGGTCAAAATTTGATTCGAAAACCAAACCATGTGTTTTTGTTGGGTATGTGGATGAAGAATATGGTTATAGGTTCTATGATCCAGAAAAGAAAAAGGTAGTGAGAAGCAAAGATGTAGTATTCTTTGAGCACGAGAAGGGTGTGATCTTTTGAGTACAAGGTACTTTTCTACTTTAGAGTTGTTTTTTTTTTTATGTTATTAATGATTCTACTTCTAGTTCTTTTGTTGTTCAACTGATAAATGATAATGTTGATGATGTACATGATGATGTTAGTGAGATACAACCTGATGGTAATGTACCAGATGATGTTGATGATGATGATTTTTATGAGTCTTCATCTAATGAAGAAATTCATGAGGAAGATGCAGATGAGGAAGTGAGTCATGAAGAAGTTCATGAGCAGAGGGAGCAACCTATTCCTTAAGTGGAGGATACTCAAGCTTGAAAATCTCCCAGGGAGTGTAAACCTTCAACAAGGTATCCAAGCTCATATTTCATTCTAGTTAGTGAAGATGGAGAGCCAGAGAACTATCGAGAGGTCTTGTCTCATGATGAAAAAGACCAGTGGCTTGATGCAATGAATGAGGAGATGAAGTTTTTGGAAAAGAATGTAATCTATGAGCTAGTGGTACAAGAAAATTGACTTGTTTGTGATAAGCAACGATTATAAACGAATTAACAGCTAATTCTTGTGTGTATTTTAGAAAGTTATTTTCAGGTAACTTCATAATTCATCTATTATATGTAGATGATATGTTAATAGTTGGACAAGATGTAGATACAATTTAAAATTTGAAGAAATATTTGTCCATGTCTTTTGACATTAAAGATTTAGGTCCTACAAAACAAATCTTAGGTATGGAGATTATTCGTGCCAAGAAAGCTGGGAAATTTTAGTTATCCCAGAAGAAGTATATTGAACAGGTGTTGGAAAGGTTCAATATAAAGTATGCTAAATCTGTTAGTACACTGCTAACAACTCACTTCAAGCTAAGTAAGAAAGTTTGTCCTTCAACAAAGAAAGAGAAAGAAGTTATGTCATCTATTGCTTACTCTTCTGTTGTTGGTCCTTTGATGTATGTTATGGTGTGTACTATACCTTACATATGCAGTCAGTCTAGTGAGTTGTTCTCTATCCAATCCAGGTAAGACTCACTAGGAAGCAGTGAAGTGGATCTTTAGGTACTTGCAGGGCACATCCAGAATTGAGTATGTGTTGTGGAGGTGGCAAACCTATACTTGAAGGCTATATTGATGCAAATATGGCAGATGATCTTGATAATAGAAAGTCTACCTCAGGTTATGTGTTTACATTTTTAGGGGGAGTCATCTCATGGCAATCTAAGCTACAAAAATGCGTAGCATTGTCCACAACTAAGGTAGAGTATATTGCAGCAATAAAAGCAAGTAAGGATATGTTATGGTTTAAAAAGTTCCTTTAAGAGTTGGGTTTTAAGTAAGGTGAATATGTAATATTTTGTGATAGTCAAAGTGCTATGAACTTGAGCAAGAATTCAATATATCATACTTGTACCAAACACATTGACATTATATATCATTGGTTACGAGATGTAACTAAAGAGAAGAGATTGAATCTCAAAAAAGTCCACACTGACAAAAGCAGTGCAGATAAATTGACTAAGGTAGTTCCCAGAAGTAAGATTGAGCTTGGGAGTAAGCTTGTTGGAATGAAGTTCAAGTGATCGTGGATGTGATTGTGCCTTCCCTGTGTTGGGCTAGAGGGGAGATTGTTGTGGGTGTCCAACCCACTTGTTGTACAAGCGAAGCTTTATTTTTAAATTTTTGTGAGCCCAAAATATTGGGTAATATGTTTGGCCCAATTAGAGCTAATTTTTTGGGTTGGCCCATCTTGAAAGCCCTAGGTTTTCTTTTATGTGATATAGGTATGATCTAAGGATGAGGAGAGTGAAAAAAAAGAGGCAGAGAATCAGAGAGAAATACAGAGAGTTGTGTAGTTCAGTTTTTCAGCGACAACTTCCACAAAGTTGTTGATTTCCAGAGTTTGAACCATTGGATCATGCTGAAATTTGGTCAGTCTGTTCGTGACACATAGGATCTTGTTTGAACGATTGGATCATTATTTGGAGCTCTGGTTTGTCAATGATCGTTGCTAAACAAAATTTATAAAATCAGTGATTTTTCATTCTTTTTATCTCTCAAGTGTTGATCTCGTGAATGTATGAAAGTGTTGATGAGTAGTGAATCTTTGTATGAATGATTTGGGTTCCTTTCCAATTTATCATAATAAGAGAAGTTGACAAGGGTGGACTCCTCACAAGTCCCATGATTTTTACTCTTCACATCGAATGTGTTTTCCACGTATAATTTGTGGATGTTTTTTGTTTTTAGTCTTCTAAAATTTTATGGTTTATTGTTGTCCATTATTGGTTGATTTCTTGGTGATTATTTGGTGATTAATTTTTTGGTGTTTTTGGAGTACAATTATTTGGTTTATTGTCTTGGAGAAGATCATAGTTGGTTATTGATATATTGTTTTGGTTTTATCATTTGGTATCATAATGTGTTTTAATTTAATCATTGTTTTGGAGTCTACTAGTAATGGTGGAGTTAGTTCAATGATTAAATTGACATCAACTAATTATTCCATCTGGAGACCGGTGATGGAGGATTCGTTGTATTGTAAAGATTTGTTTGATCCAATTGAGAAAACCACAAAAGTTGATGGCACAATATTTCTAAACCGAAAAAACTAGAGATAATGGAAAAAAAGGATTGGGGAAAGTTAAAGAGAAAAACTTTGGGTACTATTAGGCAATGGATTGATATTAGTATTTTCAACCATGTTTCTAAAAAGTTTAACCTATATAAGTTGTGGAAAAAATTGAAAGGCCTTCATGAAAGGAAGACCGCACATAACAAAGCTTCATAAATCAAGCGACTTGTTGATGGGGCTCACCTCATAGTCTAGGTACAACAACGTAATTATATCAAGAAGCCCTATATACTACTAATCTAATAATACAGCCCCTCGTGTGGGCTCTAGCTAAATTCATGGACTAAATCTATAATTTATCCATGTATAAAGTTATATTTATTGTGCCACATAAAGTTTTTCTTGATAAAATAACTTAGGATGCATGTTGGACAATCCTTTAGATTTTTAAATTCAAGTTTATATGCACCGGTACTACCCATAGATTTCTTTGTTTGGTTCAAAATCCCATTAAGGATATTTTCAAAATCCAAGACATAAAATTTTTTAAAAACTAAAAGATAAAATATACGAATTAAAAATTTATATTTGTTTTTCAAATTTAACTATGCATTCAAATGTTTCTTTAAGTAATGTAAAAACGAAGGTAAAGAAATAAGGGTAAAAGAGAAAAAAATGCTAAAAATTATACAATTTTCAAATTATAAAAAATTAAAACCAAATAATCATGAAACGAGGAGCGTATATAGTTGATAACTTACTTGACAGTCATGTTGTTGAGATATTTGTCCTGTTGAATCCGTGAGTGGCTTCCATGTATCAGTTGCATCAAATACATAAACTTTAACAGGAATGACAAAATCATCATCCCAATCCACCCACTTCACTGTATATTTGACATACAAATTCCTTTCCTCTCCTTCATAACCTTCCCTGACTTTACATTGTGCTGTATCATAACAACATTTAAACCCTCCTTTATAATCTTCTTCCAATTCATCTTTGTTAACATTATACAAATCACACCTACACTCAAGGCATCCAATTCTATCCTCCACTCCTCTAGTATCAATGACATGTACATTAAGAATCCATTTCTCTTCATAACCTAAAGGAACTTCCTTTTCATTCCCAACTTCAATTCCATATGGATTTGGAAGAAAATTTGATGTTTTTCTTGATTCAGTTCCCATACCATAAAAATATGATAATGTATGTGGTTGGCAGCCTCCACTATTACCTGCGATAATAATGGAGTCTGCGAGATCATTCGTGTGATTTGTTGCGGTTTTGTTGTGTTGGTAATATCTCACGAGTGTCCAATGATGGAGATATGCGTCGAAAAGTGAGACGGGATTGGATTCTTCATCGATGACTTCGGCATCGAAGCTCTTTATTGCAATATGGCCTTTGGGAAAGTTGAGATTGTAGAAGAATTTCTCAACTACTGAGCCAGGAGTTAAAGTGAATAATGGGGATAGAAAAGTTTGGGTTTTTATGGTTTGGTGGTTCATTTTAATGGCTTCCAAGTTTAGGAATAGTGTCGCTATGAGTGTAAAATGGAGCAGCCAATGGTGAAACAACATTGTTACCTGAAAATATTATATCATATAAGTTACCAAAATAGTCGGACAATAATTTGAAGGAAAAGTTAATAATGATAATAGAGGGCCACTATATGTTGAATATTATATGAAGAAAAGCCTTTATTTTTACTTTTATAATTATATTAGTAATAAACGCGTACAAGATACTTAATGTAAAAAATTTTAATTTAAAGTTTTAAAATAGTATTTAACTGTCTAATGAAAAATAAAACTCTAATACGATACGTGATTTGACATATATAAATTCATATTTTCTTTTTTAAAATTATATCGAATAATATCAAAATAGTCAGATAATAACAAAGGGTCACTAATTACCAAAGTAGAAGGTAAAACAATAAATATCAAAAGTAGAGGCTCACTATTTATTGACAACCATGACCACGATGATGATGATCGAGGGCCACTATATATATTGAATATTATATTAATATTATGGCGGTTTTTAAATATAAGGTCATGAACCAAAATATTTATAAATATAGTAAAATTTTATTATCTTTTTGCGATAGATTGCGATAGATTACTATATATATTTATCTATATTATGGTAGATATAGATAATAGTCTATCGCGGTTTACCACAGATAAATTGTGATATTTTATTATTATTTATATATAATTTCAGTAATTTTATGATTTAACTTAATTATTATATTAGTTTTTTTTTATATAATAAGTACTCTGAAATTTGAAATCGAAAGTTTTGGACCTTTCCTTAGACATAAAATAAATTTTATACCAAATCGATATCTAATAAATCGTAAATATATTGAATTGCATTAAAATTTAATTTTATGTCTAATAGATTTATTAATTTTATAGAATATTGAACATGTTATGAAGATTTATTAGACACGAAATTAAAAGATGAAGAATATACTATTTGATATTTTTTAAGTTCAATGACCTATTAAATACCAATTTAAAAAAGTTCCCAAATCCATTAGAAATTAGAAATAATTTATAAAGTTCATGAATCTATTAGATACAAAATTAAGAGTGGATGGAAATAATTTGTAAGTTGACTATTTTATTATTATTATTAAGTTATTTTAGTATCATTATGTAATATAAAAAATGTAAATTGTTAGTCACTAAGCTTTGGAATGCTGAGAAGAAAAAAATTATGCTCTTAAACTTTTAAATCCTAAGTTTGGACAACTTAATAAAATCAGTCACAGTAAGGAGCATGGTCGAAAGAGTCGTCGGACCCCTTAGTAGTACACTTTGGAGGCAATGTTTTTTTTTTTTTCCCTTTCTTTTTATTATTATTATTAAATTAATTTTACTTTGTTTTATTATTTTCCCTTATACATTTTTTCTTGAAATTGATGGATGGATGACTCAAATTATTAGAGAAAAATGAGATTTGATCAACTTTTGGAAAATACGCTTTTTTTTTTTTTCTTTTTATCATTTACTGACGGAGTAAGATTACCAAAAAGAACTTTATGCACGTGGAATGAGTTTTTTGACTCTTGGACCCTTGCAATCTCTCTCTCTCTTATTTTCTATCATGATCTCAATCTCTTACTCTCGCTCTACAACACAAACTGAATTGAAGAGAAGAAGAAGAAAACAACCAAAGCTATTCTTATGGACTTGTCGAAGTTGGTACAAGCCTCATCCAAACTGGTCGCACCGAAGAAGAAGAGGACGAGAAGAAGAAGAAATAAAGGTAATTTTGTAAAATTGCTTGATGATGAAGGAAAGATCAAAATTCTTAAATTTTAAAATGTCGGACAAAAATCATTTTGGATTTTGAGCATGGATTCCCCCCTCCCTTTTCCTCTCCTTCATTCTTTCTTCTACTTTAAAATTAAAAAAATAAATAAATAAATAAATAAACTGAAGAATCGAGCAGGATCTAAATGCTGTAACAAATCCAAATTTTATGGACCAAAGATTTAAATTTTTTGTATAACATAATATGAGGCGATTGATTTATATATATCTTCCTAAAGCTAAATATGTCTTTTCAATTTAATTCTAATTGTTTAAAACGCACTAATTTATTCTCTTTTAGAAACTATACTTTTTCTTATTTGTGAATAATTTTAAAAAGATTTCTATGCCATGATTTATTCTCCAAATTTCTATTGACTCACACTAAATATTAAGTCACAGGAAAGCTTATAATTAATCAAATTTAACATCAACCAAACTTTAAAAAAAAAATCAACCAATGAAAAGAGAAAGTATACCTAAATTGAAATTTAAAAACAATATGATGAACAACAAAACTGAAAAGAAAAAAAAAAAGGAGATATATATTTCCACATATATTTCGTAGTCTTAAGTGAAAATTAAAGAAAAAATGATGAGAAAATTGGGTTTAAACATACCGTATATTATGAAGGGCAGTGGTAGAAGGGAAACCGAAGAACAGAGAAACTAAAGATTTTGGATATGTAGGCTTATAGTTAATTATTATGGAGGATTTGATTTTTATATATATTCATCACTTTCCTTTTTTTCTATGGTTTCTTTTTTTTAGTGGCATCAAATAGTCTCTAGCTTCTGCCGTTTACCCCTTTTCTTTTTTATTTCTTTTTCCTTTTCAAATAATATATACACAAATAGACCCCTTTTTTCTTTTTGGTTTCTTTTTTCTTTTTTAAATAATATATACACAAATGCTATGGGTCGAGGATGAAATGAAAGAGAAGGAGGAGAATCAGTCCAAAGAAAAAATAAAATAAAAAAGAGAGAGAGAAGAGAGGAAAGAGAAATATTTTGGACATTTGATGGGCTTGCAATCCAAGGACAAAAAGATAGTTTTCCTACTCAAAAAAAAAGTATTTAAAAAAAGGTATTACACTTGTGTAATAGCAAATTTTCAAGTTTTATTTGTAAAAATGGCAAAAAAGAATTTGTAAATTAGAAAAAATGGCAAAATCAATTTCATATTGTTAATTAGTAATTATGGAAGTGTTATGTAGTTGTATTGACTTTTTTTTTTTTTTAGATTTTTTTATCGTGCATCATGTCTTTACGCTTGTCTAGCGCATTACTGTCATCTAATTCATTTCTGTTTGGAAAATATTTTTTCTTACCTAGTATAGGATTTCATAAGCGTCTTTTTTGCTTTTGTTTCAGCAAAGATTTTTTGTTTTTACAGAGTTGTTTTCGTTTAGTGTTGGATACATTTGTGGTCTTGAGGTTTTCTAGGGTTAAAAACTTTTATAAGTTGGATATTTTTTTTAAGTAGCAAAAATGTGTGAAAACCTAGATAGAAGGCTGTGTCAAACCACCATTGGTGTTTGGCTGTGGAGTCCGTTCATGCTTTTACTTCATCAAAGAAGTTGTTGATCGAATACTTACTTAGAGAAGTCTAAGTTTATTCAAATGAGACAATCCCACACTTAAGAGTAGCCTAAGTAATATTGTTTGATGTGTGTTCCAAACAAGTAGTGAAAAGAGTGCTAGTTCAACAAGAAAGGAAGTCTTAAGTTTGGGGAAGTCTAAACTCTTCACCTAGGAGTAAGCTCTTTGAGAGTTACTATTGTGGATGTCTAATGAATAAGTATTTTATTGTAGTTGCTTAATTCATATTGGTAAGTTCTTTTTATCAGGTACACTTTCTCCTAGACGATGTAACTGTGGTTTTCTCTTGTTGACGAATGTAATCCACTGTATTCAAAGAGACGACGAGTTTATTGGGAAAAAAATATATAGCTAAAATCAAGAAAACTAGTCAATAATATTAGATTCTTTT
Source organism: Benincasa hispida (assembly GCF_009727055.1). NCBI lineage: Eukaryota > Viridiplantae > Streptophyta > Magnoliopsida > Cucurbitales > Cucurbitaceae > Benincasa > Benincasa hispida. The sequence goes on along the minus strand of NC_052349.1, from coordinate 87,387,723 downwards.
GTAAATGAAAATCTAAATAATAAAAGAACTAACAAAATGATTTTCAAATTTCAAAATGGCCCGAAATATCTGTAAAGATCACGAATATTTTGAATATTTAGACCTCACAATATAAAGGCATTTGTAAAGACTATCGAATATGTTAATCTAACCATGTGAAATATATTACTCATTTTTGTAAAGACTGTTGCAAGACTGCTGGGGGCATTTTAAGGATAAACTATATTTCGGACCATGTGTGCGGGTGGGTGTGTTCGCCATTTTGCTGATAAAAGCTTGAATTTTGCTATTTTCCCAACCAGAAGTCCAAATGTTGACTAATTTGAAGATGAAGGAGTTCGATTCCATGTATTATCGTCATATAATATCTTAGTGACATGTCAGTGTATTAAAAATGTAATTTAACTAGCAACTAAATCATAATCGAAAGTGAGCTTAACTTAATGATAATTGGTATGGTCTCTCCCTCTTTAAAGGTCGGAAGTTCAATCTCCCATCATTGACTTCATTTCTTAAAAGTTGGAGATTCAATCTCTCATTTCTCTAGTTGTTGTAGTACTGCTATACTTGTGGGAAAAGAAAAAAGAAGTCTTATCACTCAAGAATGATCCTAAAATGATGGTTGGAAAATGATCTTTCACTATCTATGTTGAGATCCATTCAAAGATTGTGTATGATATGATTTTGAAGAAATAATTTTACCAAAATATTTTATGTCACACATTTTAGCTCATAAATTCATAGTGATAGGTACCATATATTTTATAATATGTGTCTAAATGAAGCTTCTCGCATAGTCCTAATTACTAGATATAGACTTCAACCTTATTTTTACGTTTTAAATTAATTGAACAAAATCGCACCTCACGCTTCTTATTTCAATCTGTCCAAAATATGGAACTTAGAACCAAAATAAAAATATGAAGTTTTAATGGACAGTTTTTAAAAATAAATCTAATAGTGTGTATCTATGTAACACAGATACGATTATACAGTACGGATACGATCGGATATGGCGATTCGTCAATTTCTAAAAAATTAACATACGAATACGTCTAAGAATACGTCATTTTTTTTAATATATTTTTCTAAAAAACGAGGATACTGATACATTAAAGATACTAGGATATAGATAAATTTAACATACAAGTTAATAATAATAATAGAAAATAGAATACAAATAGTGAAATGCAATACAAAAAAAACAACATCTAAGATGTTGAAGTCCAATAGTTAATAAAATGCAATATAAAAGTAACTCATATTACAAAGAAAAAGAAGATTAGAGGACGAAGTATGAAGATAAACGAATAACTTCTTCGTTGAATAGTTTTAGATTGGGAAAAATTAGATGAATTGTTTGTCTTTTTTTAAAAAATGTTACGCGTAGAAATAGATACGTCAAATCGTGTCTCAGATATGTATTTAGAAAATATCTGGAAGTATCGGTATCCAATACGTATCTCATACAAATTTTTTGTCTTACATGAAGTATCTGTGTTTCATAGGTGTGTATATATAAAAATATCTAATAGTAGATATTAGTAAAATTGAATTTTCCATGTACTAATATCTTGTGTAATAGCAAAATTTGAACATTTGATGGGTTTGTAATCCAAGGACAAAAAGATAGCTTTTCTACTCAAAAAAAGGTATTTAGGGGTTAGGCTTGTGTAATAACAAATTTTAAAGTTTTATTTGTAAAAATGATAAAAAAAAATTATAAATTAGAAAAAATGGCAAAATCAATTTCATAATTATTAATTAGTAATTATGGAAGTATTATTGTAGTTGTGCTGAACGATTTTTCTTTATTAGACTTTTTATTGTACATGATGTCTTTACGCTTGTCAAAGGTATTACTGTCGTTTGATCCATTTCTGTTTGGAAAATATTTTTCCTTACCTAGCGTAGATTTTCATAAGCATCTTTCTGCTTTTGTATCAGTGAAGATTTTCTACTTTTATAGATTTGTTTCCTTTTAGTGTTGACTTATATGTGTGGTCTTGAAGTTTTATAGGGTTCACACTATTTTTCACAGATTCGATATTTTTGTAAGCGAAAGAAAAAGTTTGCTATCAAGTGTGTGTGAACCACACTTTGAGGCTATGTGGACCACCATTGGTGTTTGGTTGTGAATAAGGGGATCTCACACTTACGGAAAATCTAAGTAATATTATTTGATGTATGTTTCAAATAAGTAGTGAAAAGAATATCGGTGCAATAAAAGAGGGAGTCTCAAGTTTAAAAAAAAAAAAAAAAAAAAAAAAAAAAACTTAAATCCTTCGTTAATAGTTAGATATTTGAAAGTCATTATTGTAATAGACGTCAAATGAATAAATATTTAACTGTAATTGCGTAATTGATATCATTGAAGTTATTTTCCTGGACCCAAGTAGCTTAATTTACAAAGCTATTTGTCATTATCAAATATTCACAATCATGAATTATTAGATTTTTTTCCCATATTTCATCATTTACCATCTAGCACTTATATTATTTTATTTCAATATGATTGAAAATTTTGAATAAAAAATTAATTTAGATTATTTAATATTATATCTCCATCTTTCTTGTAAACAACAACAAAACAAAACAAGAGGGGGAAAAAAGTTATTTTTCCCTCCCCCCCCCCCTTATCTGATATCCCTATCTCCTACCTCGGGCATATCACATTCATTCACAACCACTATTTTTCCTCTTCTTAAATCTTTGTTCACACTGTTCTATCTCTCTTTCTATTTATTTACCAGCAATTATTAGGTGAAAATAAATGTCACGTCGTATTATTTTATTAGACTATCTTTGATTTTTCACTTTATTTTTTCATTTATTTATACCCATGAATTTTGTCAATGTTCAGAGAGCATATGGATTATTTTCCACATTTGAAATTATAATGGATTTGTTATCAATTTTTCTAATTTATTTCTGAAGGTAGATAAATTATTTCTACCAATATAAATGCTAATGTTAAATAAAGTATATATTAAAAATCCACAATTTGTATGAGATACATGAACTCTTTCTCGTCAATTAGTTTTGAGATGTGTTATGGACAGTTTTAGACCTAAAGACAAATGCATAAAAGAACAAGCAACATAGTAATAATGCTACAGATCAAACGATCAAACGTCTCAAAGCAAGACAGGACATAGAGCTGTGAAGTGACATGGGTTAGACATGCCGAGGCCTACCCAATGAAAATACCCCCAAAAAGTTTAGCCCAAGAAAGGGTTTGATATAAAGCTCAAAAACCCTAAAGAATGAGGCAAAATCAAGAAAACTCTATAAATAGAAGAATGAGATACAAAGGGAAGTAAGTGCACTAACCTATAAGAATTCCCTACTTGCTACGTAAATTTCCTTGCCAACTTACACATCAAAGTCCTATGTAGCAAGCACAACATCGATGTGTATATCCTCCTTTCTGTTTTACAAGTAGCATTTTCTTCTAAATTACAAATTCTCAGTTGTTGTCACGGGAAGATTTGGTATGTATTTACTTCGTCCAAATTTTGACATCAACCAGACGAAACCTCGATGCTTTCGTACTGTATTAAAAAAAATTCTTTCATGTTTTTCTATTGCTACTTCCTCATAAATTACAAACTCTCTGCTACTACTTATTTCCAAGGGTTCTAATTTTTTGAAATTTTCCGCAATCAAATTTTCTTTCGGTTGGAATTTTCCATTTACTTAATTTGTCGTCATAACAACTACACAAATGGCGTAGATAAAAATCAATTATATCATTCCAATTAGTTGATAGTTCAACTCTCTACATTCTGCAACAATGGATCTAAAAGATAATATTTTTATTTTAAAAAGTAGTTTTATCATTATTGTCTAGATCAACGAAAAAAAGAAAAAAGCTTAAATATTTGAATGGACGTAATTAACATTTTAGATTGGTTCAATAGTATGGTGTTTGGGCTAGATAATATTAATGTTAATATGGGCTAATATGGGCTTCCTTCTCTTTCCCTTTCTCTGAAGAAATCAATATGCCCTTCTATTAAGCCCAATTATCCTTCTTGTTTTGGGCATTTCTATATCTACATGAAATTGAACATCAGACTTGTTCCTCGTCTAAAATAAATTATTTCCAACTTTTAATCTCTTATCGGTGATATAGACTTATCGTCACTTAAGTTATGTTTATAGGTAATATAGACTTATTATCGACATATTGAACATTTCAAATCCAAAAAAATGGATTTATTTACAAATTACATATTTTAATTATATCATTAAAAATAAAGATACCTTTCATAATATTTTGAAAATATATTACTTTTATTAATGCTTTGTTGGGTTAACCACCCTTCACTAGATCCAAATATTCAAGATCAACGTTGGAAAGATGAAAAAAGGCTTAGAAATATTCTGCCAGATCCTCGATACTCGAAACTCGATGCAATAACGACTTCCTACTCGATGCTCGATGAGAATTTTTTTTTTTTTTTTTGTCTGACAAGTTTCTGTTAAATCCTCAATGGAACTCGATGACAATTGAACTAATACTCGATCTTACTCGATGATTCTTGAACGATACTCGGTGAGACTCGAAGGAGAAAACGATCAACTTGACGCAACTCGATAACGAAGATCGACACATGATTGAACTCGATACTCAGATTACTCGATGTGATTTGAATGATGAATGAATGGCATGCGATTTGCAAGAAAGAAAACACTCGTATGAACAAGAAAAATAAGGCAAGAAGATGAGACACAGTATTTACGTGGTTCGACAAGATTGCCTACGTCCATGGGAAGATCTGAGTTCTTTACTAATGAAGATTGCGTACATATTTTGTTGTTTACAGAAAACTAAGAAAAACGATGATAACTCTCTGTTTTGTTTTAAGGATCAGAGGTATTTATAGAGAATACCAGTTGACCGTTTACAAATAGTTATAAACAAACAAAAAACTGAGGTATTTGAGTCAAAGCTTCTTCAAATTCTCCACCTTGACTCCAATGTCTCGTAATTTTCTGATCTTCCTGATTCTGATCGTTCTGTCTACCCTGTATCTAGAAGCTCAAAACCAACCTGTTCTAAACATTTAAACAATTTAAGCTTTGAAACAGGTTTTGTTAACATGTCAGTTGCATGTCTGAAGTATGAACCTTTAAAATTTCTATATCCCTTATCTCAATTTTATCTTTAATGAAATGATACTTGATATCAATGTGCTTAGTTCTAGTGTGATATTGTGGATTTCAGGATAAATGGATAATACTTTGGTTGTCACAATAAAGTTTCACCATTTTTGATCTATTCTAAAGTCTTTCAGCAATCCCTTAAGCCACAATGCCTCCTTGATTGCTTCTATTAAAGGCATATATTCAGCTTTTGTTGTAGATAAGGCTACTATAGGCTGTAGTGTTGCTTTCTAGCTGATTAGATTAGGACCATAAAGGAAAAGGTAACCTATTAAGGACCTCCTTTTATCCAAATCCAGCATAGTCAACATCCACATATCCATAAAGTTCTAAGTTTGGTTCAGCTAACCTTTAGTAGACTAATCTTGAGTTTTTAGACCAAACCAAGTATCTTAGGATCCATTTAGTAGCCTTTCAGTGTCTCTTACTAAGACTAGACATATATCTACTAACTAAGTTAGCTGAATAAGAGAAATCAGGTCCAATAGAAATCATTAAATACATTAGGTTTTCAACTGCTTGACTATAGGATATGACAGCCATCTGTTTTTTATGTTCTTGATCAGAATCTTTAAAAGAGTTAGCTGAGGAAAGCTTAAAGTGCTGAGCAATAGGTAAGCTCACAGGTTTTGCATCATTCATGTTGAACCTTTTAATAATTTTCTCACATTAATTGAACTGATTGATGCTTAGAATAGACTCCTCTTTCTTCCTTTGGATCTCGGACCTTGCTTGATTCTCCCAAGTGCCTCATATCAAACTCCCTTTTTAAGAGGTTTTTAACATGGGTTAGATCTCCTTTGGACCTCACTGCCAGCAACATATCATCTACATATATGAGTATGTAAACCTTGTCCTTGTAAGAACCTGTATTTACATAAACACATATGTCAAATGAAATTCTTTTGAATCCAATGCTAAATATATAGTCATTGAATCTTTTATACCAGCACCTAAGTGATTATTTTAACCCATATATAGACTTGTTGAGTAAGCAATAGAGATTTTCTTTTCTTTTTACTTCAAATCTTTTAGGTTACGTCATATAGATTGTCTCCTCTAGATGTCCATGAAAAAAGGCAGTTTTGACATCAAGTTGATACAATTCTAAATTATTTTGAGCAACTAAGGATAGAAGAAGTCTTATGGACGTCTGTTTGACAACTGGAGAGAAAATCTCAGAATAGTCTATTCCTTCCCTTTGAGTGAACCCCTTTGCAACCAATCTAGCTTTATACCTAGGCTTTTGATCACAGGATACTCCTTCCTTAAGTTTGAAAACCCATTTAGAGGCAACAGGTTTGTAACCCTTTGGTAGAGGAACTAAAGACTAAGTGTCATTCATCTTTAGTGAATGCAATCCAATCCCTTGCATTAGCACAACTTGTTACTTCCTCAAAGGTTGTTGGTTCTTGGTTAGTAGGAGCTACAACAGCATTCAAAACCAGATTCATATAGTTCATTTCAGTATATCTAATTTGAGGTGTAATAGTTCTCCTTTGTCTATCCCTAGCTAAGACATGCCAATTTAAATCAAGCTGCTCACTTGTTGTCTCCTCATGTTCCCCTACATCTTCCTCAGTTTCCTCTATGTCATTAGGTTGGCTAGACTCTATTGGCTGCTCAGTAGGTAACTCCACCTCAAAACCTATGTTGGATGACTCTCCTTCATCCTTAATCTTTTTCTCATTTTGCATAAACATCTTCTTTTCCCTAAAGGTGATGTCTCTACTCCCTGTGAACTTCCTCTTAATCGGATGTCACATTTTAAACCCCTTGACACCCTCTGTAAAGCCTACAAACATGCATTTGACTACTCTGGCCTTTAACTTTCCCTTATTTTGGTGTACAAACCCTACACATCCAAAGATTTTCAAGTTATTTAGGTTAGAAGGATGATTAGTCCATTTTTCCTCAGGGATAAGCAACTCTAAGGATGTGTGAGGGCACCTATTCAAGGTGTACACTATATAGGCTGCAGCTTCTGTCCAATAATTTTTTCCTAAGATAGCATCAGAGAGCAAACACCTAACCCTTTCCATTATGGTTTTATTTAACCTCTCAGCAACCCCATTTTGTTTAGGTGTATACCTCACTATTCTTTGCCTAGTTATACTATTCTCACTACAAAATTTATCAAATATTCATTGGAAAACTCAAGCCTATTATCGGTTCTAAAGTATTTTAACCTTTTAGATGTTTAATTTTCTATCATGGCTTTCCATTCCTTAAACTTCCCAAAAACTTAGTTTTTAGTTTTAAGAAAGTATATCCAGCTCTTCCTAGAAAAGTCATCTATAAAGGTTAGAAAATACCTTGAGCTACTAAGGCTTGATGTAAAATATAGTTCCTATAGGTCAAAATGAACATAATCCAATGTTCCTTTGGTGGTATGTTGAGATTTTGTGAAACTTTGTCTAGTTGCTTTACCTAGAATGTAGTGTTCACAAAAGGAGATGTGCTCACTGATACCTTTGGGCAATATACCTTGCTTGGACAGTGCTTGAATCCCTTTTCCACTAATATGGGATAGTCTTTTGTGCTACAAGTTAGTCTCTGTTAAGCTTGTTGTTGAAACCGTATAGGCACTTATCATCATCTCTACTTCTCTCACAATATGAAGGTCATTGATCTTTTCACCAACTAGTACAACCTTGGAATCCTTGATCACCTCAAGAACTCCACATTTTCTTCTACATTCGCACCCAATGGAGTCCAACATGCCCAAAGATATCAAGTTTCTCTTGAGCAAAAGTACATGTCTCACATTTCTAAGACGCTTGATTGATCCATCCTTTAGCTTCAAGGATACTAAACCAACCCTTTTGATCTTGCAGGCTTCATTGTTTCTCATGTACACTGATTCTCCATCTACATCCTTGTAAGTGTTAAACCAAGGTCTGAAAGATGTCATATGATAGGTACAATCGGAGTAAAGTACCCAATCATGCTTCCCAAGAGGATTGATTTGGTTGGTTTGGTTTCTAGTGGAGGCTAAGGCATCAGAATAAAAGTAGGAACCTTCAACAACTGAAGCTTCTGGTTGTTTTCCCTTCTGATTCTTCTCTTTTTCTTGATTTTTCCTTTTCAAGCTGTAGCAATCTCTCATCACGTGACCTTTCTTCTTGCAATAGTTACATCTTAGCTTGGTTTTCAGTTTATTCTCTTCACCTGACTGATTTGTATTCCCCTTAGATTGATTCTGCTTGTTCTTCCCCTTAACAAATAGCTTCTATGCACTAGGCTGCTCCTTCTTGATTGGCTGAAGCTCTAACTCTCTAGTTCTTAATGTTGAAATGATGACATCGGTGGTAACTAATTTTCTAGTATATTTTAAGGCATTCTTCACCTTCTTATAGGCTTCAAGTAGAGAGTTTAATAACACAAAATCTTCATTTTCATCGTCCATTTTCTCGCCAAAGCTCTCGAACTCAGAAACTATCCTCTTGAACTCATCCAAATTATCTGAAAGAGGCTTAGTAGAATCCATCTTGAACGTGAAGAACTTCTCCCTTAGATACATCTTGTTGGGGAGATTCTTGGTTACAAAAAGACCTTCTAACTTGACCCACATCTTGTAGGCCATGTCTTGATCAATCACTTGTTTCAGAATATTGTCACTAAGATTAAGAACCAGTATCCTATATGTTGTAAGCTCCATGTCTTCCCTTTCTTAAGCTGAAATAGTAGGTGGCAGAGTTGACGGGTCCAAAAGGGCATAGTGTGCTTTCTGTTCTCCCAGAATAGCGTTAATCTTGGCCTTCCATAAGCCAAAATTGCCCTTCCTATCGAACTTCTCGATTTCATACCTTGCAACAACCATTCCTAATCTGATCGAGTATCGAGTCTAAACTTCTCGAGTATCTTGATGCTCTAAGAATGCTAACCTTGATGATCTTCAAACACTTTAATACCACAAATTGTTGGGCTAACCACTCTTCAATAGGCCCAAATACTCAAGATCAATGCTGGAAATATGAAGAAAAGGCTAAAAATTATTCTACCAATTCCTCGATACTTGAAACTCGATGTTTGACGACTTCCTACTCGATGCTCGATTAGAATTCCATTCTTTGTCTGATAAGTCTCTGTTAAATCCTCGATGGAACTCGATGACAACTGAACTAATACTGGATCTTACTTGATGATTCTTGAACAATACTTGGTGCGATTCGAAGGTGAAAATGATCAACTTGACATAACTTGAAACATTTACTGTTGCCATTACCATTACCATTATGGTTTGACAATCAGAGGTAAAGGTAACCATAATGATAACAGTAAATTTGACAAAATTCTTAATTTTAGGTAAATGCAATAAAAAAAAACAATCTAATTACATTTGAGGCCCATTAGGATTGATCTGTCAATAGAATTCAATTATGAATACACCAATTTTCAATACGAATGGGTAAACATGGTCTTCATTGGTCTAAAAGACAAAATAGATAAATAATATAATAAAGATCTATTTGGTAACTATCAAAATTCTATTTTATGTTTTCAGATTCACTAAGTTTAGTAAATTCATATACATTCGGTAGACAATCTAGATTTTTTTTAAAAAAAAATCGAATTTTGTGATCAAGTAGTGGAAATTATGAAAACCACTCTTTTATGTCTTCGATATATTTAAGATTTTTAATTTGAAAATTTAAATTTTAAAATTACATAAAAAAGATTAAAACATTAATAAATATTGTATTTTAGGTTAGACACTCAATTTATTTTGTTAAATTAAAATATGTATTATTTACTGTATTATAATTATATGATATTGCAAAATAATAATTATATAAAATTTGTAACATAAAGTATTTTCATAAATTAGTTAATAATATTTAAGATAATATTTAGTAGATAAGTACAATTAGTTTAATAGTTTATAGATATATTATAAAACAGGTTTTGAACAATTATTTAAATTTAGAATTTAGTTTCTTACCAAACACATATATGAAAAAACATTAAATATAATTTTTAATTTCTGTTTTAGAATTTAAAATGTGCTCTTAAGGAAGGTAAATTGCTCTTTCGAGGGAAAAAAAAAAAGTGTGAAATGCTTTAACATAAATATTGAATTTTTTACCTACTAAACTTTTGAAGAAAAAGTGCTATTGTTATTTAGTTTGTGTTATTCATCATTTATTTTCTTCCTCAACCCACAATGAAAGTTTTCATTTTAATTACGTTTTGAATTTTCCACCTCAAATATATTGAAAATGGGCTCATTAAGTTTATTGTCCTATTTAAAATTTTAAATTAACCAATTAACAAGCTTTGTACCATAAAATTAATATTATGACTTAATTTATTATTATTCCCAAGTCATACTTTTTAACAAAATTAAACAAAATGATAATATCCTCATTATCCTCATACATTTAATGGTATTGCACATTCTAAACCTATACAACTCACAAGAATTTGTTCTTATACTCTTATCCAAAATGTGTCAAAATGTTGTCCCCCTTCCTTTTTCAAACATGTTTAGGGCAGTGTGAACATGGAGAAAAAGGTGAAAGAAAAGTCTCATTCCATTTTTGTTTTCACCTCTATATACTAAGTTTTCGTTTGGAATTATCATAGCTTTTAAAATAATTACAGATAACCATGTTTTTAAAAAATATCACAATGTGAATAGAAGTAAAAGATTGTGTGGTAAATTTTAATTTTAAATTAGAAAAGACTAGTTAAAGCATTTGGTAAATTAATACTAAACTAATATAACTTAGTTATATAATTATTTGAAAATATATATGATTTGAATTGCAACCATTTTTATTTAATTAAAAAAATAATAATTTTTATAAGAATATGAAGCAGTTAAATTTGGAATAAATATGAGAAAATAAATTAATGAAATGAAAATTTGAGATGGGTAAGGGAAGATACTAAATTTTTAGGAAAGCTAAAATGTAAAAGCTCCATCAAATAACTTTTGCTCCTTAAAATAATTTTAAAAGTGATTATGGGTAGGTTAATATATAATTTGTTTTACCAAAAAAACCTAGTTAGTTAAGATTCTCCTAAAATAGCTTTTTAGAAATTCAAAAACAATTAGTCATGAATTAGTGATAAATTATTGAGTAAGACCACCACAATATAGCAAAAAGTGCTTCATATTTATATAAATTTTTTCAATTATTATTAGAACAGAGCATACTTTTAAGAACATGTTCGGTAGTTATTTGGTTTTTGAAAATTGTGTTTGCTTACTCTCAATTTTTTATTTCATGCTTTTCTAAGTAAAAGAATTAAATTCTTAGTCCAAATTGTAAAAACAGAAACCTATTTTAAAAATGACTTTTTAAGACTCTCATTAGTAGCCATTTTATTTTTTATTTTTAGTTTTTGAAAATCAAGCCTATAAACACCATGTTCACTTCTAAATTTCTTGTTTTGTTATCTACTCTTTTTTACCAATATTTTTAAAAATCAAGTCGAGTGTTGAAAACTAAGACCCCGTTTGATAACCATTTTTGTTTTTTATTTTTTTTTTATTTTTGATAAAGCCTATTTTCTCCTCATTTCTTATAATGATATATATCTTTATCAAGTACAATGGTTAAATTTTTAACCAAATTCTAAAAACAAAAATAAAAGCTACTTCTTTTAGTTTTTAGAATTTGGCTTGGTTCTTTAATTGGTAAAAAATAATAACAAATGATGAAATTTAGAGGTGTAAGTGGTCTCTATAGACTTAATTTTAAAAAGCCAAAAACCAAAAGTCAAATGGTTACCAAACCGGACCTAAAAAAAATGTTTGTGTTTTTGGAATTTAACTAAAAATTCAATTTTTTTTTATTAAAGAAAAATGCAAACAATGGTAAGAAATCAAAAAGGAATGGATTTAATTAAAAAAAAAAACAAAAATCAAATTATTATTAAACGGGATTTTAGTTTTCAAAACTTGATTGGTTTTTGAAAATATTAATAGAAAGTAGATAACAAAACAAAAAAAATCTAAAGCTGAAATGAGCGTTTATAGACTTAATTTTAAAAAACAAAAAACCACAAATTGGTTACTAAATCAGGTCCAAATAATCTACATTGGGCAGTTATAATGATTACTTTTCATTATTTATTGTTAAAAAAATAATCTACATTCGACGGTTATAATGAGAAAGCTCCATTGTGACGATTTCATTAAATAATTTATCCACGATAACTTCTTATCGAACCTGATTAGGTCAACTTGATTGGACATAGCCTCGAAAGAAAAAAAAGTAAAGTGAATAGAAAAGGGACGACTTATATCCTTCCAAGAAGTATAGAAGAGATATAAGAATAGAATTATACGATTGGCGGGCTTTATGGGTATCTATCTCTGTGGGAAAAGTTACACAAACTTGAGAGATTTGATAATGCATGCCAATTTTGAATATATAGACAAAGAATGATCAAATCAAAGTCCATCCAGAATGGGAAACCAAAGGCCTTATCAATTAGTCAAATCTATTATTTCCAAACACTGAGAATCTCTCAATTTAATAATTACCTCCCATGATCAACAAATATGGATAACACCAATTTGTAAAGAGAATAAATAATATATATGTTTGTGAGGAATAAAAATTTTAAGCCCATTCCTAGCTGTTTTAAAAGCTCTTTTTGTCACAACAGCCTACTTTCAACGCAACCCAACTTCAAAAACAACTTAAAGTCTATAAGAAGAGAAGAAGATCCAATCATATCTTTTGTAAATACAAGAATTTTGGATTCGAAGCTTTTTATATGCATGAATTTGAGTAGGGAATTAAAATCAAAGGATTACCATGTGCTTTAATGACAAATTTGTAAACTAGACAATAAGGCAATTTGTTATTAAATTTGCACATGTCTCCATTAGAAATGGAGAAGAGAGTATAGCAAGAATAGAGATTATGAGAATAAAGAAGAAGTTATCTCTATCAATCATGATAATATTTATATGAGGGTTGAACTAGTTAGAGTTTTCGACTTTCTTTTGAATTAGATAGAAAGTGATTGAATCGAGCTTTAAGAGTATCTAGGAGTTAAGGATTTCGCCCGCTTGGGTTTTTAACCAATGGCATATGACTTTTCGAGGGGGTGGGAATGTGTACTTAGGGCACAACTTATATAGTGCTTAAGCCACTTGGACAATGTTAAGGTGTTCAAAGTAGGTCTATGAGCCTTCCTTGGAAATTTTTCAACATCTCCTCCTTCTAACAACACTTTTGACGATTATTTTTTCTCGAGAACAGTACTTTATATAATGTTTTTCAAACTATTTCCAACGGTTTTTTTGTGTCATCAAAAAAGGCTTTAATTAATTCTTGTAGTACTTGATCAGCCATAAATCTGATCAAATCTTATATTCTGTCTCTTGATTTTTCTTCAATATAATTTAAACTTGTAACAAAACGGAACGGTTATTATATATAGAAATATGGAGAGATCTCTAGATTTTTTTTTTTTTTTAATTTGATTTGTGTAACTAAGCTATCAATGACTCATTTGATTGTGAAGGGGCATAGAGTTGATGAGTGAATAATGAAGGGTGAAAGTGGGGTGTGGACACGTGTTGTGTTGGAGGTTTTGAATCATCTTCTTCTTCCTTCTATGGTTAATTTATATGTGAAAATGACACAACCGTCCATTTCACTTTATTCAGTAAGGCTAAGCTGTGATTAATAGAAAGACAGCATATATATCATCAAAAAGGATCAAGGATAAGAAATGTGTGATGAGGGATGCCCTTTGAATCTTAAACTTTTCTTTTTTCTCTCTTTGTTTGTCCATGTTTTCAGCTGCCAACTTGCTACCATAGGAATTAATCCACATATCCCTCTCTCTGTCTCCATCTCAATGGACGGAGATGCTACCTTCATATATACCTATTGGACTTAGCATACAATTAGCAGAAGCAATTAGGATCTTAAGCATATTAATTCCATCAATTTTGGCACAGAAACATGCATGTTCAATAAGAGAAAATAGAGTTTTGAAGTTATACCTTTGAAGAACTCTTCAATCTCTAAATACAATTTGAATTTCCTTGGCAATTCCTTAAAGACCACCACTTTATCTTACCTACTATCCTCTAGGACCTTAGATTAGATTGTCGGATCCAAAATGAGTTGGAATTGGAGGAAATTTTTTTAGGTAAAACTGATTTTTTTTTCTTTTTTGTGTGTGTGTTTAGAAGTCGAAGAACATTACTTCAACTAACTCAAAATTTCAGCCAAATTTTTATCATGACCAAGTCAGCTGAATAAAACCAATTTTATTCAATAAATTCATGCACATGCATTGCTTGAAGAGGTGAAACCAATAACCTTAATAGGAGGTGGATTTTGGGTGGAAGATGTGTGTTGAAAATGGGAAAAACCCATTAAACACAATTTTCAAATTTTTAATTAAAAATATTTTTTTTAATTTTAAATTTTTAGAAAATTAAATTAAATTAAAACAAAAATTGAATTTGGTATTTGAATTTTCATAAAATTCAAACTTCTAATGTTTAAATAAAATTAATTCAAATAATTTATTTAAATAATATAATATTCAATATTAAATTATTTACACCACCAATTTCCACATTCATGAATCTCCATTTACGTAATTAATATTTAAATCAAATTTAAATATTATCTAACTATCAAATTCCGTTTAATTTGATAATTAAACATGTAATTATATCGTATATAATTAATAATTTTCTTAATTCGTATTTGAAAGCTTCAAATTTACTCATCACACTATTATAAGGTTTGGTTCATTTGTGAGCTAGTAAAGGGACCTGAGGGACCTATAGATCATGGAATCCAACAATTCGAAATTAATTGGCTAAACTCTTTAAATCGAATTAATCAACATTCGTCAACTACCGAATCACTCCACTAAAGTCCTAGCTGCACTCCCCTCACAGTAGATATATTTCTATCCACTCGATATAACCATAATCAGTAACTCGTTCCTTCACAGGTTGTTCGTAATAACAACTAGGTTAAAAGTTGTTTTACCCTCAAGATTACATCTTGCTCCTTAAGTCCCACTAATCCTCTAATAAACAATTTGTTTGTGATCTAATCACCAAACCGAGTCCTTCCCAAGTCAATGAGAGAGTGGAACCCCTTGTTCAAGTTTCGGAGTCGGTACTTAACGGAACAACTTTTTTGATATTCCTAAAAACTAGTAGAAGTAAATTATGTCTTACACTCTATGTCCCTAGCTATCTACCCGGTCTTACCCCTAAAATAGGGGGCTTATTGAGTCGATGTTGTTGAGCCAACCCTCACCCATGTAAATCTAAGGATAATCCTGAATAAACAGAAGTTCATAGTTAACTCTGGATTAAGGTCAATTTAGCTAGGTCATCACTTTGAAATAGTCAGTTTTAAAAAGTAAACAACGTTATAAAGTAAGAGTGACTTTATTTCTTGGTATAGTCTTATACAAATTCTTTGCATAGGATGCCCCCATTTGCATGTCTTCATATGAATGATTCAGGATCACATCGTTTGTACTAAATATAAAGTGGATCACATCCGATAGTGTTTCCAGAATAAAGTACCCAGCCTTATCCATAAATTATAGACCGTTTTGGCCATCTACTCAAACTTGATCCACTCTTACATCTCCACATAAAGTCCAAGTACTTGTGTAATAGTCATGAATCTTAGTTTATTGGATTTAATTTTACAAGTGCAATTTACATATTCAATAACAGTTTTATTGAATAAGCCTCAGTAATTTCTTTATTGCGAATAGAATATGTTTAATTTTACAAACTGCGAGTTTTAGGACATACAATCCAACAAACTCCCACTTGGACTAAAACTCCAGTGGGTTTACATATATACAAATATATACAATATTGAGTATGAGAGAATAAATACAATAAACTAAGACATCAAATACCCATGAATTCTCCCACTTGCCCTAGATTTATCTATCTTATAGTTCTAGTCCCACTAGATGACCCTCAAACACTTTAGCCGTGAGGGACTTTGTAAAGGGATTAGTTAAATTGTTAACCGAGGCTACCTGCGTGACAATCACGTCTCCTAGGTATACTATCTCCTTGATGAGATGGTACTTGCGTTTGATGTGCTTTCCACGTTTATGGCTTCTTGGTTCTTTGGAATTTGTAACTGTTTCACTATTATTACAATAGAATGTGATCGGGAGATTCATATTTGGAACTACTTCCAAGTCGGTTAAGAACTTTCTAAGCCATATTGTCTCCTTGGCTACTTCACATGTAGCTACTGAAGGAAATTGTGTACGAGGATTTCC